>NC_067484.1:17174228-17546103 GCF_947179515.1 Apodemus sylvaticus | reverse complement strand
CTTCCTCACTGAAAGACAACTTTACATGACTGCAAATTTCACAAGAGCAAAACACTATTTCTCAACATATATAAACTGTTCTTATCTATAAAATAAGATGAATATCCTAGAAAATAAATGATCAAGAAAAATTAGGAGGTGCACAAAAGAGAGGTAAGGGATAAATAAAGGTTCCATTACTATAACTCATTGGTCAGCAGAAAAATGCAAATTAAAATTAAGGCTACATGCCCATGCATTTTGAAAAACAATGTTAATCTATTCTGCTAAATTTTTAACATACAAGCTTGTTTTAATCTCATCAACTTTTATGTGGGCATATGCTTAGGCGCATAGATGACAAAAAGATATGCACAGGATATGCAGCCATACAGAAACACAAAATGATTCATAGAGGTGCTATGCTGACATTTTGAGATATTTGTCAAGACTGCATGAGGTAACATAAAATTGATCTAACATAATTGATCCTCAAACAGAATTATAAATGAAGAGATAGCACTACATGCAAAAATGAATCTTTTATTTATTGAAAACCAGTAAATGGAAAAACAGGTGTCTACTCTTTTAAGTGTGGGAAGAGTTGAACAGTATAGAGCCAGGAAATCATGCGAATGGAGACATCAGAAAGTGAACTCCACCCATTGTTTGACCTCTCAATTTTTAAAAAAAAATTTCATTGTTAATTTTGTCTGTGATATTTCACAGAGCATTTATATAGGAACTGCAGCTCTCTCCCTTTGTGCATTCAACCAAAAATGTTAAATAAAAAGTCTGAAAGGGGTTTACAACCCCATAGGAAGAACAACAATATCAACCAACCAGACCCCACCCCCAGAGCTTCCAGGGACTAAATCACCAAACAAAGAGTACACACGGAGGGACCCATGGGTCTAACCACATATGTAGCAGAAGATGGCCTTGTCTGGTATCAATGGGAGAAGAGGCCCTTGGTCCTGTGAAGGCTCAATGCCCCAGTGTAGAGGAATGCCAGGGGGGTAAGGTGGGAGTCGATGGGTGAGTGGGAAACACAGTCATAGAAGCAGGGGGAGGGAGTATGGGATAGGGGGTTTTCGGAGGGCAAACCAGGAAAGGGGATAAATCATAACTTTACTTAACAACTTTTTCTTCAGTTCTTATCACCATCAAACTCTGACTTATGTGTACACCTCTGCAGTGCAGGTAACTTTGCTAACTCTTCCCCATTCACATCTTTCCAGCAGGACTGGCCTTAAAGCTGTCCCTCAGATGTCCTTTGTCTTCCTATCCATTCTGCCTGGAATACAGTTCATTCAGAAATGTGGGTGCCTGCCTCCTACTTTTCATTCAGAGTTCTGCTCAAATATCATTGAAGAATGAGGGTTTGGGTTGCTGTATACAAAACAGCACTCCTCTTTTGTCCTCTTAGCCTACTATGTTTTTCAGCATGACACAACCACATGCCATTTTCTCATATATATGTTCTGTGTTCTGTTTTTTACTGGAAGGGGTGTATTTTTCTCCTCACGGCAATTGCTTAAGCACCCAGAATAATTTCTGATGCATACTTGCTGTTCAATAATTGCTAAAATATGAATGAATAAATGGTTTATGTTGATGGTCAATAACCTGCCACATTGAAAAATTATTTTGTTACTTGTTGATGGCTTATTTGAATAACACCAGCAAACACTAAACAATATTTTGAGTATTGCTTTACTTGAGTAATCTTAAATATTCCAGTTCTGAATTTGATCATTTTCTCCTTCATCCTGGTGTGCATATTATACTGAGTTGGCTAGTCCCCGGTGCGAAAACATTAAACAAACAGAGCACAGGGTTGCTATATTGTTCAAGTCAGAAGTGCATCATTTATTATGGGAATAAAATACAAAGAGATAAAATAGCCACAGAATGATGGGAGTTTTACACTCTCTGTTCCATTTCACTCCCCCTCTATTTTACTTAAATTACAAAATGATGCTCCCGCTGCTGGTTGATAAATGTTGATTAATGTGATGGAGAGTTGGATTTGTTAGTGGGCAGAAGCGATGTAAATAAATCGAGCAGGTGAACTGGAGTTCACAGCAGAATTTCTGAGATTAAAGAGCCTGTCTAAGCCTCCTAGCTCACTTATCACAATCAGGATGAATGTGCTCTTCTCATAAATAGACCCATGGAGCTCTGTTGAGCAGCACAGCAGGGAAGGCCTCCTTTTGTGTTGCTAGTGGCTGTTCTTCAGCAAATTTGATCTCCTGGGAATTGAGGACCCTGTCAATTTTTGTTTCTCTTCAGGGATCTGAGGTTGGGGAGTGGGATGCACGGAGTGGCTGCATCAGCTTTCCTTCTTTGAAAACTCAAGCGTGGGAGTCCATACTTGCATAGACACAGGAAAACACGCAAGGCTCCCAACAAAGTAGTTTTAGACGAATGGTAATCAAGAGAGCAATGAGAGCAGCAATTAGCACAAGTATAAAAATGCATGGGTCATGAAACTTTAGCTCCCATTGGTTGTTTGCTAAAGATGTTCTAGACAGAATCACGTTTTGTCTATGTCATGAAAGTGCCATTTGGTCACTTTTCCTTGAAAATGCATTTCTATACTGTTACAGTAGTAACAAGACCCTCATGAGAGACAAGACCTTTCACAATATTTGTGTTTTCATAAAGTCTATGGCCTTTTTATTTGGGACTCTAGATGCTGACTCTGCTGAGAAGTCTCTCTGTCTCTCACTTCTATTTCTATGATTTCCCCTCCCAACTGGATTCAAATTGGCTTATATTCAAAGTCAGACCAGTTTCTGTGATTGACTTCCAGACAGGAGGAGATGGCCTCCTTTGAATATAGCTCCAGAGTGTATTCATGCTGTAAATGTGAAGACTGGGCTCCATTCCCTGGGAAGAATACTAGTTTCCCAAACTAGTTTATGTTAATTCTGAGGCCAAAGGAATGATTCCCATGTTATAAAAAAGACAGTCCTGATTCCAGCACATCCAGCTGTCAATAATACTGTTGCCATATCTTACAACTAGAGAGGGATTAATTCCAAGAAATGTATGAGTGCTGACTTTTAAAAATTGCTTCATGTGAACAGCATTAAAAATTACAACCATCACTTCTCGGCCTTTTGGCTAAGATCAAGTGTAAAAATTACAACCAGAGAACTGGCATATGGCTTAGAGGTTGTGAGCACTTGACTAGTCTGGAAAGGCTACACCTCTAGCCCTTATACAACAAATTAAATAGGAAACAGAAAACACTTTTTAAATCATGGCACTCTTATGTATAGCTGGCCTGTTATAAATTTTTTGTGCCCCTCTTAAAGCCAAATAATATCCTTAGGGAGTATATCCAACTTTAGAATGACAGTTGAGATTTATTGACTAAGAGAGTGACTCTTGTGTCTAACACTTGGTGCATTACTTTGATTCACTGGGCACTTGTTTTGTGACTCAGTTTCTCATGCTTGGTTGCCCAGATTATATTCTATCCAGAGACTCAAGCCAAACATTCCAGGAACATGCTCAACTCTGATCATCTTTGATCTTATACTGACTCAGTAAAGGAGAAAGCTGGAACTCTTCAAGTCTAAACAAAAGAACCTTAAGTACTGACAATTTTCTTTAGCAAATAAGTTGTCTGTGCCTTCTTTCTTCATGTGCAAAAGTGGTTATTGTAAGGTACAATGGATCAATGTATACAATATGCTTAGCACTACTTAGTGCTGGGACCTGGCAGCAGGGTGACAGATTGTCCAGTGCATTGAAATGGAAATGGATTCTTAGGCATGCTCTTTGAACAGGCTTGAATTGCATGTTCTTCCCTTTGCCAACTCTTCTAGGCTCCCAAGTAGAATGAATAGAAAAGCAGCATGTGTGTTCTGATTTAATGGATGAAAAACTTGTGCTGGGCTGGTAGATGGAGGTAACTATGCTTACCACTAAACTGCCAACACTGAGCAAACAGAGCAGAGCGTAGAAGAAGCATTTGTGTTCTGAAACATAATTCAGGCCCATGGCCACTCGTAGAATACTTCAGTGCAGCAAACATGCAGTGAAGTCAAATATTTTAGCCATTTAAATGGAGTTTTTGTTATCTGAACCTAAAATATTCCTGTAGTGTATGAATCTCTCCTGCTGTTATTGCTTTCTCAGATGAGGGAAGCAGCATCTTGGTAAGCAAATATTTGTAGAAGAGGGAGATGATTTGGTTTTCTTTCTTTTTTTTCTAACTCTTTTTTTTAATTATTAGATATTTTATTTATTTACATTTTAAATGTTATCCCCTTTCCTGGTTTCCCCTGCCAAAAAACCTCTAATCCATCTCCCCTCCCCCTGCTCACCAACCGACCCACTCCTACTTCCCTGTCCTGACATTCTCATATACTGGGGTATCAACCCTTCTCAGGACCAAGGATCTCTCCTCCCTTTGATGTCCAACAAGGCCATCTTCTGCTACATATGTAGCTCGGCCATCTTCTGCTACATATGTAGCTCAAGCCATGGGTCCTCTATGTGTATACTTTGGTTGGTGGTTTAGTCCCTGGGAGCTCTGGGGGCTACTGGTTGGTTCATATTGGTTTTCCTCCTATGGGGCTGTAAACCCCTTCAGCTCCTTGGGTCCTTTCTCTAGCTCCTCTATTGGGGACCCTGTGCTCACTTTAATGGTTGGCTGAAAATGTCCCCCTCTGTATTTGTCAGGCATTGTCAGAGCCTCTCAAGAGACAGCTATATCAGGCTCTTTTGGTTTTCTGGTTACAGCTGTCATACACTTGAAGCAATTAAGTTCACAACCTTTAATCAATATAGAGAGGGTACAAACCCATCTACCGATCAGCAGATCAGCTGTGGCTTAATCCAATTCCAGAAAGTGACCACAGTTCTAAAATGTCACCATAATATACTCTGAAACTTAAACTTCACTTACATCATCCAGTTTGTTGCAAAGGGTTTGTATCTGATCTTATATATTACATTAAGTATGTGCTCTCATCATGTAAATTCTGGAAATTTAGCTCATAGGTATTTAAAAATCATTTAAAAATCAATGGATCATGTAGGATCAAACCCTGATCTGTGAGATCATGTTCAGATCAACAAGAGTACTTTATGTTTTCAAAATGATTATTTTATTTTATTTGTATAAGAATTTGGCCTGCAGGGGTCTTCCCCAGTTTCTTTTCTATTAGCTTCAGAGTGTCTGGCTTTATGTGGAGGTCCTTGATCCATTTGGAGTTGAGCTTGGTACAAGGAGACAAAGATGGATCAATTCGCATTCTACTGCATGTTGACCTCCAGTTGAACCAGCACCATATGTTGAAAAGGCTATCTTTTTTCCATTGGATGTTTTCAGCCCCTTTGTCAAGGATCAAGTGGCCATAGGTGTGTGGGTTCATTTCTGGATCTTCAATCATGTTCCATTGACCCACCTGCCTGTCACTGTACCAATACCATGCAGTTTTTAACACTATTGCTCGGTAGTATTGCTTGAGGTCAGGGATACTGATTCCCCCAGAAGTTCTTTTGTTGTTGAGAATAGTTTTAGCTATCCTGGTTTTTTTGTTATTCCAGATGAATTTGAGAATTGCTCTTTCTAACTCTATGAAGAATTGAGTTGGGATTTTGATGGGTATTGTGTTGAATTTGTATATTGCTTTTGGCAAAATGGCCATTTTAACTATATTAATCCTGCTGATCCATGAGCATGGGAGGTTTTTCCATCTTCTTCCATTTCCTTCTTCAGAGTCTTGAAGTTCTTGTCATACAGATCTTTCACATGTTTGGTAAGAGTCACCCCAAGGTACTTTATACTGTTTGTGGCTATTGTGAAGGGTGTAAGTTCCCTAATTTCTTTCTCAGCCTGCTTATCATTTGAGTATAGAAAGGCTACTGATTTGCTTGAGTTGATTTTATAACCACCCTTGAGGACATCGGTACAGGGGGAAAGTTCCTGAACAGAACACCAATAGAGTATGCTCTAAGATCAAGAATTGACAAATGGGACCTCATAAAATTACAAAGTTTCTGTAAAGCAAAGGACACCATCAAAAGGACAAATCGCCAACCAACAAATTGGGAAAAGATCTTCACCAACCCTACATCAGATAGAGGGCTAATATCCAATATATACAAAGAACTCAAGAAGTTAGACCCCAGAAAACCAAATAACCCTATTAAAAATGGGGTACAGAGTTAAACAAAGAATTCTCACCTGAAGAACTTCAGATGGAGGAGAAACATCTTAAAAAATGCTCAACTTCATTAGTCATCAGGGAAATGCAAATCAAAACAACCCTGAGATTTCACCTTACACCAGTCAGAATGGCTAACATTAAAAACTCAGGAGACAGCAGGTGTTGGTGAGGATGTGGAGAAAGAGGAACACTCCTCTACTGCTGGTGGGGTTGCAAATTGGTACAAGCACTCTGGAAATCAGTCTGGAGTTTCCTCAGAAAACTGGGCATGTCACTTCCGAAAGATCCTGTTATACCACTCCTGGGCATATACCCAGAGGATTCCCCAGCATGTAATAAGGATATATGCTCCACTATGTTCATAGCAGCCCTATTTTTAATAGCCAGAAGCTGGAAAGAACCCAGGTATCCCTCAACAGAAGAATGGATGGAAAAGATGTGGTATATATACACAATGGAGTACTATTCAGCCATTAGAGACAATGAATTCATGAAATTCTGAGGCAAATGGATGGAGCTGGAGAACATCATACTAAGTGAGGTAACCCAGTGTCAAAAGATCAATCATGGTATGCACTCACTAATAAGTGGATATTAGCCTGGAAAACTGGAATACCCAAAACATAATCCACACATCAAATGAAGTACAAGAAGAATGGAGGAGTGGCCCCTGGTTCTGGAAAGACTAGTGTAGCAGTATAAGGCAAAACTAGAACAGGGAAGTGGGAAGAGGTGGGTGGGAGAATAGGGGGAGGGAAGGGGGCTTATGTGACTTTCGGGGAGTCGGGGACCAGAAAAGGGGAAATAATTTGAAATGTAAATAAAAAATATATCAAATGAAATTTAAAAAAAAAGAATTTGGCCTGTATATACACATGTGCCTTATGTTTATGCCTAGTGCCAGCAGAGGTCAGAAGAGAGGATTAAAACTTCCCTGGAACTGAAGTCATGGATGGATGAGCGAGGGATACCTTGTGGTGTTGAGAACTGAACCTAGGTCCTCCTAAAGATCATCAAGTGCTTTAAATAGCTGAGCCACCTCTCTAACTCCCGCATGACTACTTTCTAATTATCTGATTTGCCCCACTAAGTAGGCATGGTTCATCTTTTTTTTTGGTGGGGGGTTTGAGACAGGGTTTCTCTGTGTAGCCCTGGCTGTCCTGGAACTCACTCTGTAGACCAGGCTGGCCTCGAACTCAGAAATCCACCTCTGCCTCCCAAGTGGTGGGATTAAAGGTGTGAGCCATCACTGCCCAGCAAACCACATCATTTCTTAACTATCAACATTGAAATGATAATAACAATTATTATAGCATAATTTTCATTGGATAGTTTCAGTGGTCTATACAATCTTATAAATATGTGAATTATTTAACATAATATTCAGAACAAGCCCATTAAAAGGACTATATAATAATTTTCATTTTGGAACTGGCAACATGGTTCAGTGGATAAAGGTTCTTGCAACCAAGCCTGATGGCTTCAGTTTGATCTCTCAAAATCATAGTTTGGGAGAAGCTAATAGACTCCTAGAAGTTGTGCTGTGACCACTACATGCATCATGCAAGTTTTGGTATGTACACACACACACACACACACACACACACACACACACACACACACACACTGTTTTTGAAAAAGGATCTCAGTTGTTCAATTTTACTAATGAAGACTTGGGAGCCAGACGCTAGGGTGAAAGCCTGCTAGCTCAGAGAGGCAGAGAAAGCCTGCAGATGATCTTCCTCCTCAGCCAGTGTTCCATTGAGAGTGCCCTTCTCTCAAACCATATCAGATAACCTCCTTCAAACTCAATGTTTCTCCCTCCCTTGTACTTCCTGTGCATATCTATATCTATCCTCCTGACTCCCTCTTACTTTGTATGGTTTTCCCTTAATAATCCTATGCTCACTTCCTGTCACCTGGTTATTTGATCTGGCTCTCCATCTGTGGTTGACTTTATTTAATCCTGTTTACACTAGTAGAGCAGGAAGCTCTTAGATTAAAGGTGTGTGCTAAGGCTAAGCCACACCACAATTTCCACACCACAGGTTTTCGCAGTAAATTCCAAAATCTCATGGTTCACTGTGTGATCAAATATCCTGCAGCATTTCTCCCTATTTAGCTAAATAAAAGGAAAGATTTTAACTCTAATACAAGAAAACTATTTATAATGATGGATCTATTTCTGCCAAGGTTTCCACAATATCTAGCTTGGCTGTATTTGGCAGACTAAGGATTAAATATTTTGAGTTCAAGTTCTGTAAAATGTTTGGTCAGTTTGCTATGAACTCCACAACTTGTCCTGAGCAGTTTGTAATCTAAAGCTGATCTTTGGGTGGTATTTCTCAGTTTAGTGGCAATCCTGGATAGGTAGAACAGAATAGTCAACCTAAAGATGTCCTCTGCATAGACCTGGTGGCAGAAGAGGCATAGGGAAGTTTTCCAATTGGTTAGCACTAACTCTATCCAGGTGTATTCATTTATACAGTGCCACATCATCTTGGAGACCTCAAAGTTCATTGTTAGGAAAGGTAGATAGCATAAACATTTTAGGACCACAACCTATTAAATACATCTGAGGTACACAAGCATTGTTCCTAGTTGTTCCTAGTTATTTCAGATTCAAGCCTGAGAACAAAGCCAGCTTTGATTTTTAATTGAATTGGGACCACACAAAGAGCATTTGCCATTTATGTCTGAAGAGGGCAATAGAGACAGAATTTGGGACTCTTCCATGAGTGGGCCAGCTGCATGTTGGGAAGAAAAAAAGGAGCACCATCCAGGTAGGGTAGTTGTCTGCAAAAAAAGGGACGACTGCTTAGGCAACATGGTGGCATGGTGCCAATGTTAGTTCAGAGCTCTGACACAGGATTTCAGGCCAGTCAGCTGGTGGTGGGCAATATCACTTGGCCAATTTACTACTTTTCTTGGGGCATTTTCTCTTGATGATCCATTTTTTTTTTGTTTTGCTTTGTTTTTGTCTTGTTTTGGTTTTTGTTTTGTTTTTTATTTATTTATATTTTCAGATGTTTCACTTGTTTGTCCAGTGCTCTCTAGATTCATTAGTTGGATGCTTTTGAAATCTGGAAAATTTAAAACTTAGTAAACCTTAATATGTATTGGATGAATAGACCTGCATTCCCCTTTCTCTTTATATATAAATTCAAGGTGTATGTGTATTTATTTTTAGATCACAAGGAACATTAACTTTGAATTTCAGCCTGCCTCTTGCAATAGATTTTTAAAACTAAATCCTTGTAATTCTTAAATGCCCGCCTCTGCCTCCCAATTGTTTGGATTAAAGGCATGTGCCTCCCAAATGCTGGGATTTAACACTGAACCATCATCTTGCTATAGATTCCTTATAATAGTTATTCTCATCGGGCTGTCCTGGTTTAATTTGGTTCTTCATTTCCATTTAAAGTTTTTTCAATGTATAATCTATCATTCTTGCTAGGTTATTCTGTATTTGTTCCCTGAAAATTTTTAATTTTTTAGTCTTAGTTAAACATGATGCCAATTTTGCACTATATTTTTATTTTCAGACGTTTCATCTGTCTTTCCTGTAGGAGTGACATAAAAATTTATATCTTTGCTAAGTTTTACTAGGTTTTAGCATTTCCATTCATACCTCTCATGACCAGATATCTTTTCCATTTATCTTCCAGTTAGTGGTTTTCTATTTTGATGACCATATATATAGCTATACCATTGTACACGTACTGTAAATTGGAAAAATAAGAATTTCCTTTTGCTCTCCTAGCTGTTTGTCTTATAGTCAATAGGGCTGCACTGATTTTGTAGTTCTTTCCTCAGTATTGGCCATTCCATTCTCTGGTCTACAAGTTGCTGTGTTCTATTACTTCTGGTTCCATCAGTGGTTTATGAAGCATCAGTAAACCATGCTTTAGCTAAATGTTATAGGTCCCCACAGTTCTTTAAGGAGAAGGGTGAGCGCTTTAGGTAGCTGATCCATTTTCTCAGTGTGGGAAGGTACAGATCCATTGCTATATGGTCCTGGTCATGAAGGAATTCAGATAGAGTAATACCTTCCCTTCCATAGCTAAGCCTGTTAAGGGCGCTGCTTTCAAACAGATCCAATCCATCACTGTTAGGAGTGACCTAATGATTGTACGGCGATTGCCAGTGACTGAGTATATGCTTCTCCATGACTCAAATGTCCAGATTTGTTTCCCAAAGAGGAAATACATATTCCCCATCTTTGCAATAAAAGCCAACAGGTAAATGTTATGAAGAGTCCTCAGTTGACAATTTACCAATGAATATGATAACCATAATTAGTGTTTAATATTGGCCAGAGTTGCATGCAGGAAGAAGAGCTTACCAGCAGTCACAAAAGCTGTTCTTTGTTCATGTACCCATTGGAAATTAGCTGTGTTTCTAGTAACTCTGTAGACAGTTTTTTAAATAATAATCTGTAAATATAGTCTGTGAGTTACCTACTATACAAAAATATCAATAAAGTACTATAGCTGTTTTGTCCCTGAGGTGGGACTAAAGGCATGAACCACCACCACCCTTTTAAAATATTTAATCTTAGCTCCATATTACTCCAAGTCTTAGATATTTAGAAAACAAGTTAGAACTGTGTAGTAAACCTTTATATTTGCTTAAAATATTTTAAATCTCTAAACTGTATTTTTAATACTAAACAACAGAATTACCCTTTTTACTTAAGAAAATTCAAAATTATTTCATGACAGTTAAGTCAAGTGTGCCTTTGGTAAATTATCATTTGAAAATATTATTATCATTTTATTATTTTTATTTTTCATGCCAGATCAAATGAAAGGCATTTGTAGGTCTTTATATCTTAGTTTGGACTGAATGATGAAGCTTTCTGATAAACTAGCATTTGTTATTATTCATTAGGTCTCTTCTGTTGGAATTTAATATTTATCAAGTTTCAGCATTTGTAAAAGGTATTAACATTACTGCTGGGTCTATTTCTGCTAACTGATAAAGTCTTATTTTTCCTTTTTGAATTGGTTCAGAAACCTTTTCTACATAGGCATTTAATTTTTTATTCTGTGTGCAAAAAAATATCCATTCTAAGATATTACCTTCACTCTGAATAAGAATTCCTGTGGAAGAATGAGTAGAGAGCAAAATAACTAAAATGTAGTCAAGCTTTGGAGCCAAGAGATACACTTACATTTGCATCTTGTAGTTTCATTTCTTCCAGAGCCAATTCTCTATTAGCTTCAGCTGATATTTTTCTTGGACTACTTAAGTCCTTGTAAGGATTGAAATATATTTCTTAGGTCTTGAGTAGTTAATCCAATTATATGCCATAGCCAGTTAATATTTTCCGGCAATTTTTGAAAATCAAGAGTTTGTAATGTGTCTCTCCTGATACTTTCTATGGTTGAATTAGCATTTTCAAAGATTTGATTAATATTTCTCTGATTTCTGAAATTTATTCTATGCTATTTACACCTAAATTTTATCTTTGCAAAAAGTAGTGAAGGCTTCTTTTGGACTTTGTATGATTTTATAAACTTATTCAGATATCTTTCCTGGTTCTTCAACCTTGTCCCAAGTATTTAATCTCCTAAACTACATAGCACCAAGGCTTGATCATCAAATTCAAGCTGCCTTTGTAATTCAGCATACTGATTTTCACCTAGCAACTGATCTTGTGAAATATTACTATCTCTAGTCTTATTTGTTCTTCTATGGCCCTAGCAAAAATTTTCCACCATGTTTGGTATAGTAACTGAAGACTATGTTCTAAAATTTGCTGTTGCCAAATCTTTTCAGTCTTGAGGGATAATTTTGTTATGAAATACCCATGAATTTAATATCTGCCTCACATAGGGCAAATAAAGCATATAAGACAACTATATTCTGAAGTCTCCTCAAATCTCCTCAAATCTAACATGTCTTTCAGATTCTGTCTAACCTCTTCATAACCTTGTCAGTTCCCATCATCTCCTGGTAGGCCTTTATGTATAGTAACTACATAAACTAATGTTGGTTTTCTAACAACCCTGGCCTGCCCCTCTTCAGTTTCCTCATGCAGTGACATGTAGTTTCTTGTCTAAATTTCTGTCTCTATGTATTTTTCTTATTTTCATCTATCCATCTTTCTAAGGTTTGTAACTTATCAATCCACTTTTCATATCTGATACAATCTCAAACTATTTTTCATATTTGACCCTTAAATATTAAGACCATCAAGGATAAAATGTGAATTACCAGACTGATAGTAATTATAATTGGTATTGTGTCAATCTCAATTAAGTCATTTATCTTTTCATTTTCTGTGTCTATTTACAAGCCATTAAAGTAAAACATAATATAAAATCTTAATGCCCTATCTTATGATATTTTCAATCCTTAATGTGGGAAAGATTTTTCCTTTTAATATTACTTAATTCTCACTTTGAGGACCAACAAGTGTCTTACCAAATCTGAGGGCATTTCAGTTTGTCTGTATCTGCTGTGATTTCTCTTAAGTGGTTAGGCCAAATTGGAGCACCAAATGCTTTCTAACAAAATCTCAGCCACTTGATTTTACCAGTGAACACTCAGGAGCCAGATGCTAGGGTGAAAGCCTGCTAGCTCAGAGAGGCAGAGAATGCATCTAGAAGATCTTCCTCCTTAGGTGATATCCTACCAGAAATGCCCTTCTCTCACACCATCTCAACCTCTTTCAAATGTAACATGCCTCTCTTCAGTATACATCCTGTATATATCTCTCTATCCATTTTACTGACTCTCTCTTACTCTGTATGGTTTCTTTTTCTTAATAATCTTATACTCACTTCCTTTCACTGGTTGTTTGCTTCTACCTTTTGAGATATGGTCGATTTTATTTAATTCATTTTACAATATTCAAGCAGAAAGCTCTTAGATTAAAGGCACGTGTTAGGGCTAAACCACCCCATGACTAAAAATAGGTTTTTGCAATAAATAACACAATCTCAAGTTTTTACAGTATAATCAAATATCCATCAACACATGCACATTGTTTACATTCATAGACACACGATAAATAAAAAGTGTCAGAATAATTAAGACCAATGAGTTTTGTTTTTTATCTGCCTAAATAGAGAATGAAAAGAGAGGCTGGAATATTAAAGCAGTGCCATTTAGTTGTGTTGGTATGTACTTTTGTAACCTTATATTATGTATCACTAGAGTATACCTTGATAGTTTTATTCCACTCAGTCTATTAATATTAAATTTATCTTGCTTTTCGTTCTCTGTCATCTTATAACAGAAGGTAAGGGGATTAGCTTCTGGTCCTTTCCTAAACACAGGAGCTTACAGCGAGAACTTCTTTCTTTGGGTTCCTTTTGTTGCATGTGTTTTGATGTGTTGTGTCCCTGATTTAATACATTTAAAATATTTCCAAAATTTTCTCCTGGCTTCCTTTCTGAATTAGCTTCTTTCTGAAAATTTACAAATGTGTTAATTTCCACATCTGAAATTTCCTATAACTTGCACTTCTAATTTCATTCTATTTCTGTTTCAATATAAAAGAGCTGTGGATTGGGCTCTGACCTGGCATGTGTCTTGTTTGGCAGACTCTGTCAGGAAGTGAAGGTAATGCCTGTCTGTGGTGTAAAGAGAATGTTCTACAGAAGTGTGTCCCAGTGAAGTGTCTTATTTGGTTCTTGCCAATATTAAATGAGATACTATCATCTCCACCTATTATTCAGAATTTTCACCTTCATTTCTATAGATTTTTGCTTTATGTATCTTTATACTGTTATTAAGGATATAAATACCATTAGGTATATTAGTATATTCTCCATAACTCCAATAGCCAATGGGAACACATTTTCATTGCAAAGTATTTTTTTATCTTGTGTATATTTTTCTGAGTATATTTTCTTTGCTGTTTGTAAGGTTGCTCAGCTTTTTCTGTAGCTGTTACATCTCTAACTTGTGACATTATTTCACTGTTTATCTATGTTTCTCTTGTATCTAAATGTATTCTGCAAGCAATACATACTCAACTCAAGTCCAATTCTCCCTCTTTTTTTTCTTTAAACCAATCTGGCAATCTTCTGCCTTTTGCTTGGCTCTAAAACTTTACTGACAGTGAATACTATTTATTACTATAGTTGAGCTTGTGCTTTCTGTTTTATTTCTGTGTATTATGTCTGTTTTGTTCCTTTGCTCTTTCATTGATTCTTCAATACTTTCTTTTGGGGTTAGCAAACACTTCCTTGAAAAAAAATTATTAGAAATTTTCTTTATTTACATTTCAAATGTTATCCCCTTTCCAAGTTTCCCCTCTGGAAACTCCTATCCCAACCTCCCTCTCCCTGCTTCTATGAGGGTGCTCCCTTGCCCTCACATACACTCTCACTTCCCTGTCCTAGCACTCCCCTACACTGGGGCATCGAACCTTTACAGGACCAAGGTCCTCTCCTCCCACCGATGTCTGACAAGGCCATCCTCTGAGGCTGGAACCATGGGTCACTTCATATGTATTCTATGGTTGGTGGTTTAGTCCCTGAGAGCTCTGGGAGTCCTGGTTGGTTGATATTTCTAATGCTGCCTTTTGGTACTCTTTGTAATTGCTCCTTTGGTATACATCAGTGGCTTTTCAGGGCTCATAAGGTACAACTCGAGTTATAAGAAACAACTTTGTACTTGCACTAACTTAATTTTACTGGTACATATAAATATCATTCCTCTATAGCTCTACTCTTTTTCTCCATTTTCTATAATATCACATATTTATATACAAGCATCCTCTATGTTCAAAGGAAAATTGTTAAAATACTGCCATGTGGAAATTTTGAGAAGAAAACTAAGAGATGAGAATAAAGCAGGTTTACTTTAATGATTTTTTTCTTTTTTATATGAGCTTTCCCTTCAAACCTTAACTTTTTTTCTTTATACTCATGGATAAAACTTGAAATCATTTCCTTACCAGAAAAAAGACTTGCTTTGAGTCACCAGATTTTCTGAAATTGTCAAATATTGTCAAATATATAATTACAAATATATACACATACTCATGTACAGAGTTATAAACTCTGTACATGAGTATGTGTATATATTTGTAATAAATATTTTATAATTACATAGTACTTTTTATAAACATGTTCTGTGTTCTTTCAATTACTGTTTGAAGTTATTTGCCTTTAGCCTATGCAATTTCTTTCCATATGTTACTATAAGACAGTTTACCTTTCATATTTGAAGCTATCTTTGCTATGTAGAGGGATTTTGGACTTAGAGTTGGATGACTTTCTATTTCACTTTGATAAACCATCTTTTTATTTTCCTTTTTAACATATTTTTATTTTTATTAAGCAAATACAATTTAATTTAAAATATAAAACTCAGTATTGACATTTTAAGTCATCAAAATAATTTAGAATAGTTAAATGCCTTTTAAATACACATTATATCTTCTGAAGCTAAAAGTAATATGTACTCAACCAGTTTTTAAAATTTATTTGGAATATTAAACATAATAGGAGTAGAAGAAAATCTCTTATGTGACAAGTTCCTGATTAGAAAGAAACCTTTCCATCTCTGAGGGATAATACACAACATAATGGTGGTTTCATAAAATGAATTGTGTAGTGTTTCTTCTGTTTCTATTTTGTGGAGTAGTTTGAGGAGTATTGCTATTAGATCTTCCTTGAAGTTCTGATAGAATTCTGCACTAAACCCACTGGTCCTTGGCTTTTTTCCATTGGGAGAGTTTTAATGACTGCTTGTATTTCTTTAGGGGTTGTGGGACTGTTTAGATGGTTTATCTGACCCAGATTTTACTTTGATACCTGGTATCTGTCTAGAAAATTATCCATTTCATCCACATTTTTTAGTTATGTTGCATTATAGGCTTTTGTAGTGGGATTTGATATTTTTTTAATTTTCTCAGTTTCCGATGTTATATCTCCCATTTCATTTCTGATTTTGCTATTTTGAATATTCTTTCTCTGCCACTGGTTAGTCTAGTAATGGTCTATCTATCTTGTTGATTTTCTCAAAGAGACAGCTCCTGGTTTTGCTGCTTCTTTGTATTTTTGTTTCTGTTTGATTGATTTCAGAGCTGAGTTTGATTATTTCCTGTCTTCTACTCCCCTTGGGTGTATCTGCTTCTTTTTGTTCTAGAGCTTTCAGGTGTGCTATTAAGCTGCTAGAGTATGCTTTCTCCACTTTCTTTTTGGAGGCACACAGAGGTATGAGCATTCCTCTTAGCACTGATTTCATTGTGTCCCATAAGTTTGAGTATATTGTGCCCTTGTTTTCATTAAATTCTAAAGTCTTCAATTTCTTTCCTTATTTCTTCCTTGAGCAATTTATCATCGAGTAGGGCATTGTTCAGATTCAGTGCATATGTAGGCTTTCTGTTATTTTTTGTTGCTATTGAGAACCAGCCCTTAGCCTGTGGTGATCTGATGGGATGCATGGGATTATTTCAGTCTTCTTGTATCTGTTGAGGCCTGTTTTGTGACCAATTATATGTTCAATTTTGGAGAAGGTACCATGAGGTGCTGAGAAGAAGGTATATTCCTTTGTTTTGGGATGAAATGTTATATACACATCTATTGAATCCAGTCGGTCCACAACTTCTGTTAGTTTTAATGTGTCTCTGTTTAATTTGTGTTTCCATGATCTATCCATTGATGAGAGTCAGGTATTGAAATCTCCCATTATTATTTTGTGATGTGAAATGTGTTCTTTCAGCTTTAGTAAAGTTCTTTTATGAATGTGGTTGCCCTTGCACTTGGAGCATAGATGTTCAGAATTGAGAGTTCTTCTTGGTAGATTTTTCCTTTGATGAGTATGAAGTGTCCTTCCTTATCCTTGATCATAAATTTTGGTTGAAAGTTGGTTTTATTTACTATTAGAATGGTTACATTATCTTGTTTCTTGGGACCATCTGCTTGGAAAATTGTTTTCCAGCCCTTTACTGAGGTGTGTTTCCTGTATGCAAAAAAATGCTGAATCTTGTTTATGTATCAAGTCTGTTATTCTATGTCTTTTCATTAAAGAATTGAGTCCATTGATATTAAGAGATACTAAGGAATAGTGATTGTTGCTTCCAGTTATTTTTGATATTACTTTCATGCTTGTGTGACTATCTTCTTTTGTGTTTGTTGAAAAAAGATTACTTTCTTGATTTTTCTAAGCTATAGTTTCTGTCCTTGTGTTGGTGTTTTCCATCTATTATCCTTTCTAGGGATGGACTTGTGAGAATATATTGTGTAAATTTGTTTTTGTTGTGGAATATCTTGCTTTCTCCATCTATGGCAATTGAGAGTTTTGCTGGGTATAGTAGTTTTGCTTTTCTGGTGTGCTGAGGTATCCAGGGCTTACTGTGGTAGGAGAACTGCAGTCTGAAGTTGCTTGTATTCTGCCCTTGCCTCTTTTCCATCTGGTTATCTCTGCTGTTAGCTGGTCTTGCTGTCTCTGACTGTGGCTTGTCCCTCCTGCAAGCCTGTGTATCAGTACTCCTAGGAGACCAGTTTTTCTCCTGGAGGAATTTGGGTATGGACAGCTGTGGCACAGGGTCAGCTCTGGGGTACAGACAGAAACCAGAAGGATCTTGTCCCTCACTGTTTCTTGGTTACTATGTCCTGATAGCTTTGGGCGGGTCCCTCTTGGGACAGGAATTTGAACAGAAGTTGTGGTCTTACCTATGCTTACAGACTTCTCAGCACTCCTGGGAAACCTGCTCTCTCCTGGAGCTATTTGGGTATGGAGTACTTTGGTACACATTCAGCTCCAGGCATAGATGTAGATAGGAAGGATCCTATCTCAGACTTCTCCTTGGTTCCAGTGTCCTGAGTGAGGGCTCCAGATGGGTCCCTTTGAGCAAAAGTGGTGGTCTTACCTGTATTCACAGGCTTGTCAGCACTCCTGGGAGACCCTCTCTTGCCTGGCAGTATTTGGTTATGGAGTACTGTGCCACAGGATCAACTCTAGGTGCAGATGGAAATTGGAAGGATGCTGTCCTCCTATGACCATTTCATCTTCATTATTTTCAGAATTGTCACTAATGATTGTGTAACATCCTTGTTAATGCTAAGTTGTTTTTCCTTGTAATGTTTTAGCACTGCATGTCTGTTCATGGGTCACCTTTGTTTATAATTCTTCAATTTATTAAGTTTCACAACTGAGTTAATTTTATTAAAATTTTTGGTTTCTGAGTATTATTGAAAAACAGTATATATTTATTTTTCTCCAAGCCATCAACACTCAGTTTTTTAACTGGCCTTCAGTGGATATTAATGAATAGTGTGAATTCAGATAGCTTCATTTTCTGTATTCTATTAGGACCATTTATAGAGACATTAAGTGGTCCTTTATGTAACTTTAATAGGTTTAATTGTGAAACATCCACTAGATTCTTTGAGAGTTATTTAAGTTATCATGGTCAATGTCCATTATCTTTTCTATCATTCATTTTCTATTAAATTAACACCTTTTATTAATAATATAACAGTTCTCATCTTTAAAGAATATTTGTTTCTCAATTTTCCTTAAGCTATCATTACATTTGCCATTTGATCATCACATAGCTTAGCCCCTGGTTTGCAACTGAGCCCTGCCAAATTCCATTGGGGAGATAGAAACTGCATCAGAAACTAAGGCAGTGACAACTATGGTGGTGACATCATACTTCATTGGTTAGGCAGCAATTGTAGCAGTGACAACTATGGTGGTGACATCATACTCCATTGGTTAGGCAGCAATTGCAACATAACTATGGCATCAAGATACTTCCCACAATACTCAACCAGAGAGAATAAGGAAGAAATGAATATCTGATTCTGGAACTAAGAGGGCAAGTCCAAGCTGGAGAAAGATATTTAAGAGATATTATATTCAATTAATATTTACAATATGAGCTAACCAAGAATGACTGCCTCATATTTTTCTCAATACAATACTTGTAAGCTAGATTCAAAAACATATCTAACAGTTCATCCACCACAATCAAGTACTCATCATTACAGAGGCATAGGAAGTTTTAATGTATGTAAATTAATAAATATAATCTGTCACATAAATGGACTCAAGGACAGAAACCACATGATCGTCTCATTAAATCTTCTCTCAAAAAGGCTTTTGATAAAATACAACATTACTTCATGACAAAAGATCTGGAGAATATAGGGCATACACAAAATATCATGCAAAATAAAGAAAAACTAAAAGTAATTTCACAAAAACCAGGAACAAGATAAGAATGTCCAGTCTAGCCATTCTTGTTCAACATCATGCCTGAAGTCTTAGCTACAACACTAAGACAAAATAGGAGTAAATGGGAATACAAATAGAAAAGAAAGGAGTCAAAGTATCCTTACATTCAGATAGATAATATGATTCTATATATAAGGTACCCTAAAGATTCTACAGCAAATCTCATAAGACTGACAAACACATTCATTAAAAAAAACAAGAATGTATATTTAACACATAAGTTCAAAAGGCTTCTTATACAACAATAACACTATTTCCAAAAACAAGATCAGGGAAAGTGTTCTATTCAAAATAATCTATAAAACAAAATAAAAATATTGGAAAATTTGAGGAAATGAAGATTTATACAATTATACCTTAAAAACACTAAAGAATAAAATACTAAAAAACAGGCCTTCCTACCATGTTTATGGATTGATAAAACTAATATTGTGGAAATACCCAGCCTATCAAAACCAATCTAAAAACTCAGTAAAACTTCCATTAGAATTTCAATTTAATTCTTCATAGAAACTGAAAAATAATCTTAAAATTTATATGGAAACACAGAAAACCAAGAACAGCCAAATCAATTCTAAACAATAAAATCACTGATGGTGGTATTGCCATTCCTGACTTCAAGTTATATTAAAATCATAACATTTTAAACAGTATATTATTCCCATTGAAACAAATACATTGACCAATGGAATGGAATCGAGTTTCTACATGTAAGTTAATGCAATTACAACCACCAAATTTTTAATTCTTTTTACAAAGAGACAAGAAACATGGGCATCAGAAAAGAAAAGACAGCATCATTTAGCAAGAGTGCAGGACAAATAACATAACTACACGCAGAAAAACAAAATAGACTTTCATTTGTCATCCAGCATAAAACCAAACTCAAAATGGATCAAACCTTTCAACATAAAGCTTGGTGGTCTGTATCTGTTATAGAAGGAGCCTGGGATATTATATCAACTTATAGGCATAGAAAAGATCTTTCTGAACAGAATTCTGGTATCACACAATATCAAAACCATCAATTAATATATGAGACTTAAATGTTAAACACTTCTGCACAGTAAAGAACATCATAATTTGAGTAAGAGGCATACTAGAAATCGGAAAATATCTTTACCCACTATAAATTTGACAAAGCTTTGGTGTCAAGGAATGTCCAAGATCAAAGTATTAGAATATGCCTCAAACTCAAACTTTTCAACAACAAATAAACAAATAAACAAAAACAAAATGACAAATAAACAAACAAAAACAAAACAAAACAAAATCCAATTAAAATTCATACATGGATATAAACAGAATCTCCAAAAGAAAAAAATGGCCAAGATGTTTTCTTTCTTTTTTTTTATTTACTTTTTATTCGATATATTTTTTATTTACATTTCAAATGATTTCCCCTTTTCTGGCTTCCCACTTCCCGAAAGTCCCATAAGCCCTCTTCCCTCCCCCTATTCCCCCATCCACCCCTTCCCACTTCCCTGTTCTGGTATTGCCCTGTACTACTACACTGAATCTTTCCATAACCAGGGGCCACTCCTCCGTTCTTCTTGGACATCATTTCATGTGTGGATTATGTTTTGGGTATTCCAATTTTCTAGGCTAATATCCACTTATGAGTGAGTGCATACCATGAATGATCTTTTGAGTCTGGGTTACCTCACTTAGTATGATGTTCTCCAGCTCCATCCATTTGTCTAAGAATTTCATGAATTCATTGTTTCTAATGGCTGAATAGTACTCCATTGTGTATAAATACCACATTTTTTGTATCCATTCTTCCGTTGAGGGATACCTGGGTTCTTTCCAGGTTCTGGCTATTATAAATAGGGCTACTATAAACATAGTGGAGCACAGATCCTTATTACATGCTGGGGTTTCAAATGTTCAAAATCTTTATGCATCAAAAGAATACAATACAAATTAAAACTATTTTTATTTCATCTTACTATAACAAGAATGACTAAGAATTAAGGAAGAAAACAAATTCTGATGTGTATACAGATTGTGTTGGTCTGAATGAAAACCTCTAGGATCATATGTTTAAATGCTTAGTCTCCAGTTGAAAACCTGTTCTGTTTGAGAATGATAGGTGACATGGCAGTGTTGGTGTTGAAAGAGTTGTGACACTGGGAGTGAGATGTGATGATTCAAAAGCTCACATCAGGCCCAGTGTTGCTTTCTGTGTATGAATCAGAATGTAAAGTGGCTACTTCAGGACCATTTCTGCCTGCTTCCCACCATGTTGATAATGAACTAACACTCTGAAACTGTGAGTAAGCCACAGTTAAGAGCCTTCTTTATAAGAGTTGCTTTGGTGTCTCTTCACAGCAACAGAACATTAACTAATACATGGGGAGAAGGGAACACTTACTTATTAGTGCTAAGAATGCAAATTCATGCAGGCACTAAAGAAATCAGAGTGGAGTTTGCTTGGAAAGATACAACTAAATGTACCCTAAAATCCAACTATTCCACTCCTGGGCATATTCCTGAGGAAAGTTCTACATTTTTTTTTACTCAGAGATACCTGCTTATCCATGTTCATGGCGGTTCTACTCACAATAGCAAGGAAATGAAGTAACAAGGAAGTCTATCAATGGATGAATGCACAATAAAAATGCAGTTCATGTGCCCAATAGAATAGTACTCAGCTGGAAAGAAAAATTACATTATGAAATTCACTAGTAAGTGGATGGATCCAGAAATCATTCTGAGAGAGTTTATTCAGACTCAGGAAGAAAAATGCCATATGTTCTATTTCATATGTGGATGCTATATTTGGATTCTCAGTATGCAGATTTAAATTGGAGTACCCATACATACCAGGAAAGATGGTATGTATGCCAAGGGCAGGGGGCATTCAAGGAAAAGTTTATAGAAAATGGGAAGTGTGGATGTGAAATGAATAATGAAACAAGAAGGGTCAAATTGGGGTGGAAGGTGGGAGAGGAAGACAGAGAAGGGAATATGGGAGGGAGGGATAGATAACAGGAATTTTAGAAATGCAAAAGTATCTTCTATAGAAGATCCTTGAAACATATGCATGTATATATACATACATGTAATAGCTTTAAATGGAGTTACTCTGCCACAGAGAGAGGACATAATTCTTTCTCTAGATACCATAGACTATCAAATAAAAATTCCAGTGCAATGGGGATGGGTTTTTGAGGTTCTGGTTAATGGAGTCATAAAGCGTCCCCAAATTATAAGCTATCACCATTGTTCTTGATTGCTCTCCACAACTTGATGTTAATACCCTATTGCTGAACAAAGAACATGTCCAAGTTGTAAGGTATTGAGAATCGAGCTGTTATTAACTTGTATGTGTTATCCCTTCTGGCTCCTTTTGTAGTGCGGATGGTGTCAGAGGTATGCGTGGTACCATACGGAAGGTCATATAGTCTTACCTAGCTGTAAACTCTGGGAGCTACAGCCAGGCATGATAAGCTAACTGATGCAACAGTAGCAAAAATGTTATGGACGTAGCTAATTACTTTTTGCTGGATTTCAGGCCCTATTTTCCAGATAGGGCCCATGCTTGATACTGTTAACTAGGCCACAAACATATAACCAGGTTATTCTTATTGGGCCAATCACATTCTGTTAAGTGAGCATAGTGATAAACTGTTCTTTCAGTTATTATCTGTATACCCTTAATTGGTACATTTAAAAATTATCATCAGAGAAACCATATTTACAATTTATGTTGATTAATACATAGTCCAACAATTAGGCAATATCCAGGAAATAAGAGACAGGGGTATTCAGTAATATATTGGATATGTGAACTTTACTCCTTTCCCCAGAACTCAGGTATCACAGAAAAGAGGGTGTAGAAATATTGTAATGCCAGAGGGAATTGATATCTTCAATATTTGCTGAATATCAGAGCATGGTTATACAAATATAATCACAGCAACAGGGACTCTACACGGAAGATTTGTACAAGATCAACTAAGCCAAAATTCCCACGGATGGTGGAGGAAGTCCTGGTATTGCACTCCTATAAGAGAACCTATTGTCAGTTGATGGCCACTGTCTTAGTCAGGGTTTCTATTCCTGCACAAATATCATGACCAAGAAGCAAGTCGGGGAGGAAAGGGTTTATTCAGCTTACACTTCTGCATTGCTGTTCATCACAAAAGAAGTCAGGACTGGAACTCAAGCAGGTTAGGAAGCAGGGGTTGATGAAGAGGCCATGGAGAGATGTTCCTTACCAGCTTGCTTCCTCTGGCTTGCTCAGTCTGCTCTCTTATAGAATCAAAGAACAGCAGCCCAGAGATGGCACCCCCCACAAGGGGCCCTCCCCCCTTGATAACTAATTGAGAAAATGTCCCACAGCTGGATCTCATGGAGGCACTTCCCCAACTGAAAATCCTTTCTCTGTGATAACCCCAGCCTGTGTCAAGTTGACACACAAAACTAGCCAGTACAGCCACCAAGGGAGGGATAGTCAGGTGTCATCAGGGTCATGGGCTCTGAGAGGCTGCCCATGCTCTAGGAGATAGTCCCACAGTCGTGTACATATAGACAGCATTAAGTAGGAGACAGACAGAGAGAGAAAGAGAGACAGAGACAGAGAGACAGAGAGTCAGAGAGACAGAGAGACAGAGAGAGCAAATGAACTTGAGAAGTAAAATTTTTAGGAGGAACAGGGGAAGAATTGATGGGTAAGTAATTACAAGTAAATTTGATCCAAACACATTGCATGCATATATAGATATTAAATAAAATATTGAAAATGATGTTCTACAAAGTCATAACCCAGAATGATATATTCTAAAGTAGTGATTTGATATTATCTACTTGTGTGTATGTTGAATAACAAAATTCTATTTTATTTATTGTCACATGAGTGTATTGCATTTAAATCTTCACAGGCACAAATGACTTGAAAGAATGTGTATCAATGGCATGTAATAAAGTATATGTATGTTGAAATTAGTTTAATGTATATAAAACCTTTAGTGTTTCAATGAAAATGTCCTGGACCATTTAGACTCTGGGGACAAAAGCCAAATTTATATTAAATAATAAGTATAAATGCATCAAAATTTAATTAGGATAGGCTTCATTAGTTGTTACTATAAATCTGAAGCTATGTGTTTCCATGTACACAAGTCATGACCTGAATATTTAGATATTTTTAATAGAGGGTTATTGAAATATAATTGAAGAGTAAAATAAAATCTTTGGTTAACTGAGATTAACTATGTGGTCTACACACAGCTGTCATTCATATGCTGTGTTTGACTTATAAATTTTGACATAAATTGGTAATTATAATCCTCAATAAGAAGTCTTCCCAAGACATCTTTAAATAAATTTTAAAAGTTCACAAATTAAAATAAACAGTCAATTTAAATCTATAATACAAGTACCCAGCCACTCACTGTAAGGAATGAAATCCCGTTACAGTGAAAAGACAGGGCATAGAACACAAGAGTTCCAGTTACTGTAAATATAACATTACAGCTGCCACTCATGATAGAGCTCTTATCTCGAGTGTGAAAGGGCCTAGCTTGCATCCCCAGTGCTGTCTCCCCCACCTCTAAAGTTAATAAGGATAAGAAAAATAGGAGTAATATAAAACAAAGGCTCAAGCTATTAGGAAGATAATTGAACTCTACCTGAAGAGAAAAGAAAAATGCCAAGAAAACATACAAGAGTCATTGATCTGGGACAGTTATAAATTTCTTCATATTGCTTCTAACTGAAAATTTACATAATCTTAGAATTTTTTAAATTTTTTTTATTTTTTATATTCTTTGTTTACATTCTGAATGCTTTCCTCTTTCCTGGTCACCCCTCCCCCATTGGTCTCATAAGCCCTCTTCCCTCTACCCATTTCCCAATCACCCCCTGCCATTTCTCTGTCCAGGTAGGTACTCCCCTATAATGCTGGATTAAGTCTTTTCAGAACCAGGGCCCTCTCCTTCCCTCTTCTTGCATATCATTTGATATGCTAACTGTGTCTTGAGAGTTGAGAGCTTCTGGGCTAATTAATATCCACTTATCAGTGATTGCATTCCATGTGTATTCTTTTGTGATTGGGTTACCTGACTTAGGAAGATATTTTCCAGTTCCAACCATTTGCCTAAAAATTTCATGAATTCATTGTTTTTAATTGCTGAGTAGTATTCCATTGTGTAAATATACCACATTTTCTGTATCCATTCCTCCATTGAGGGACATCTGGGTTCTTTCCAGCTTCTGGCTATTATAAATAAGGCTACTATGAACATAATGGAGCATGTATCCTTATTGCATGCCTGGGAGTCCTCTAGGTATATACTCAGGAGAGGTAGAGCCGGGTCCTTCGGAAGTGTCATGTCCAGTTTTCTGAGGAACCGCCAGACTGATTTCCAAAGTGGTTGTACCATATTGCAATCCCACCAGCAGTGAAGGAGTGTTCCTCTTTCTCCACACCTGTTGTCTCCTGAGTTTTTAACCTTAGCCATTCTGACTGGTGTGAGGTGAAATCTCAGGGTTGTTTTGATTTGCATTTCCCTAAGGTACATTTCTTAAGGTGCTTCTCAGCCATTCAAAGTTCTTCAGGTGAAAATTCTTTGTTTAGCTCTGTACCCCATTTTTTAAATAGGGTTATTTGGTTCTCTGGGGTCTAACTTCTTGAGTTCTTTGTATATATTGGATATTAGCCCTCTGTCGGATTTAGGGTTGGTGAAGATCCTTTATGACTAATCTGAAAATGTATTTTAGAATAATGATGTGGTGTCCACAGATGGATGATTAACTTTTAATATTCAGTATATCCTCTTTCTTCACAATTGATTCTGATAATCTTGTTGTACTTCACAATCAGGAATTAATTTATGTACTATAACAAATAGGAAAATCTTCCAAATTAAATTATTTGAGTTGTGTAAACAGCAGTGTGGAGGAAAATATCTTCTCCTGGGGGAAGAGGAAGGGATTCGTACCTTTGCAGCCTCAGTTTACCCACTCTTTAAGAAGGTTTCAGCTCACATAATGTTCCATTTTAGAATAACTCATTAGTTCTCTGTCATGCATACCTTCTTGGAGGGACTGGAGGTGACTTCCAGTGCTTTAGATCACCCAGCATCGCACTGTTCCATGCAATTGCAGCTTTGATAAAAGTATCAGGGGCAATTCCATAAGCCCTTCATCCAGACTTTCTAGAAATGTATTAAAGTACTAATGCCTCTTCTTAGGGACTGATCAGAGTCTTTTCCAATAGGTTGGACACTTTCCTTGTACAGTGTTGATACTGAAGGGAAAAGAAAAGTTAAGAAACCTCTGTTAAGTTAGTATCAAAGGTAAAAACAGCACACTGGCATGAGTTTCTTTTGAAAAGCCCATTTACACTAGAAAATAGCCATACTTTTCCCTTGTCTCTCCTGTGGCTGCTTACTGGACAGTGAGAACTCATACTACGAACTTCAGTCTACTGAGGAAGACTGCTCCCACACACCTCATGAAACCTGTAACATGGTTACTTTGTTTTTTCCCCAGAACGTTGCGAATTATAATTGGGAACAGTTGAATACTTTCTATTTTTGTATGAAAGGAATAACTGGGCAGATGAATACCTGCCACTTGTTGAACATTTCCAACTGTGACATCTACCCTTGCAGCCCCAGTTTATCCACACTTTTTAAAATGTTCATACTATGTTCCATATAAAAACAACTCACTAGTTCTTTTTGTTATTTTTTAAAACTCTTCTAAAACAGAAAAGGAAACTGAGACCAGATTGATTAACTGACATACATTTATATGTGTTAACCTCAGAGTATAATCTCATATTGTTATCATCTCATACATACCTTTCTCCAGTATTAGCTATCTTTATGCAACAATGCCTAACATAATCAAGATCCTTTAATCTGTTCTCTCCAAACCATAACTCATGAGGCTAATGGGTTAGAAGGACCCATTTAACATTTACATATAATGTAAATTTAGTTAGAACATGGGATGACAATAAGGAAAAACAAATAGAGAAAAACCACAGGTTGTGTAACAGTTGGAAATTCCTTATTTTTCATGGAAAATATACAATATTGTTTTGCAATATGGTGGGGTGGGGGAACACAGCAAAAGTATTACATCATGAAGGCAACATATAGTTTACACATCTTACTTTCGAAATTGCCCTTCAAGATTGCTGACTCAATGAAAGAAACTTGGACTGAGATGGAGTCTGTGGAGTTTGTCTTTTCATATGGCCAAGTGTCACTGTGTGTTCATGACAGGACATTTAGTCTTATTGATCATTAGCTCTTATTTATTTCATTGAATTTCAGTGTCAGACAGGTGCATATCTGTAAATTTCTGTGAGCTTCTTAATTAGCTTTGCATCTAATGATTGGTAAGCCACGAACGACTCTACAAGTAGATTTTGATCCCAGTAACATGACATTTAGTTATTATTAAACATCTGTGCTTCCACTACTTGATTATGCCTTCAGACACCATTCTTCGTATGGTGCTTTAGTGTTCAGTTTTCTTCTACATAAGTGTAATTTCTAGAAAGTACTTTTCCTCCTGATTCTTGAGACTGATTTAAATATATATATATATATATGTATGTATATATATATATATGTGTGTGTGTGTGTGTGTGTGTATGTATATGTTTCAGACAAAAGGTGAAAACTTGACACCATGCTTCTTACTCTCATTGCCTGGTCATATCATGGACCTAGAAATGGAGAAGTGCAGCTTCTGCACTTTCAAGAGCCCTGCCTACAAATAAAGTAATTTTGAGATCATTTTTCTCCTTTGAAAGGTTCCAAGGGTAACTAGGAAATATTGCTGTTACTTTGACACATTTTCAATAACCTTTAAGATCTTTATAGCTCTCTTCTTAAGCCCTAATGCATTCTATATCTTCCGTCATATCAAACGTCTTAAAGTGGAGCTTTATTTTATCACTTCAGTTTGATGATTCCTTCAATGATTCTCTACTGCTCATTATATTAAATTTGGAGTTCAAGGCTCTCTACAGCCGAGGTTCATCACCCTCTGCAATACACCATTTATTTGAAGTGCCAGTCAGTCCAGGCCACTCCAGCATTGTTGAGTGAATGGCACAAGTCCCCTTTTGTTTTAGCTCATGTAATTCTTTCTCTTCAGTTTCTTTTTTATTAACTTTTTTGTTTACTTTCCAAATGTTGCACCCCCTCCCAGAGTTCTTCATCCCATTTCCCCTCTTCTTTGCCTCCCCAAGAACCCCCTTCCCTGGGACATCAAGTATTTACAGGATTAGGTGCATCCTCTCCCAGTAAGGCCTGACAAGGCAGTCCTCTGCTACAAATGTGCTGTGGGCCTTAGATCAGTCTATATATGCTTTTTGTTTTGTAGTTCAGTCTCTGGGAACTCCAAGGGGTTCAGGTTAGTTGAAAATGTTGTTCTTCCTATGGGGTTGCCATCCACTTCAGCTCCCTAATGCTTCCATTTGGGTCCCTGACCTCAGGGTTGGCTGTAAGTATCTGCATCTGTTTCAGTCAGCTGCAGGTAGAACCTCTCTCAGAGGATAGGGCTTGCTAGTTTTCATAGTTTCGTATGGCAAGAAGTTGCTTTATCTAGGTATCTCTTGGATTTTACTAATATAGAATCAGATATAAAAATATGTCCTGACAGACTTGTTGGTACAACACAGGAGGCAGAGATAAGATACATGACGTCAGTTTTGTTCTCATCAGTATGATCATCATCATCACCTCCTGCATGAAAAGGGTGCTACCATCTAAATGACATTACACCCACTATGAGTATTTTCTACACGTATCTTTTCCTCCATCAGATCTGAATAATTCATAGATCCTTTGAAGGTCACTCTGAGTTGTTTAGTGTATACTTTTGGCAAGGCTTCACCCAAGGTTTCCAACTGCCTATGTTCTAGAAACCTAAGGAGATTACTCTGCAGCCCAATAATTCTCTTTTGGGCTGCTGCTTTTCTGGGATGTACTTTCTTGCCATACTCTTTCATATTTTCTCATATTGCCTTATTATACCCATCTATAGAACTTATATCAGTTTATATTCGAGCCTGAAAGCATACGTTTCTCAGATGTCTTCAGATTTATCTCAACTCACAGTTTAGTTCTATTTTCCAGAGAATCATTCCTTATTAATTCAAAAGTAATTAATAAGGAATTAAAAGTATTATAGATGTGAAAATAACTGTTGAGTGCAAAAGCAAAAACATTTATCAAGTAGTATCAAGAATTTTTAAAATGCATATGCTTGTCAGATATCAAGTAATATGTTTTATTTAAGCTTTACAACATTGGTTTATTAGTTTTCTATAAGTTAAGGAACTTCTACTCATGAAAATGGAATCTGAAGCTTATAGAAATTAAATACATTTCCTTGATTATCTAATTGGTGGCAAGTTGAGTTCTCAACAGCTCTAAGACTTGTCTGCCTTCTGCCTCTCAGTAAAAGACACCTGAGATAAAATGAAAATAATGTTAAAAAAATGTGATTTCCAAATGCTTCTGAAATAATTCATGCATTAGAGGAACAGCTTTCTTTAAAAATTTATGTTCAAAGAAACTCAGATTTACATTTGTGGTTGTTCCTACAACTCTTAGATATTTGGTGCAGTCTCTCGTTGAAGGCTGACAGAAACGCAAGTGTATCTTTAATTATATTGTTGTGTTGTTTTTTTTTCTTCCAGACTGAATCTCATTGTCTATAATTACTGGTTCTACTTGTATATGTAGCTTCCAGTCTTCAATTTTACCAAAATGTCCTGTAGATATAAATGTAAGAGTTAGTTTCTCAGCTTCAGTTTTGTGTCTTGAAGGAAAGTTAGACAGGAGAGGCTTAGAGTGTTTAGTGTTGAATTTTGCCCTTATTTTGTGGGTTTTATTGTACAAGTAACCTAGGTATATTTTTGGAATATTCTTTCAAATATAAATATTCCCAAGGAAACTGGAAATGAGAAGAAAAACAATGAGTCCTATAGTTCAAAGCAGAGATATTATCTAACAGTATTAAGCCTAGCCAGGTTGCAGGTAAAACTGATTAATATAAATGTTGACTAAAAGTCTGCTATACCTTAAAGACCTGAAAGCTCAAATTGTAAAAGCATGTTGGCATCTGCCAAACCTCACAGGGGTTGGGGGAAGTAATCACAACCATTGTGCTCAGATGGCACCACAGTACTTATACCTCGGCAGGGCACTAAGTGAAAGAACTACTGGGAAAGCAGCTTCTAGTACAGTCTTCCTCCCTGCTGGGTCCCAGCATTACACTCATGCTTAAGAGACCAAACACTTTCATTTAAAGGCCTAGCCCACACTCCTGAATCCATTACAACTACAGACCAAAGCCCAGGATGGAAGTAATGCATGGAGATTTTGTGTTATTTTTATTTAGTGAGAAGTACCTTCATAGAACACCTATGGAGAATGAATCAAATGTTAGAAGAAGGAGGAAACCTCTGTGGAACTGTGGTTTGTGTTGACATGTAAGAGTCAAGGTGTAACAAATCATACTCTAGCAGTCCTACTGCTATTACTGGAAGGACAAGAATTTCTAGGAGAGTGTTAAGATTGTAGTCAGAGATGTGTTGAAAAGAGGACAGTATATTTTATAGTTTATTTAGTCTGTAGCTGTGAGCAATGCAATGAAAAGCTCTTCTGATGCAATTCCTATGATGGTATGGGTCTTTCTTGTTCCTAGTCCTTGAGAAAGTTTGCAGTCCTCATCCTTGAAAGAGTCAATGATCTGGGTACATAGTGCATTGTTTTCTCTCTGGCCCATGAGTTATAGGCCATACAGATTCTAGGACAGGAGAGTCTTTATAATCTGTGTTATTTATATCTTCTCTCTCCCACAACTATTGCCTGTATAATAATTAAAATTGAAATATAGTTCTAGGATATAATCTCAAAGTTACAGCCATCTTCTCTCCAGCAACTGAGCAGGCTGGATAGCCAGGAGCTCAGGGAACACCAGAGGCACAGAACATATGGGAAAGGGTGGCAGTGCCACAGCACTCTGTGCCAGGATCGAGCTGCTCATCCAGGGGGGCTGAGACAGACTTGCAGGTCTACAGGTGGGACAAGTGCCAGCCAGAGATGCAGAGATAACCAGATGATGAAAGACAAACGAAGGAACATTACCAACAGAAATCAAGGCAACATGGCACCATCCAAACCCAATTCTCCCACAACAGCAAGTCCTGGATATCCCAAAACACTGGAAAAGTAAGATTTGAATCTAAAATCACAGCTCATGGTGCTGATAGAAGGCTTCAAGAAGGACATAAATCACTCCCTTATAGAAATAGAGAACACCGGTAAACAGGTAGAAGCCCGTAAAGAATTACAGGAAAGCACAAAAAAACATGCAAAGGAGTTGAACAAAACTATCCAGGATCTAAAAATGTAGGTAGGAACAATAAAGAAATCACAAAGGGAAACAACTCTGGACAGAGAAAACCTAGGAAAGAATTCAGGAGTCAAGGATGCAAGCATCAAAAACAGAATACAGGAGACAGAAGAAAAAAAATCTCAGATACAGGAGATACCATAGAAAGCATTGACACAACAGTCAAAGAAAATGCAAAATGCACAAAGCACCTAACCCAAAACATCCAGGAAAACAAGGACAAAATGAGTAGACCAAACTAAGGATTATAGGTATAGAAGAGTGTAAAGATTTCCAACTTAAAGGGCCAGTAAATGACTTCAACAAAATTGGAGAAGAAAACTTCCCTAACCAAAAGAGAGAGAGATGTCCATGAATATGCAAGAAGCCTACAGAACTCCAAATAGATTGGACCAAAAAAAATTTCCTCCCCTCACAAAATAATTAAAACCCCAAATGCACTAAACAAAGCAAGAATATTAAAAGCAGTAAGGTAAAAAGATCAAGTAACATATAAAGGCAGACCTATCAAAAGTAAACCAGACTTCTCACCAGAGAATATGAAAGCCAGAAGATACTGGGCAGATGTCATACAACCCTAAAGGAACACAAATACCAACCAGGGCTACTATACCCAGCAAAACTCTCAATCACCATAGATGGAGAAACCAAAATATTCCATGACAAAAACAAATTTACACAGTATCTTTCCACAAATCCAGCCCTTCAATGGATAATGAATGGAAAACACCAACAAAAAAGGGAACTACATGCTAGAAAAAGCAAGAAATTAATCTTTTAACAAACCAAAAAAGAAGAAAGCCACACAAACATAACTCCACTCTAATAACAAAACAAACAAGGAGCAACAATCACTTCTCCTTAATATCTCTTAGTATCAATGGACTCAATTCTCCAATAAAAAGACATAGACTAAAAGACTAGATACATAAGCAGGACCCGACATTTTGCTGCATACAGGAAACTCACCTTAGGCACAAAGACAGATGCTACCTCAGGGTAAAAGGCTGGAAAACAATTTTCCAAGCAAATGGTCCCAAGAAGTAAGCTGGTGTAGCCATCCTAATATCGAATCAAATCGACTTTCGACCTAAAGCAATCAAAAAAGGTAAGAAAGGACACTTCGTACTCATCAAAGGAAAAATCTACAAAGATGAACTCTGAATTCTGAACATCTAGCAGAATCACCATCCCTGACCTCAAGCTACACTACAGAGCAATAGTGATAAAAACTGCTTGGTATTGGTGCAAGGACAGGCAGGCAGATCATTGGAATATAATTGAAGAGCCAAAAATGAACCCTCACTCCTATGGCCACTTGTTCTCTGACAAAGGAGCTAAAGCCATCCAGTGGAAAAAAGACAACATTTTCAACAAATGGTGTTGGGTCAACTGGCAGTCAACATGTAGAAGGTTGCTAATTGATCCATTCTTATTTCCCTGTACAAAGCTCAAATCTAAGAGGATCAAGGACCTCTACATAGAAGAGAAAGTGGGGAAGAACCTGGAGCACATGTGCACAGGGGAAAATTTCCTAAATAGAACATCACTAGCTTATGCTCTAAAAATCATGAATTGATAAATCATGAATTGATATTATGGGATATCATAAAATTGCAAAGCTTCTGTAAGACAAAGGACACTGTCAATAGGACAAAATGTCATCCAACAGATTGGGAAAAGATCTTTACCAATCCTATATCCGATAGAGAGCTAATATCTAATATATACAAAGAACTCAAGAAGTTAAACTCCAGAGAACCAAATAACCCTATTAAATAATGGGGAACAGTCAGTACTAAACAGAGAATTCATTACTGAGGAATACCGGATGACTCTGAAACTCTTAAAGAAATGTTCAACATCCTTAATCATCAGGGAAATGCAAATCAAAACAACTCCAAGAATGGCCAAGATCAAAAACTCAGGGGACAGCAGTTGCTGGAGAGAATGTGGAGAAAGAGGAACATTCCTCTATTGCTGGTGGGATTGCAAGCTGATAAAACCACTCTGAAAATCAGTTTTGTGGTTCCTCAGAAAATAGCACTATCTGAGTACCCAGTTATACTACTCCTGGGTGTATACCCAGAAAATGCTCCAACAAGTAATAAGGACACATGATCCACTATGTTCATAGCAGCCTTATTTATAATAGCCAGAAGCTGGAAAGAACCTAGATGTTCCTCAAAAGAGGAATGGATACAGAAAACGTGGTACATTTACACAGTGGAGTACTACTCAGCTATTAAAAACAATGAATTCATGAAATTCTTAGGCAAATGGATGGAGCTAGAAACTATCATCCTGAGTGAGGACACAAAAGAACACTAAATCACAAAAGAACACACAGGGTATCCACTCTCTGATAAGTGGATATTAGCCCAAAGGCTTGGAATACCCAAGATACACAGATCACATGAAGCTCAAGAAAAAGGAAGACCAAAGTGTGGATAATTTGATCCTTATTGGAAAGTGGATCAAAATACCTATGGCTCACAGCTAATAAATAGAATGAGCATAGGGTCCCCATTGGAGCACCTAGAGAAAGGACTCAAGGAGCTGAAGAGCTTTGCAGTCCTGCAGGAAGAACAACAATATGTACTAATCAGTACCCCCAGAGCTCCCAGGGACTAAACCACCAAGCAAAGAATACACACAGAGGGACCCTTGGCTCCAGCTACATATGTAGCATAAGATGATTATTTCAGACATCAGTGAGAGGAGATGCCACTGGTCCTGTGAATGATTGATTCTCCAGAATAGGGGAATGCAAGTCAGGAAATTTGGGGGGAGGGGATGAGCAGGGGGAGGAGGGATGGGATAGTGGCTTTTCAGAGGGGTAACTCAGAGAGGGGATATCATTTAAAATGTAAATAAAGCAAATATTTAATGAAAAAATAATTTCAAAGTTACTCTCTTACATTAAGACTTACACATAGTTTATCTTTCCTATATTTGGAACTTAGATAATCTTTGTGAAAAGTGAGTTGTTGACAACATGATCACTCTATTTATCTCTATTACAACATTAATAATTTATATCGTAAATATACTGCTCCCTTAGACTGCTTGCTCCTGGTTTCAGAAATTTCCAAAATAAAATCAAGATTAAGGTATACATAATAGGAGGTTAAAAGTTCTGAAGAAACTTCCTTTTATACATCATTTTTAATTTGAAGAAGAAAAGACAGAAACAATAGAAAGTTATAATGTTCAACTGAGGTTTCAATTGGTAGAGTTAATAGAAGAGGTGTTCTGACTTCAGTAGCACCATGCAGATTTTCTCAGTTAAAAATAGGAAAGCAATACAATTTATTATTGACAGTGTCTGAAAAGTATCACTCCATGGCCTGAGACATTGAGAATCCATTAGGAGGCAGCTTCCCCATTCCTACCTATGTTTCAAGCTCATGAAACTATGAATGTACTCTGGTATAATACAATGTTTAGAGGTAAGAGACTGAGCACCAGTTATAGATGTTTTACCCCAAGTTATATGAAAGACTCCAGATATTTCAATCTCTGGTATTTTTTGTAAGTTTTTAAATTTTTTTTATTTTTTATATTCTTTGTTTACATTCCAAATGATTTCCCCTTTCCCGGTTCCACCCTCCCCATAAGTCCCATAAGCCCTCTTCCCTCTACCCGTTCCCCAATCAACCTCCTCCCACTTCTCTGTCCTAGTAATCCACTACATTGTGTCATCAAGCCTTTCCAGGACCAGGGCCCTCTCCTTCCTTCTTCTTGGGAATGATTTGATATGTGAATTGTGTCTTGGGTATTCAGAAATTCTGAGCTAATTCTTAGCCAAATGGTTGGAACTGGAAAATATCATCCTAAGTGAGGTAACACATTCACAAAAGAACATACATGGAATGCAGTCAATCTTGAGTATTATAGTGATGATAGCAATTAGTAGTCTCTTAAAGAATCCTTTGGTGAACATCCAGCTGAGGGATGGACAGGATCATCACAACCTAAATAGAGGTAAGAAGCTTTGAATGCATGCAAACATTATGGGAACAACAGCAGAAGCCTATTTCCATCAAGAATTTGGGATGGGGAAGTGGAGACATGAATCTGCAGGCAAGAGCACTGGTTGCTCTTCTAAAAGAACTGGGTTCTGTTCCCAGCACAGGAAGAATAATTTAGTCTGTATCCATCCAAACTGTCTAAAGCCTAATTCTTCTTGATTGAAGTCAATTAAAAGCAAGAAGGACACAAGGACTTCTCAATGCAATGACACATGTAAGTCAGGAAGCCTTTATTTAATTTAATTTTATTTTGCTCCAGCTCCAAAATAATAAGTGACTATTAAAAAAAGCACTTCTTCCTGGGAGCTCTACCAGATAGTACACCTGATGTTACCCATGGCTCCAGATGCATATGTAGCATAGGATGGCCTTGTTGGACATCAAAGGGAGGAGAGTCCCCTGGTCCTGGAAAGGCTCAATGCAGCAATATAGGGGAATACCAGGACAGGGAAGTGGGAAGGGGTTGATTGGGGAACAGGGGGAGAGGAGATGGCTTATGGGATTTTCCGGGGGAGAGGGCAGGAACCAGGAAAGAGGAAATCATTTGAAATGTAAGTAAAGAATATACCTAATTAAAAAGAAAAAGAAAAAGAAAAGCACTTCTCTCTTCTAGCCCTGTTTCTTTATTTGTAACTTACAGATAATGCATTGACTTCTTTTTTCATGACACAGGATTACTAACAAGATAAACTATAACAATATGTTGAAGGAATATTGTAACAGACAAGCAAGAGTGTGCACGCATAGTCCAATACCTTAACTTCTCACTATGTCTTGTAGCTGCACCAGGTTGTCCTTTCTCTGACAGAGAACTCAGAGAATCTATTTTCTATTTCTCAGCTGCCTGACTCCTGTTAACCAGCCCAGTGACATTCAATGGGCTCTCAGTTATTTGGTTTCTTGTTCTAGTCTCAATTTAGCAAAAGAAACCACTTGTCTTGGAGAATTTCAGTCACATTTTAGATAATTTAGCTACTGACTTGGCTGTAGATGACCACCTTCTCCAAGGCTGGTTACAGTGGAATGAGAATGAAAAGACTTTGAAACTTCAGCCAAACAAGAGATAACTCTGTTGCATCATTAGCACTGCAGTTTCTTGGGGGTTTCACCAACACTGCCAGAAATCTTACTTCATAGATTTTTCAGTAGTACACAAACCCATTTCTCCACTTTCCTTTTTGCTACTGTTACTAGTAAGAGAATCCATAAGACATGTTTTCTCAGTATGTTCTTCTCAATTTACCTAATCTGAACCATCTATGTTTGAGGACTTTTCTTTTTTGTTTTCCTCTGAGGAAGAGTGTCCATCTAAGACGTTAAGTCTTGAGTAATTGTGTCCATGCAGTTGAAAAAATGATAGCCCAGGTGAATGCCCTCTTCTGCTGACTAATTCTTTTCTGTAAAGTATTGACTATCCATTTACATGTACTCAGCTCAGTTTTTCAACTTTGGATAATGAAACTAAAGCTCATATGAAAAATAAATTTATCACATCAAGCAGTGCTCAATAGATTAGATTGTGTTAGGTCTGCAGCTTTATTGTTCATGCAAGACATTAGGATATAATTAACTTTTTAAGTTCATAGTAATAAATGCCACTTAAGATTACCAAATGAGCTAGAAAAATGTTTAAATGCTTACTGATCTTTATATAGTTTTATTCGTGGGCATAAGAAAAATGTATTTTAGTTGATGAAATTATTGACCTATCTCTCACACAACTCATTTCTCTCAAGAATTTCTACATATATGGTAATCAAAATATTTTTATTATTCGGATATTTTTTCAAATTCTAACTAATTGTTAGAGAAGTTAGGAAGGGTGATTATGGAATTGCTCAGTTTCATTCTCTGCATCAACAAAAGGACTGCTGGTCAAAGTCTCTTCCTCATAGAATCCTATGGGTCAGACATGTTGAAAATGTCATTTTCCAAGGCACCTACACATATAAAGAAGAACAAGTCTAGCTTGGTTTTCATTGTCAAATATTGTGTAGCATGTCCATTTTACAAGTGGGTGAGAGTTCTGTTTATAATATGCCCAGATCCTTGTTTATAGCAAGGGACAATGAAGTTTGTGATCTGCTTCCAATGAGATGAGACTTCTATTATCACAGGATGGAATTCATCTTTTGTACTCTCTGTAGGCTTAGATATTTTTCAAAATGTATTCAAATAAGGGTTCTTATACATTTTAACCTCCCTTCAATCCAACACCTACCAGAGGTAGTGGAAACTGAGGGTTAATAGGGCAAACGGGAATGTGAAACTGTTTAGAAATAGTTCTTTTGGGCTTTATTGTCAGGTTATCTGTAATTCAGTTCACACGAATTAGCAGCAGTAGGTAGATCCACTTGCAAACGCCAAGAGTTAGGAATGGCATTTTGACCTGTTAGAAACCATAAGGCTCTGCCAATCACTCCGAGTCTGGGGAAGTGTCAAGAAGATGCTGGAATATCACGAGAGGTTCTTTGGTGTATTTCTCTCTGCAAAGTCACAACAAACAATGATCAGCAAAGAAGGCAAGGTGTCACACTGTCATCAGTGAAAAGCAGAATCAGCAATGCACAATGAAGACCAGCAAAGATTGGTAAGGTGAACCCATGCCATAGCATCATCCACTGTCTCTTGGATTATACTTATACCCTTTCCAAACATCATATGTCCTCTCAGCATCTGCTTCAGCAAAATACCACGTGTCCTATTCCTAGGCAGCTTCCTGAAAAATACCCTGTGTCTGTTCTTAGTAAAACATCCTTTCATGTGTCTGCTTCATCAAAGCATCCTCCAATAAGACAGTTTGCAGAAAAACATCACATGACACAATTAAGTCTCCAAAGAAACCAGAACTTGCCATTTCACCTCTCAAACTCAAACTGGTGGCACAAATCTTTATGTTCCATGTTCTTTCTATCGAAGTGATACTTTTTGCTAAGGTATCTGCCTCTCTCTGTCTGTCTCTTTATCTCTGTCTGTCTTTCTCTATGCATATCTATCTCTGTTTTTTTCTTTGTGTATGTTTTATACATTCAAATATTCAATCCAGTGCCTTCTATTCTGAAAGATTAAAAGAGAGAAAAAGGAAAATATTCAGGAAAAGTATAGTTCAGGAAAGGATGTGATCTGTAAAAGTGAAATTGTTACCTGCCAGTATACTTTAGGACTAGGTTTATAGAATTCACAGTGTTAGAAAACTAATGCTAATCACCAATAATATTGACGGTTCAAACCCAACTTGGTGCAATTGAAAGACTCATCACAGTGGCATTTATTATCATTCTATCTGGGATTCTTCACTTTTTCATTCATTGTCTCACTATTTTCTCCTCATTTCTGTTAGCATGTTGTCTGCTTTACAGAACTTCTTCTGACTTCAATCGCAGCTGGCCCATGCCATTCTCTACACACACACACACACACACACACACACACACACATACACATACATTAATCTGTCTTATTGTCTTGTGAATTCTGTGACTGGTTGTTCTTTTCTCATATGATAAGATTTGTTATGATTCTTGCGTTTTCAGAACTTTGGTAAAACACCAGCAGCTTCTTTGTCTGTCTTTAGAAAGGCGCTTGATTCTGTTTGTCACTGTCACTTTGAAAGGCAGAATTTCTCCTGGGACTCTCAAAAGTAGTGTCATGCTTGGAAAATAAGAAGTGGCATTAAACAGGATAGACTCAACTATCTTCTCAGTGTGACAATGTGCTGGAAAGTTTTTAAGGTTTTGGGCAGCAGCCATCTTTCTGTGGGCAAATCTGGGTTGAGAGCTGCATGGTACAAACCGTCCTCGCAGCCTCACAAGAGGCTGCCTTAAGAAGGCCTCCAAGTTGAGGTGCTTTTAGGAACTGTGCCTACTTTTCTGTCTTTTGAACATCATCATGCATTTCAGCTATTAAGTGTTCTGCCAAGTTTTGTAGGAAAATAGCCTGTTAAACTTTGTTTAACCTTGCTCTTTCTGAACTAATTTGATCTCAGAATTCATTTGGTGCATATTACCAGTTATAATTATATGGTCTTAGAATTCTGTGGAAATGGTTTGGAAAAGGCTCGTCTGGTCTCTTTTTTGGAACTCATGAGCGTGACACTGTACTCATGTCTGCAGGTCAGTATTTCTTCTCAGTCTAACCAACTTGTATCCAAGAGCCTCATAGAGAACAACATAGGAGCGGACATGATTTCCATATTCAACTTTGGGTTTTGGCTTTCCCAAACTTTCCGAAGCTCCTTTCATAGAACAACAATCTCAAATATTCTGTTAGTAATAAAAAAACAAATTAAAGAGATAATATTTATTTTTAAAGAAATGTTTTTGATTTGTAGGTATGGTAATAAAATAAAAAGGAATAACAAACAAAATAGAATGATATAGAAATTAATAATTAGATATTACAATTATTGGAATTTATAATAAAGGACTACAAAGAGTCAGATAGACAGGGAAAATCTAGGAGATTAAGCTGGAAGGAACAATTGACACACTCAGAAGAATGAGTAAGACCACACCAAAGAAGTGAACTTAAATTCAATGTACAAGTGATTCCAGGTGTAAAGCATGATAACTATAGTTTTTGTGTAGTTTGAGAGTCACTGGGTATTTTGTAATAAAATCATTTTGCTGTTACTTAGCCAGAAGGTAAGGTAGTATGGAGTACATATAAGATGTCAGACAATACATATGTTTTCAGAGATGAGTGGCTGAACTAACCTGCAGCAGGCAGAGAAACTCAGGGCTTCTGTTCTGCTTCTTATTATAGCCTAGAGAAGCCATGCTGGTGATCTTGCCACATCAAGATTCCCGGGCAGACCATCCTTCTGAGACTTCACATCCATTTCTGACACCAGCAGATGGACACCAGGTTGTGATTAGGTCTCTTACAGAGTTTGGGGGAAGAATTAGAAATGATCAAAATAAAAACTTGATGAAATTCAAGAGCAGTGAAGTGAGTATTGGTGAAGCCAAGATCTCTGTAGTCTTCTGTGGACTAGAATACTCTGTCTATGCAAATGTGTTTATTGAACACTTAATCTGAAACCAACATGAAAATTACCTCCCTATGGCTTTGGAAACAGAAGAGGGAGGGTTTGGCTCAGGCTCTTCCACAGCCTTAGACCAAGCAATCACATGCCTGTTTCAATTTCCCAGATTCTCTTGCCAGCAAAGGACTGCTGGAGAAAATAAAGTGTTCCCATTAAATCTTTATAAGTTAAGAAGGGATTTGGTACACTATCAAAGCCTCGTCAGTGGCTTTTTAAATGGTAGATGAGGTTATCCTTTGCATGTTTTATAAAGTTATCTCGTTTACATTAAATATGTATTGTGTGTATTCTGTTATTTCACACCAACTACTTGATGGTGCCAGTAATTTTGCCTTCTCTCCCTCAGGTCCCATCTTCTGTCCCTCCCCAACAGTACACAGCTCCCCAATGGATTCCAGGGAAAATTGGGCAGCTCTACTGTTGAAATGATGTCTTTCCCCAAGTCTCATTTTTAAGGAGGCTTTATCAGGTTTAATTAGACAGCTGCCATCTCCTGTGGCTTGCAGTATATATTTAAGGAGAGAAACATGAGTCGTCCTCTGTAAAATGAAAAACAATGTCATCAAAACTGTCTCCTCAGTGCTCTGCTGGCCCTTTACCCACAGTCTAGATACATGTTCAAACTCCTTACAGGGCTCTGTGGAGAGTTTCTCAGCAAAGATGCACAAAATGTGTTAGCGTTGATGGCTGTGTTTTTATAGCAAAATGCTTAAAATGGATTAAAAACTTTAGTAAGGAAATAACTTGGCACAGAGAAAACTGATTAGTGTCCTCTGGAGTGTGAGGGAAGCTTGATCCCCCCAAAGACAATGCTAGATAGACTTTGTACTCTGCATTAGTTCTGGTAATACTAGATGTCCTAGGATGTCTTGTCCTTAAGAATTGGTGAGTGTGTGAGTGTAGAGAGAAACAACAAAGCAGGGAAGGATGGGAATAAAGAAGCTATACAAGAATACTCACCATCCAAAAACCAGCCCTGGGGAGTGGTGGCTTGTCTCCTGCTCAGCTTTGGTTAGTCATTAGCCCTGACGTTTTCATTTTCTTCTACATTGCCCTAGGTATTTGTGAACTGTTTCTAGATCATCTGACAGTTGTTTCCTATTGCTGTGGTGAAATACCATGACAGAAGCAACTAAAGAGAACAAAAGGTTTATTTGGCTCACAATACCAGGTTATAGACCATTATTGCAAGCAAGTGGAAGAAACTTAAACTACTCAGATCCTCAGTTAAGAACAGAGAGAATAAATGCACATGTGCTATGTCTTAGTTCCATCCCCTGCTCTCTCTTTTCAGCCCAGAACTAAGTCATAAAATGATGCTGCTTATATTTTTTATATTTTTATTTTCTATATTCTTTGTTTACATTCCAAATGGTTTCCCCTTTCCTGGATCCCCCCTCCACATATGTCCCATAAACCTTCTCTCCATCCATTCTCCAATCCCCTCACTCCTTTTTTTCCTCTGTCCTTATATTCCCCTCCAATGCTAGATCAATCCTTTCCAGGATCAGGACCTTCTCCATACTTCTTCATGGGAGTCATTTGTTATGTGATTTTTGCCTTGCGTATTATGGGGAATCATCTCACCTCGATAAATCTAAGAAGAAAATCCTTCACAGAAATGTCTACCTTTTCTAAACTACACAGTTTCTCACGGAAACTATCAAGTTAACAGTCAAACGTACACACTACACAAACATCCCTGGATCTTAATGTGGTGCTGTGGCTTGCCCATCCAGGGGCCAGCTTGGTGCTTTGCTCATTCTAGTACTGGTACTTGATAGCAATGTCTCCATCGACATTACTATTTAAAGTTTTATATTTGGGAGGTATATTTTTACATTTATGAAACAAATTTTTTTCAAGAAAAATTCTACTTTCACTTAATTTCTATCTTCCAAAAATCTAAAAAGGGAAAAAAAGGAGGAAGAAAGAAGTAGGAGAAGGGAAAGTCTACTCCTGCTTCCATGAATTTCCAATGTCATCCAAATAGTTGCCATTTGGTTCCTGAGTCTCTGCACTTTCCCTGTGAAGCAGAGCAAATTCTCTGCTGTGCATCAGAGAACAGCTGTGAATTAACTTTCCTATCCTGAGACAGTCATCATTTCACTAAGTCTTGACTTTCTTCCTTGGCAATTTGCATGAAATACTGAGTATCCATGGAGCCAGAAAGTAGCAATCAGGACATTTGTGACTGTTAGGAACTTTATGATACTCAAAACGCTAATAGTTGAATTGTGTGCAGCAAGGGATGGGTTCTAGAATGTACTTGGCTTAAAATAAGTAAGAAATAAATTAACAGAAAATTATCATTAAACACACACACACACACACACACACACACAAAGACAGGTGGTAAATTAAGTCTGATGTGTCATTAAATATAGTAAATTCTCCCTGAAAACATCACATTTAATCTTTCACATCTTCTGAGGACATGTCCTACATACAAAGACATATGAATATAAGTTCAATATCCATTATAAATATTTTATCCTTTCTAAGGCTCATTGTTCTCCTTAACATCACTAATGTGAGTTGGGTGATCATTTGGTCAAACTGCTTTGACCTCGCAGAGTAAGAATCAATAATCAGTTATTTCTTCAAAAACAGAAATGTGCATAATTTGGTGGCTCTGAGGATCATATGAACTAATATGTGCAAACAGAGCAGAGCAGTGGTGGCATGTAGGACCTGGTCAGTACTTGGGAGCTTTTCTCCTTTTTCATAGCTGATTTAGTATTGAGTGTGATGATAGTTTGTAATTCACCACTGAAAATTTGCAGTTGTGAACAGTTTCTGATATTCATCACAGAAATATTTATGGAGCACCTTTAAGTAGAAAAAGTTTGATGTGTAACACTAAAACAATTAAATATTCTATCTACAAGGAGTTATTATTAAATGAAGAGTTGTATTGTTAGTAGTTCATGATGTAATACTATCATTCACAAATCAACATCATATTTAAATCTTATTTAATTTTTTTAAAAAAATTTGTCAGCCTAAACCTTTTCTTCTTTGAGTCTACTGAGATTATGGATACAAGTGTTTATAAATGAAATTGTAAATAAAACCTATACACAGTGTCTGATTTCCTCACTGCTTTGATAGAAAGAGAAAGAAAACTATCATTTGGCATATGCTGAGGAGTAGTGTACATCATTCACATCACAGCTCTGCTGGTATGCACAAACCGGATTCTGTGCTCTCAAAGACAGTAGTCTTCTGACCACTTGCAGATGCTGCAGGTGTCCTGGAGTAGCTGGAAGGTTCATATTTCCTCGGCAGGGAGTCCTTGCACCCTTTCAGAGCAGACTGACGGCATCATCACTCCTGAGGCACCAGTGCTGAATAGGAAGAGGAGTAAAGCTTGTAAGCAAACCTTGGCCTCCTTTCTGTGCCTGTTCCATGCTTTCTGGAACTCTTCAACAGTTCTAGAGCTTCTCCACTTTACTGGGCTCGTGCCTGTTGTGCCTTGGACTTTAAATACCTCCTAAAAGTCCATGTGTTGGGAGGAGCAAGGATCTTCAAGAGTCCTAATGAAGCCAGTTCAGATATTGTAAGCATGTTCTTAAAGGAGGCGTTTGCTCTTTCGATTCCTCAGCCAGACAAGATGGTGGGTTGTTTTGCTCAGCTGTGTGCTCTTGCTATGATGAACTACCACCAACTGATGGTGGGCTGACACTTCTAAAACTGTGATCTCAGAGAAGCATAATGAAATGTATTCGTTCATACGCTGTTTGTTTCTGGCCTGTATATGATAAGCCAGACAAGAACCTGCTTGAAATGCCTTCCATTTGTTCACTGTTCTCTTTTCTTCTCTAGCACTTTGAGATATCCCAGGGAAGAGATTGGGATTTGTATTTAACCAACTCCACTGGCTTTGATCTTCACAAAATGGCCCAGATGGGTTTACCTTACCTGCCTGTGATCCTTCTTGCTGTGGCACACATGCTTTCCAGACCTGATACAAGACAGAGTGAATATTCCCTACACTTTTCTAGAGATTAGATAGTCTGAGATTTCCAGACAGAGCCTCTTCAGTTCCATAGGATGAGTTAGAGCAAATCACTCCGGGTAATGAAACTGTTCACAACAATACTATAAGAAATTATACAAATAATAGTGCTGTATTCTGTATGACAATAAGGAATACATAAATGACATAAATAATCAGTAGATTTTGAACTAGGGAAAAAATCCCTGTTGTCAGGATAAAAATGCCAGCATCTGTTTAAATTTTAAAAAATAAAACGGTAATGAAAGAAAAGAAAAGAATGAATGACTTCATTAAATGGAAATAAGCTTGGTTAGCAGTACAGAACATAGACATTATATTCCTGAATTATTTTAAAGCCATTGCTCCATATTTAACATATAAAGGTAAGACATAAAACATTTTACAAAGGCAATATAAATATATGTGTACATTATAGAAAACCAAAGCAAAAATGGTGAAACTTAAAACTCTCTCTCTCTCTCTCTCTCTCTCTCTCTCTCTCTCTCTCTCTCTCTCATTAATGAACCCAAAATGCTAAATGTTAATTATTGATAGCGCTGTAATTCTGGGAAAATTTCAACCTCCCAAAAGCTTTTAACCTGTGAGAAGCAGATGTCCCAGACATCTCCGACTTAGGCAGAGCCAGGTTCATGATGAACGCAAGCAGATGGTATAGGTTTGCATTTGTTTAATAAGCCTATTCTATATACTTAAAATTCATCCTTATATTTCTGTTGCTCTAGAACCACTTCTGTTACCAAAACCTGTATTAGTCAGAGTTCTGTAGAGGACAACGCCTATAGAGTTTATTAGAATGGCTTACAGACTGTGGTCCCAGTAATCCAATAAGGGCTGTGTACCAATGCAGGTACAAAAATCCAGTAATTGTTCAGTCCACAAGGATGACTGTCTCAGATGGTGTTCATATATGCCAAAATTCCAAAGAAACTGGCTCTAATGTCAGTGAAGGGATGGACTTGCCAGCAAGAGTGTGAGCAAACAGGCTAAGAGAGAATGCTTTCTTCTTCCATCTCTTTTATACTGGCTACCAGAAGAAGGTGTGGTCCAGATTAAAGATGGATCTTTCCACCTTAAAAGATCTAAATTAAAGTCCTATCTTCAAACGACCAGGATTAAAAGTGGGAGGATGCCCTTTTAATGAATTTAATAAATTTTAATAAATTGTCATTCATATGACAATGTATTCAGCTGGAGACAATGTACCAGGCCATATGAGCGATTTTGAATCTCCTACTGTACATCGAAGCTTTCCATACGGTCTCATACCTTATCTTCACATACTAACTCATATGGGCCAGGCTATAGGACTCTGAATATCAAAATGTTACAACTCTGGAAGCATTTTGTCATCAGACACAAATCCATTTTCCTGGTGGGTGCATTCTCAGGTTTATTGTTATTGGATCTTAACTTATTATTGAATATAAAACATTTAATATTGAGTGCAGAGGCTCTTTATTTCTCTATTTTAAGAAAGTTTCACTTAGATTCTGAATACAAGTTGTATTTAAATTGGTTCATTCGGATACTAAAGAAAACTAAGGCGGTATGTAAATTGTTCCTGGAGGCCCACAGTAATAACATTTTCCATGCTCTGAAGTGAAGATAACCATAAAACTGCTTTGCTATTCTGATCACTTCCTCCACTTATTTCTAAGTTTTTTTAAAAGATAAGCATAAGAAAACATTATCAGGAAATTATATAGGCCTAATTTCTATGATTTCTATGTATAATATTTGGCTATAATAATTTGTATAAGAGTTTTAGTCTGAACTCAGCCACTACCTTTGAAGCAAATGTATTTCCACTTTATATGTGTTGATGCAAATTCATTCAATCACCAAAAAAATATTGGACCTGTAACCTTGTCAACTCCAGTGATTATTAGAGATTTTACATGAGGTAAAGATGAAATTACCCCACTTATGTTATTCTCCCCCTCAACTGTGCATCTGACTGACAAGTCGGACTTTGTAGATTGATCATAGGTGTCAGGAGTTGAAGGGCTCATTTCCTTAAGGAAAAATTGTTTGGAATTTCTCTCTCGAAATGAATCATAATCTCTATTTTCATTTCAAAACTCTTCGACATTTGTGTAAACTCATCGATTGCCTAAAAAGAAAGATTATTTCCAAGTATTTGGAGAGTTGTGGGGAATAAGCAGAGGACAGCTGTTCCTCGTGTGTGCGTGGCTCTGCAGCGTCTCCTTTCACTCAGCTTACCATCCCTAATCTGCTTTCTGTGCTCTTTGTTGATGCTTTGAATCTCTTCTATGATTTTAACATTTCTTTTCTGTTAACATTTTTTGCTATTTCCCCTCCCCTCTTTCCTGTTTTCTGTCTTCCTCCCCACACCCCTTGTTGATTACTTCTCTCTGGAGCTGAATATGCACCTGTCCCTTATTATTCCTTTTTTTTCATAGAAATGCTTTTGCTTACAGATTTTGGGATGCTTATAATTTAATTGTCACTCAGGTTAGAGGGTCATACTTATAAGCCTTTTTCCCAATGAAAAATATTCTCTTAAGTATCAGTGTGGCCTTTTAGGAATTTCTATCATTTGCATTGGATTGGGATGTAGTAACAGTCCTGTAAAACTTAACATGTAAGGCTTAGATTTTGGTCACTTCCCTTTTCCAAGACTTTGAAGTGTGCTTAAAGCTCATTGCCCTAAGTTGCTGGTTTATGAGGTGGGAGGAATACTAGTTAATTCAGGATTACTGTGAAATGAAAAGCTTGTAAGAGAATTTATGTAGGATTGTGTTATATAATGAACACTAACAAAATGTTACTGTTATATTTTGACATTCCTATGTAATATATGTATATGAGAAATCAACTGCTTTCTAATGCTTATTCCCCTTGAGTTTATTTGAAGACAGTCATCCCTTAATTTGCCTTGAAAATATATTACCAAGTAATGGAAGATAATGAAATGGAATGATACATGCTTTGTGTAGTTTTGAAAATGAGCTTTGAATTCAGAAGAACCACTCCCCTCAGATTTGCCCATAGAGATTCTCCTAAGATTGCTAACAATCTAGAAGACAAGGGTCTTCTAATGCACGTAAGATAGAACAACTGGGAACTGCCGATTGCCCATATTATATATTTTTTCTATATTATTGCTTTAAAATGTGAAGGATCAACTTTTATTATATTTAAACTATTTTTCTTGGGCTTTTTTTTATCCCATGCAGATGACTCTAATTGGAACTGACACACCCAGGCTTTATAACTCCTCTTCTTCCAGTGGATGCTTTGTTTCACTAAGGCTCAGCAATTATTTCTCACTTAGTCCAGTTTCTAGCCCTGTTCCTGGAAGCGTTTGTTTTACTTTTTGGTAGTAGAAACCCTCTTAGTGCTAAGATGTAGCTGTTCCTTCATGCTTTCTATTTCTTTTCTTTTATACTACTCAAGTTGAATTCTAGTATTGAACACCTGACTGCTTTCTACTTCTCTGCCTGATGTTTATCCAAATCTTATTGTACGTACATAGTGTGTACCACAAAGTGCTACACATAGTCCTGAATTCTTGTAGTTTATTGGAACTACGTTTTCTGCTATTTCTATTTTTTTCTCTCTCTTTATAGCAGTGTACTGCCTGGCTCGTGTGTCAACTTGACACAGGCTGGAGACATCACAGAAAAAAGAACTTCAGTTGAGGAACTGCCTCTATGAGATCCATCTGTAAGGCATTTTCTCAATTAGTGATCAAGGGGGGAGGGCCCATTGCAGGTGGTACCATCTCCAGGTTGGTAGTCTTGGGTTCTATAAGAAAGCCAGGGGAAGCCAGGGGAAGCAAGCCAGTAAGTAACATCCTTCCATGGCTTCTGCATCAGCTCCTGCTTCCCAACCTGCTTGAGTTCCAGTCCTGATCTCCTTTGCTGATAAACAACAGTGTGGAAATGTAAACTGAATAAACCCTTTCCTCCCCAACTTGCTTCCTGGTCATGATGTTTGTGCAGGAATAGAAACCCTGACTAGGCAAGCAGGTTCTTATGGAGTAGTCCAGACTGGCCTTGGAACTCATGATCATTCCATTTTAGCCTTTTAAAACTGGGATTACATGTATGGTTGTCTATACATACTGAGCCCCAGATTTCTCATATGTACTTCCGAGACCTCAATTCTTCAAACTTTTTGGACTTAGCTTCTCAGTACTCATCAGCAGTCTGCTCCTTGATACATTCAAAATAAAATCCTGAGCATCTTAATTTGCAAACATCTTCAACAGTAACCTGCATATGACAATTTAATCTTCTTTAATACATCTGGCAAATGCCCTTTAGAATTAGAAGGAGAAAGCTTTCATCTAATTATAATAGTTTACATATGCAAATGTTATCAGATTTAATAATCATGTTTCCCTAGAAATGATGAACAAAGCCACATGTATATTAAATGGCTCATAAATCCTGCTGATTAACTTACTGTCCTGAGACATTTACTATAAATAAATTATTGCCATTTGACTTCTAATCTATACTTTAGCCTATATCTTAAGCTGATATCCCTATATTTAAGATTTTATGTGGCTTATAATGAATAAACAAATTCAAGGATATTAAAGAAAATAGTCAGATAACCCTTGATATCTGTTGTTTTTCTTTTAGTCTGAACCTCATCTTATTGGCTTGAACTTACCTATCTTTTTTTTTCGATATAATTTATTTACATTTCAAATGATTTCCCCTTTTCTAGCCCCCCCACTCCCCGATAGTCCCGTAAGCCCCCTTCTCTTCCCCTGTCCTCCCTCCCACCCCTTCCCTCTTCCCCGTTCTGGTTTTGCCGAATACTGTTTCACTGAGTCTTTCCAGAACCAGGGGCCACTCCTCCTTTCTACTTGTATCTCATTTGATGTGTGGATTATGTTTTGGGTATTCTAGTTTTCTAGGTTAATAACCACTTATTAGTGAGTGCATACCATGATTCACCTTTTGAGTCTGGGTTACCTCACTTAGTATGATGTTCTCTAGCTCCATCCATTTGCCTAAGAATTTCATGAATTCATTGTTTCTAATGGCTGAATAGTACTCCATTGTGTAGATATACCACATTTTTTGCATCCAGTCTTCTGTTGAGGGATACCTGGGTTCTCTCCAGCATCTGGCAATTATAAATAGGGCTGCTATGAACATAGTAGAGCATGTATCCTTATTACATGGTGGGGAATCCTCTGGATATATGCCCAGGAGTGGTATAGCAGGATCTTCTGGAAGTGAGGTGCCCAGTTTTCGGAGGAACCGCCAGACTGATTTCCAGAGTGGTTGTACCAATTTGCAACCCCACCAGCAATGGAGGAGTGTTCCTCTTTCTCCACACCCTCTCCAACACCTGCTGTCTCCTGAATTTTTAATCTTAGCCATTCTGACTGGTGTAAGATGAAATCTTAGGGTTGTTTTGATTTGCATTTCCCTAATGACTAATGAAGTTGAGCATTTTTTAAGATGCTTCTCTGCCATCCGAAGTTCTTCGGGTGAGAATTCTTTGTTTAACTCTGCACCCCATTTTTTAATAGGGTTGTTCGGTTTTCTGGAGTCTAACTTCTTGAGTTCTTTATATATATTGGATATTAGCCCTCTATCTGATGTAGGATTGGTGAAGATCTTTTCCCAATTTGTTGGTTGCCGATCTGTCCTCTTGATGGTGTCCTTTGCCTTACAGAAACTCTGTAACCTTATGAGGTCCCAGACAAGGCTGCCCCCTTTCTCCTTATCTTTTCAATATTGTACTTGAGGTACTAGCTCGGGCAATTCGACAACATAAGGAGGTCAAAGGGATACAAATTGGAAAGGAAGAAGTCAAACTATCATTATTTGCAGACGACATGATCGTCTACCTAAGTGACCCAAAGAACTCCACTAGAGAGCTCCTACAGCTGATAAACAACTTCAGCAAAGTGGCAGGTTATAAAATCAACTCCAGCAAATCAGTGGCCTTCCTATACTCAAAGGATAAGCAGGCTGAGAAAGAAATTAGGGAAATGACCCCCTTCACAATAGCCACAAACAGTATAAAGTATCTTGGGGTGACTCTTACCAAATATGTGAAAGATCTGTATGACAAGAACTTCAAGACTCTGAAGAAGGAAATGGAAGAAGACCTCAAAAAATGGGAAAACCTCCCATGCTCATGGATTGGTAGAATCAATATAGTTAAAATGGCCATTTTGCCTAAAGCACTATACAGATTCAATGCAATACCCATCAAAATCCCAACTCAATTCTTCACAGAGTTAGAAAGAGCAATTATCAAATTCATCTGGAACAACAAAAAACCCAGGATAGCTAAAACTATTCTCAGCAACAAAAGAAAATCTGGGGGAATCAGTATCCCTGACCTCAAGCAATACTACAGAGCAATAGTGTTAAAAACTGCATGGTATTGGTACAGTGACAGGCAGGAGGATCAATGGAACAGGATTGAAGATCCAGAAATGAACCCACACACCTATGGCCACTTGATCCTCAACAAAGAGGCTGAAAACATCCAATGGAAAAAAGATAGCCTTTTCAACAAATGGTGCTGGTTCAACTGGAGGTCAGCATGCAGAAGAATGCGAATTGATCCATCCTTGTCTCCTTGTACTAAGCTCAAATCCAAATGGATCAAGGACCTCCACATAAAGCCAGACACTCTGAAGCTAATAGAAAAGAAACTGGGGAAGACCCTTGAGGACATCGGTACAGGGAGAAAGTTTCTGAACAGAATACCAATAGCGTATGCTCTAAGAGCAAGAATTGACAAATGAACTTACCTATCTTAAAATAACATTTAACTATAGTATGAATTATAAGTAAGGAACAGTGTAATGTGTTCTGTTATATGTAAATTGCCATGTCTAGATGAGTAAACTGTAACTAAAAAGAGAAACCCCCTCAGCTTACCAATGAACTTGTAAAACCCAGCAGATAGGATGCATTTAGTACCCACGGGAAAGAGCATGACTTTAACACAGATGCTGATCACTGAAGAAAATCTTAAAAATATGAGAACAATGGCTGTTGAATTCTTAGGTAAAATGCTCAAGATAGACTAATCTGAACTTGTGCATGTCTAAGTAGCAGGAATGATCTGGCACTTAGATTTTTAACATGATCCATACTAAACCCAATGAAAAGTTGAACTCAGGTGCCCTTATTTCTCTTGCAGTGACTGAAGAGTTTAAGGATCAAAAGAAGTGAGAACTTGGTCATTCAGAAATGGCAACTGAACCTGAATAATTAGACACAGGTTTAGATTAAAGCACCAGTCACCGCCTTCTACACAGAAGGGGCCAGCTTGCCCATCTATTTGGATGATATTTGAAGTGGATGGGGTAAATGGAGAGGCAATTGCTTGTAAATTACACTAGAAAGACAGAAAGGGATCAGTTAGTAGATACTCCAGCGAGGGTAATTTTGCCTCAATTTGAGGGAAATGTTTCCAATAATTAAGCTATCTAAGCAACGAACAATCTATCTTGTCAAATAATGAGAAGCCTTTTGCTGAAGGCATTTGAGATTATCCCCAAAGACCATTCCTCATACACGCTAGCAGACACTGCTGAATGGGTGTCCCTCATCACAGATAGAACTTTACCTAACAACCGGGGAAGGGAGATGAGATGGCTTATGAGATTTTCGGGAGTCAGGGGAACCAGGAAAAGTGACAACATTTGAAATGTAAATACAGAATATATCTAATAAAAAGGAATTGAGTTGGGGATGATGACACAAAGAAGAGACAAATTACTTGGACTTCAGTATTTATGTCATACCTTCCTAACATTGACATCTTATGGATATGGGCAATTGGAGTTCAAGGCTAGCATTTCTGGCAGAAGTTACTTTTAGAGAAATTTCCAATCGACTTTCATATTCAGAATGATAGACAATGATTAGCTGGAGCTCTGCTGATTTAAGCTTTCTTAATACTTAAGATATGTTTCCTATTAGTGACGCTTTTGAAAGCAACATCATTTCTGGAATAAAAATTGATGTGAATATTTATTTTACTCAAATAGCACCTTGACCTATGCACATTCATTTATTTGAAAGGCTTCTGAGTTCTCATTAGACAGTTCAAAATGCCGGCAAAGAATTTGGGATGAATTAGTGTGCTCTTTAAAACTGGAGTATAATTAAATATAGGCAAGTGATTATGAATGGCTCAAAGGGACCGCTATCTCCTATCTTCAAGCATATCTCACTTCTTTCCTTTAGCACTCATGTGAAGCACAACAATTTTCCTACTCATCTGTGATTTCCATTAAGAAAACTATTTTCCAGTAAAATTTTATATCCTGAAACAAATTTAATTCCATGTATGAGTGTCCAACCTTAAAAGCTGTTTCTGGGAGATCCCAATGGGTGTTTATGTACTAATATAAACTGTTCTAACATTTTATCTTGGATCCAAGCGCAGCCCATAAAATACTCAGCAACTCATGCAACAGCAACTTCAGATCATTCCCATGGGCTCATTCCGACCTCATTTGCTTTATATTTGGAGAAGAATAAAACCCTAGAAAACATTTAAGTTTCATAAGTGTACAAAGATGATGTATAATAGTAGCCAAATAACAACATTAGCCATGATTTGGTTCTGTTCCCCTTAAGCGATTTTTCAAAGTATGTATATAACCCTTGCCTCACTTTTACAATTATATATAGCAAATTGGTTTGCCATTATCAACAAAAGTTCAGGTCATAGGGCTAATGAAAAAGATTTTTCTAATATTTCAAGTAATAGAAGCCCCATGGGATATAATACTTCTATTAAATCTTTGAGAACTTCTTACCATGTGTTTTCATCAAAATCATCCCCACTCCTTCCCCTAACTTTCCCCACGTTCATCCCATTTCCCTACCCTCCAATGCCAGTTATTTTATTTATATTTTAAACAACCCATCAAATCTAGTTTAACCTGTCCATGCACTGTGGGTAGGCACCATCCACTGGAGTCTGTTTAACCTAGAGGAACCACACTATTGAGGAAACTGCTCTCCTTTCTTCACAAGCCATCAATTGCCAATAATAACTCAGTTAGTGGAATGGACTCATAAGCCTCTTTCCCTCAATGCTAAAATGTTGAATGGCTTGATCTTGTGTACATCTTGTATAGGGAATCTCATTTGTTTTGAGTTCATGAATGTAGTTAGCTATTCTGCCAAGTCTAAAAGATTTTTTTTTTACTCTGGTATTCCCCAGACTCTGGTCCATACAATCCTCTGCCTTTGTTCTGCAGTGGTTCCTGAGTCTGGAGGGTGGGAACAGTGATGCAGATATCCTACTTGGGATTGAGCACTGTGCTGATCAGGTGTGAGTTTTCTCATTAAGCAGCACCCACTGTGCAGTGGAGATTCTGTGATGAGTACTGAGATCTATAGTAATCAGTGGGCACAGACTTAAATTTTGAGAGTAGCTTGATATTACATCAACCTAAATAATAAAAGACAGATTCACGCTCAGGCCTGTGAGCTTCCCAATCATTTGTTCTTTGCCAGCTTTACAGTACCAAGTTTGTGTTTCTTCTTATGATCTCTTGTGAAATGTACCTTAAATCTAATTGAAATGTCGTTGATTACCCAGTACCATTCATTCCAGTATTACAGCTATGGCAATATCATGCCACATTGGCCAGTATTGTAGCTTACAGAGTTCACTTGTCAAAAGCTATTGATGACATCTCCCCCAGCAACCCTGTAGCAATTTCACATGCTATAAAAACTACCAACAGAGAAGATCCCTGTCCTGTCGGTACCACCTTGATTTCTCAATGTCCTATTACAAAAGTATGTGGTATCTTCAACAATACGGTCTTACAGTCAAGTTCCAGCGGAGAAGAAAATGCAATGGTAACAGCATGTATTGTTTTGGTATTCTCAGTGACACAACTTGCCAACAATTTAATAGGAATCATCCCATACACTACTCTGGGGTTTTAATTTGTTTATCTATTTATCTATAGCTTCTGGGGAAAGTTCTATCCCTTCTATAGGGAAACACTAGTTAAACCTGTATGTATGCATGCATGTATGAACTTATGTATATATGTAGTATGTATGCATGCATGCATATATGAAGCTTACACAATGATAAATTTCCATAAGGCTTTTCCAAAAATCTTTACTGATAGCTACCCCTCCCCAATCCCATCATCTGTTATTCTCTGTCTCTTCCCACTTACCACACTCTTTATATCATATGTGTTCTTCTAGCCCCACCATCTTACAAAATTGCTTTCCCCTCTCCACCAATGGACAGTTTAAAGAAACATATAGTTTGCAAAAGGTTGTAGCTGGCATCTGAGTCACCTGGAGCTCAGAGGTGAGGTGCTGCTCCTGCCACCTCTTAACTCTTTCCAGCTCAGTGACAGGTCAATGTATTGACATCTTATACAATTTAGTGATTTTCCAGAATTCTATGCCCAAATGCCAATGCCTTTCTTTTTTGCATTCATTATATATTTTAAGTTAAACAAAAAAAGTGCCCTTAATTTTGTCATATAACCTTCTATTTTAAATAAAATATGAATTACAATTTACACACTATATCTTTGTATATGTGTTTTTATCCTCTATTTTCATTTGGCCAAAGTAAGTGTTTACTTTTGCTTTCCAAAGAAGCTTATGATAAGCATTAAATTGTATATTGCCTTTTGAAAGTCTCTCCTTAACTTTTTTGAAATTTAGTTTTTATGCTAGAAGAACATATAGGTAATGCACTACATAATAGCAATATGAGAAAGGCTTTCATACTAAGACTCTATTGTCCGTATATCCTGCCTGCCTCCCCATTGGGGTGCCCTGAGTACAAGCAGTCTCTAATGGGCTCCCCTGCCCATATTTCCACAGGCAGGAAACAGTGGAGTCTGCCATGACTGCTTTGGTTCCTCCTCACGAAGAGGGCAGAACCCAGTTTGGTTTGGAGTAAGTGCTAAGTGTACAGAGGGTCCAGGAAAGAGACGGCCTTCAGTGGAAGATTTAGGGTAGCTCTTTACAGCAAAGGCTTCTGTTCTCAGTGGATGAAAAGACAGTCTTTGCTTGTCTAAACTGCTGTATTTGATTGCAAATATAAAGGTATACATCTTACTCAGAGTGAACCAGGAATTACATACCTTCTTCAAGAAGTGATGCCCAGGAAGGGAAGCTTGTTGGCTGAATACTCAGAGTCTATATGGATATCTCATTAGCATGGAGAACGCCAGGTTTTCATGCTACCTGACCGATTTCCATGATCATCCCAGTGGGGTGTTGTGTTTACATGTTCCAGAGCAGGTAGAGTTTGGCAGAGAGCTGACCCTACACCTACCTTATTCAATTCTGAGTTTCACAGGGTTCGTGCTCCCTCCACCTTATGAGTTCTTCTGTCTGATGGTACAGTCCAGTTGCCCCATACTACATTTGTCCAAGAATTGAGATAAATAATGTGGTTGTCCCATTAGATGTTGAAAGACCTTTGAAAAAAATCTCATGGCCCTTCTTGATAGAAGTCTTGGAGAAATTAGAGATACAAGAGACATTTCACAACAATGAAGTTTACAGCAAACCCATTGCAAATATCAAATTGAGAGAAATACAACGAAATTTCACTAAAATCTGGAACAAGATAAGGCTGCCCACTCTCTCCATACCTATTAAATCTAGTACTTGAAGTATTATATAGAGCAATTAAACAACTGAAAGAAATCAAAGGGATACAAATGGAAAGAAGACAATTATTTTTATTTGCAGATGGCATAATGGTATATATAGGTCACTCTAAAAATTCCACTGGGTAACTCTGAAAGCTGATATACATTGTCATCAAACTAGATTGACAGAAAATTAAGTCACAAAAGTAGCCTTCCTATGTACAAATGACAAATAGACTGAGAAAGATATAAGGAAAACGCATTTCACATTAGCCTCAAAATTATAAAACTTCTTGGAGTTTCAGGCAAATGAAAGACTTGTTTGATGAAAACTTTAAGACATTAAAGAGAGAAATTGAAAAAAATATAAGGAAAATGGAAAGATTCCCATGTTTATGAATCAGTAGGATTAATAGTATAAAAATGGTCATCCTACTTAAAGCAATATATACATTCAACACAATCCTCAACACAATTTTAACAGAATATTTTTTTGGATCTTGAAAGAACAATTTCCTGAAAAAAAAAATTCCAGTTTTCCTCCCTGTGCCTGTTCCCATAGTGATTCTCTAAGACTAACTGTGGTGAATCTTCTCTTGATTCTCTCCTGAGTTCAGCTACCTGCTCATTCACATCCATCTCCTCAGCTTTTTCAGGCAAATCTCCCCTTCACTCATTTTGTTTGTTTTTAATTTCTGTTTTATTGGGATTTTTTGGAATTTTTAAAGATTTATTTTAAATTGTGTATATGGGTATATATAGGAAGGGGAACCCAAGGCGGCTAGAAGAGGGTGTCGTATCCCCTGGAGCTGAACATACAGGTGACTATGAGATTCCTAACATTAAATCTGAAAAAAAAAAACAGACTTAGGTCCTCTAGAAAAGTGAGAAGTGTGCTTAGCTTCTGAGCCATCTTTCTAGTAATCATAATGGAGTTAGACTCAGCAATAAAGAATAAAATGACTCTACTTATAGAAAGCTAGATGGAACTGAATGTAATCATATTAAGGGAAGCAATCCAGTTTCTTAGTTAAGGGCTATTACTGTGAAGAGAAATCATAACCACGTAACTATTAATTAGGAAAATGTTTAATTGGATCTGGCTTGCAGTTTCAGAGACTCAGTACATTATCTTCATAACAGGATCTTTAGTCCAGGTCTGCTTCTTCATCAGCATCTCCCTCAAATCTCTCAGACCTCTCACTATTTCCCAGAATCCTCTCTTTCTACCAGTGTCCCACCTCACATTTCCTATCTCAGTTTATTGACCATCGGCTTTTCTATTGACAGGTGTTGCTTATAAGAGCACTCTCTATAATTTCCAGATTTATATGAAAACACACAAAAAAAGAGAATAGCAAAAACAATGCTAAACAATCAAATAACTGTTGGGGATACCACCATTCATGAGTTCAAATGGCATTACAGAGCTGTTATAGTACAAACAGAATGGTAGACACAAACACACACACACACACACACACACACACACACGACACATGGATCAATACAATCAAACTGAAAGCCCACACATAAATCCACACAATTGTGGAGATTTATACATATACATATACATATGCACATGCACATGCACATGCACATGCACATGCACATACACATACACATACACATACATATACATCCGTAAATACATGCTGGGAAAAGAACAATATCTTCATCAAGCAGTGCTGGTAAAATTGGATGGCTGAATGTAGAAAAATGTAAGTAGATTTACATTTATTGCCCTGCATAAATCTGAATTCCTAATGGATCCAAGACCTTAACATAAAGCCAGATACACTGAACCTGATGGAAATGAGAGAAAGTGGGGAATAACCGTACACACACTGGCACAAACTTTCTGAGCAGAACATCATTAGCAGAGGAACTAAGAACAACTCCACCAACAAATGGGACCTCATGAAACAGAAACGCTTTGCATGGTAAAGGACAACATTGTTTGGATAAAAAGGCAGCTCACAGAATGGGAATATAATTTTACCAACTTTATATCTGATAGGGGGCTAATATTCAAAATATAAGAACTCAAAAAACTGCATATCAAGAAAACAAAAGGTCTCATTTTAAAAGGGGTACAGATCTAAACAGAATTTGCAAACAAAAAGAAGCTCAGTGTCCAGGAAACACTTAAGGAAATATTAAATATCCTATCCTTGGCTATCAGGGAAATTCTAATCCAACTACTCCATCTTACATTAGTCAGAATGGCCAAGGTAAATAAACTGAATGACAGCTCCTACTGACCAGATTGTGGAGTAAAAGGAACTCTGTTGCTGAGAATGCAAACTCATGGCTACTATAAATATCCAGGTGGCAGTTCCTCAGGAAGATGGGAATTGATCTACTTCAAGATCCATCTATACTATTCTTGAGCAAAATTAAATCAAAAGCACATTTCTTTATACCACATATATACTTGCTCAATCATGTTCATTACTGATCTATTCATAATAGCCAAATATTAGACACAACCCATATATCTGTCAATGGATGAATGGAAAATACATGATACATTTACACAATGGAATATTAATCTGTCATTAAAAAATAAAATAATGAAATTTGCTGGTAAATAAATGGAACTGTTTTTAAAAATCTTCTTGAGTGACTTGAGTTACTTAACCCAGACCCTGAAAGATAAATATGCTATGTACTCATTTGTATCACTAAGCAAACTACAATCTGAAAAACACAGAGGTTAGGTATAGAATAAAGGATTAGAGAAGGGACAGATTTCTCTAGGTAGGATAACTAGAATAGGTAATTATGGATGTACCAACCAGGTGGATGCAAGAACAAGAGGATCAAATAGGAAAGGGGAGGGAAAGGGGGATGTAGGAAGGAAAATGAGGAGAGATGCCTGCAATTTAATGAAAGAAAATGGGGTCTTGAATTATGGTGGTATTAGGAAAATAAATACAAAACAAAGAAGGTAATGTGTTTATAAAAAGATAAAGAGGTAAAGAATATGTTCTATGGGGTATGTGGTGAGATGTGGGGAAGGGGGTGCCTCAATGGGCCCATGCCAAAGCATCCCTTCCCCCAGCGGGACCACATCCATGATGGTATAATATAGAATAGAGTTTAGGGCATGGGAGGTGTGTTTAAGAGGAAGAGAAAGGCAGAGAGAAGGAGAGAAGTAGAGAAGTAGAGGCTGGCCGTGACCACATGGAGAGAGTGGGGAAGGGAATGGGGAGAGAGGAGAGCCCAAGAGGGTAAAAGGCAAGAGAGAGAGACAAGAGCTTAGTGGAGAGAGGAGGGGCCAAGGAGCCCCTTTTATAGTGGTCCAGACCTACCTGACTGTTGCCAGGTAACTGTGGGGAGGAGCATACCTGGCTGTTGCCAGGTAACTGTGGGGTGAAACTTAGACAGAATCCTAAGAGGAGGTAAAATAAGATTAATGATGTTGGAAAAAGTCAGAAGTAATCATATTATTAACTATTTTCAAAAATGTTCAATAATATTCATAAGACTGTATGTATAGTTTAAATAAAATTTTCTTATCTGGGTTAACAATGCTCCCTACAAGAATCAAGATGATCTAACAATGAAAACAGAAATACACACACACACACACACACATGCACGCACAGAGAGAGAGAGAGAGAGAGAGAGAGAGAGGGAGACGGAGAGGGAGAGGGAGAGAGAGAGGGAGAGGGAGAGAGAGAAAGATTCAGTATTCTTAAGGCCAGTCTGATTTTACATATACTGTCTCAGAAAATAAATAGCATAAATCAAAAGTGTATGTAGTCATGACTGTCCAAGGACTCCCCAAACATTACAAGATATTTGTCGTGTCCTTGGCTGTCTCACAAAGGTGGTAGTTAATATGGGAAAGTTTTCCCTGTTGCTGAAAACACCATACATTTCAAGTGCGCTGGCCAGAGGCTACAGGGATGGAACTGAACTGAATATCCCCTCCATGAGACCTCGCTTCCATTGTACCAGAATGCCCAATGCAGTCTTCCAATGGAGGGAAGCATCCAGTAGTCCTAATTGGACTTATGATACATTCACTAAGAGGAAACCATACCTAGCACTGGAAATCTAGCCAAATATCCAGGACTAGTGTATTCATAGACCTTGGAAGAAAGCCTGCAACCCCCCACTTTCTAAGCCAGACAATCTCCAACTACAATTTACATATTTGTTCTTATAAGTGCAGTCCTAACTGCTTGTTAAGGAAACTTCACTTTACAACAGAAGGAGACTGTCATAGAACATATAACCACAAAAATGTAGAACTTGGGAGCACAGACCCAACTGATGCTTCTGCAGAACAATTCCCACACCCAAGGTCTGGGGAACACTAAAAAGGAAAGGATGGAAAGACTGTGAGAGCCAGAGAGCCAGGGAGTTTGCTGTGAGACTGTCTCCTAGTAATGTCAGAAGCTACTCTCACAATGTCTCACCAACATGACTGCCTAAGCATTGCCTGAACAAGGACAGCAACAGACAAGCCAAAGTAGACCTACGAAAAAAATTACAGACAACTAGGAGATGCTGATTGAAAGAAACAGCCTTCCCCAGGGAAGATCACACTGAAAGATTGTCAAATATCAAATGGTCAACCCTGAACACATACATACAAATAACATTATACAGACTAAGCAGGTTATATCTAGGAATATTTAAACATGAACATATATGTATTTAACAACAGTTAATGAAAAAAGAAGCCATAAATTTGAAAGAGAGTAAGCAGTGTTTCAAGAGAAGAAAAGGAAGGAGGTAACCCTGCAATTATATTATCTCAAAAAATAAAGGTAATATAAAATTAATTTTTCTTTGGTAATTAAATTTTCTGATATGTTTTTGTAGTCTTCCTATTTGTACAATTTTCTTTATTTCACTTTCTAATTATATATTATTAGTATAAAAACTATAAATACTTGTGTATTAGCCTCGCATTCTCTGATACAAAGATTTCCTTATTTATCCAAGTTCCTTGAGGGCAGTGTGTGGTTAATACAGCAACATGGTCTTACCATCAAGTTGTGGTATAACTGAGGACAGTGGTAGCATCCTCTATTGCTTGGGGATGTGGTCCATAATAACCCAGTGGCTAGCAGCTCCAACAAAACAAAAAACCAAAACAAACAATCAAAAAACAAACCAAAAACCCCACCTATTCCTAACATTAGGGATTTAGCCTTTGGTGTCTAGTATGGACATTTCAGGTCATTATAGGGTTACTTCATTTTAACTCTTTTAATGTATATTATGTATGTACATATATATATATATATGTACATACATATACATATATAATGGGGGGAATTTCTTTTTCAAAAATCTTATGCCTATAGGCTTATGCAGTCCAACAACTCTAAGCAAGATGAGGAAAAGAGAAGTTCCTAAATGGGAGAAGCAAAACAATAAAAAGAGATGGAGGAGGAGGAGGAAAGAAAGAAAGAAAGAAAGAAGAAGAAGAAGAAGAAGAAGAAGAAGAAGAAGAAGAAGAAGAAGAAGAAGAAGAAGAAGAAGAAGAAGAAGAAGAAGAAGAAGAGAGGAGGAGGAGGAGGACGAGGAGGAGGAGGAGGAGGACGAGGAGGATGAGGAGGAGGAGGAAGAGGAGGAGGACGACGAGGAGGACGACGAGGACGAGGAGGAGGAAGAGGAGGAGGAGGAGGAGGAGGAGGAGGAAGAAGAAGAAGAAGAAGAAGAAGAAGAAGAAGAAGAAGAAGAAGAAGAAGAAGAAGAAGAAGAAGAAGAAGAAGAAGAAGAAGAAGAAGAAGAAGGGGACATTGAAAGGCAGACCAGATACAGACAGAGAGACAAACAGACAAAGAGACAGACAGACAGACAGACAGACAGACAGACAGACAGAGACAGAGAATGGGATTTTCCATCAAACACCCTGCCTCCAGCACTGTGTTCTACACCTTAATCTACCAATGTTCTCCTTTTTCCAGGCAAACTCAAGATCAATTTCTCTGTCTTTTTCTTTTATTAACAGCTTATCAGGCAATCTTTCATGTTACTCTGGCTCCTTGCCTTCCATAGTCAATCACACTTTTCTCAATATTTTTCAAACTGAGGCTTGTTTTCCATTTTTGTATAATCATCTGGTCTGACATTCTGTGTAATAATCTCTAGCCTAATCACTTCATAGTTAAGCTTAGAGTCTACAGTCACACTTTGTATAGAGCTGCTCATGGTACCAGTCACATTACACAGTGGATAGCCCTTTACTCAGTGTGATCAAGGATCCTTCGTTCTTTGCAGCATACTAAAATCATAGATTTAATTCACTGAACTCAGAAACAATTTCCTTCTCATCCTATTCCCTCTTCTTTCCTTGCATGTTAAAACCTAATTTTCCCAGGTAAACTGAGCAGCTCTTGTCCTCCCTTGAACCTGTTTCTGGCGTCCCATGCTATCAAGGGCACTCTGTGAAATTCACGGTCTACATCATGAATTGTATTAAACACAACTAATCTAGGAGGTATGCCATGTTTTATACTCGCACATTTCCTTAACAAATCAACTGATGCCTTTCACATTTCTGAAGCACATAGTGCTATAGTCTTCTAAGTATGAATAGCAACAGTAAATGTAGTCTCAAGTATCACCTACTACTGAATAAAACCTCAGTCTTCTTAAGTATGCATAGCAGTCAGAGAGCAGAGGAGGCAGCGGCGGTGGCGGCAGTGCAGCAGTGGCGGCAGTGCAACAGTGGCTGGTCCAGCTGAAGGGCCATCAGCAGTGGAACCAAGGTGACAGAGGGTCCAGTTAGGCCCTGTGCCCACGAGCACTGACCTTTGCTGGCCAGCCGGGCTGCAAGCACCTGTGGATTTGCGGTGCCTTTCACTGCACAGAAGCCACATCAGAACTCTGCTTCCCGCCAGTCACGAGAGACTCGCCTCCATCTTGGTTTTGAACTCCAGAGAGATCGGACAGACTGAGGTACACAAACATAACCTGAGGCCAACACCGCTGGGGTCTAAGCCCGACGGGCATTGGCCTGTACCCAGGTCCTGGGCTGTTCGGGGGGGCCATCGGGGTGCCAAACCAGCCAGGAGGTTTTTTTGCCCAAGCCAGCACGCGCGCCACCATTTTGCCTATAGGACGCCAGAGAGCTCTAGCAGGGAAAGCCGGCTAACAGGCATAGCCTGAGGCTAACAAAGCGGGGGTCTAGGCCCCAACAGGCCCTGGACTGGCCCCAAGAACTGGGTGGCTTGGTGGGCCATCTGTGTGTCAACATGCCCAGGAGGTTGTTAGCACAGCAGACTCTCCCGACACTTGCAGAGAGCAAGAGCGCATACGCCTGCCATCCTGGCCACCTGACAGACCCAATTAACAGTCATAGCCCGAGGGGAACTTTGCTTGGACCTTGGCCTCCCAGGCTTTTACCTGGACCCAGGGCCTGAGCAGCCAGGCTAGCCTTGTGTGCACCAACCCGGTTGGGAGATCGGCTGCACAGCAGAGTGATCAGCAGGCAGAAAAGGTCCCTGCAGCATACACCATCAGCACTCCCTGAAGGTGCAAACGGGCTCCATCTGGTTCACAGACACAATCTGGGGCAAAGCACGCTAGAGCTGCAAGGGCACCCAAGAGGAAGACAGCACATCAGCAATCAGCTACAGGGGTAACCCAGCCATATAGTGTTGCAGTAATAGCCCCAGAGCCCCTCAGGAGGCCCAAACACCAGCCAGGGACAAGACCAACTAACTCCAGAGAACAAGATGGCAAAGGGCAAACGCAGGAACGCTACTAACAGAAATCTAGGCAATATGGCAGCATCTGAACCAAACTCGCCAACATCAGCAAGTCCTGGTTTTGCCAACACACCAGAGAAACAAGATTTGGATTTGAAATCACTGATCATGATGCTGCTAGAAGAACACAAAAAGGACATAAATGAATCTCTTAAAGAAATACAGGGGAATATGAATAAGCTAGAAACCTGTATAATGGAAACAGAAAAATCACTTAAAGAAATGCAGGAGAAAAAGGCTCAAGAGATAGAAGCCAATAAGGAAGAAACGCAAAAAAAAATAAATAAATAAATAAAAAAAAAAAAAAACCTTAAAGAAATGCAGGAGAACTTGAGTCAAGAGGCAGAAGCCATGAAAGAGGAAACACAAAATCTCTTAAAGAATTACAGGAAAACACAAACAACCAAATGATGGAACTGAGCAAAACCATCCTGGATCTAAAAACAGAGGCAAAAACAACTAAGAAATAACAAAGGGAGACAACTTTGGAGATAGAAAACCTTGAGAAGAAATCAGGGGCCATAGATGCAAATATAAACAACAGAATACAAGAGATGGAAGAAAGAATTTCAGATGCCGAAGATACCATAGAAACCAATGACTCAACAGTCAAAGAAAATTCAAAATGCAAAAAGCTTGTATCCCAGAACATCCAGGAAATCCAGGATGCAATGAGAAGACCAAACCTAAGGATTATAGGTATAGATGAGAGTGAAGATTTACAACTGAAAGGGCCAGCAAATATCTTTAACAAAATTATGGAAGAAAACTTTCCCAACTTAAAGAGAGAGATACCTATGAGTATACAAGAAGCCTACAGAACTCCAAACAGACTGGATCTGAGCAGAAATACCTCTCGCCACATAATAATTAAAACCCCAAATGCACTAAACAAAGAAAGAATATTAAAGGCAGTAAGAGAAATAGGCCAAGTAACATATAAAGGAAGACCTATCAGAATCACACCAGACTTCTTACCAGAGACCATGAAAGCTAGAAGATCCTGGGCAGATCTCATGCAAACTCTAAGAGAACACAAATGTCAGCCAAGACTACTATACCCAGCAAAACTCTCAATCACAATAGATGGAGAAACCAAGACATTCCATGACAAAACCAAATTTACACAATATATTTCCACAAACCCAGCTCTACAAAGAATAATAGGAGTAAAACTCCAATACAAGGAGGGAAACTACAACCTGGAAAAAGTAAGATAGTAACCTTCCTTCATCAAACCCAAAAGAAGATAATCACTCAAATATAAAAATAACATCAAAAATGACAGGAAGTAATAATCTATATTACTTAATATCTCTTAACATCAATGGACTCAATTCCCCAATAAAAAGACATAGACTAACTGACTGGATACGTAAACAGGACCCTACATTTTGCTGCATACAGGAAATACAACTAAATGTCAAAGACAAAAACTACCTTAGAGTAAAAGGCTGGAAGACAATTTTACAAGCCAATGGTCTCAGGAAACGAGCCAGAGTAGCCATTCTAATATCAGATAAAATTGACTTTCAACCTAAAGTCATCAAAAGAGACACTGAGGGACACTTCTTGCTGGTCAAAGGAAAAATCCACCAAGAAGAACGTTCAATTCTGAACATCTATGCTCCAAATACAAGGGCACCCTCATTCATAAAAGAAACTTTACTAAAGCTCAAAGCAGACATTGCACTTAACACAATAATTGTGGGGGACTTCAACACTCTACTCTCCTCAATAGACCGATCAGGAAAACAGAAACTAAACAGGGACACAGCAAAACTAATTGAAGCTTTAGACCAATAGGATTTGACGGATATTTATAGAACATTTCACCCTAAAGCAAAAGAACATACCTTTTTCTCAGGACCTCATGGTACCTTCTCCAAAATCAACCATATAATTGATCACAAGAAAGACCTCAACAAATACAAGAAGATCAAACTAATCCCATGCCTCCTATCAGATCACTATGGTGTAAGAGTGGTTTTCAATACCAACAAAAACAACAGAAAGACTACATAAACATGGAGGCTGAACAATACTCTACTCAATGACACCTTGGCCAAAGAAGAAAGAAAGAAAGAAATCAGAGACTTTTTAGAATTTAATGAAAATGAAGGCACAACATACCCAAATCTTTGGGACACAATGAAAGCAGTGCTAAGAGGAAAACTCATAGCCCTGAGTGCCTCCAAAAAGAAAATGGAGAGAGCATATACTAGCAGCTTAGTGACACACCTGAAAGCCCTGGAACAAAAAGAAGCTATTTCACCCAGGAGGAATAGAAGACAGGAAATCATCAAACTCAGGGCTGAAATCAATCAAGTGGAAACAAAGAGAATCATACAAAGAATCAACGAGTCCATGAGCTGGTTCTTTGAGAAAATCAACAAGATAGATAAACCCTTAGCCAAACTGACCAAAGGGCACAGAGAAAGCATCCAAATCAACAAAATTAGAAATAAAAAGGGAGATATTACAACAGAAACTGAGGAAATCCAAAAAATCATCAGATCCTACTACAAAAGCCTATACTCAACACAACTGGAGAATCTGGAGGAAATGGACAATTTCCTAGACAGATACCAAATACCAAAATTAAATCAGGACCAAATAGATCATCTAAACAGTCCTATAACACCTAAAGAAATAGAAGGGGTCATAGAAAGTCTTCCAACCAAAAAAAGCACTGGACCAGATGGTTTCAGTGCAGAATTCTATCAGACCTTCAAAGAAGACCTAACACCAATACTCTTCAAACTATTCCACAAAATAGAAACAGAAGGAACCCTACCCAATTCCTTCTATGAAGCCACAATTACACTGATACCAAAACCACACAAAGATCCAACAAAGTAAGAAAACTTCAGACCAATCTCCCTTATGAACATCGATGCAAAAATACTCAATAAAATTCGTGCCAACCGAATCCAAGAACACATCAAAACGATCATCCACCATGATCAAGTAGGCTTTATCCCAGGGATGCAGGGTTGGTTCAATATACAGAAATCCATCAGTGCAATCCACTACATAAACAAACTCAAAGAAAAAAACCACATGGTCATTTCATTGGATGCTGAAAAAGCATTTGACAATATTCAGCATCCTTTCATGCTTAAAGTCTTGGAAAGAACAGGAATTCAAGGCCCATACCTAAACATCCTTAAAGCAATATACAGCAAACTGGTAGCCAGCATCAAACTAAATGGAGAGAAACTTGAAGCAATCCCTCTAAAATCAGGGACTAGACAGGGCTGCCCCCTTTCTCATTATCTTTTCAATATTGTACTTGAGGTACTCGCTCGGGCAATTTGACAACATAAGGAAGTCAAAGGGATACAAATTGGAAAGGAAGAAGTCAAACTATCATTATTTGCAGATGACATGATAGTCTACCTAAGTGACCCAAAAAACTCCACTAGAGAACTCTTACAGCTGATAAAAACTTCAGCAAAGTAGCAGGTTACAAAATCAACTCAAGCGAATCAGTGGCCTTCCTATACTCAAAGGATAAGCAGGCTGAGAAAGAAATTAGGGAAATGACCCCCTTTACAATAGCCACAAACAGTATAAAGTATCTTGGGGTGACTCTTACCAAACATGTGAAAGATTTGTATGACAAGAACTTCAAGACTCTGAAGAAGGAAATCGAAGAAGACCTCAAAAAATGGAAAAACCTCCCATGCTCATGGATCAGCAGGATCAATATAGTTAAAATGGCCATTTTGCCAAAAGCAATATACAGATTCAATGCAATACCCATCAAAATACCAACTCAATTCTTCACAGAGTTAGAAAGAGCAATTCTCAAATTCATCTGGAATAACAAAAAACCCAGGATAGCTAAAACTATTCTCAGCAACAAAAGAAATTCTGGGGGAATCAGTATCCCTGACCTTAAGCAATACTACAGAGTAATAGTCTTAAAAACTGCATGGTATTGGTACAGTGACAGGCAGGAGGATCAATGGAACAGGATTGAAGATCCAGAAATGAACCCACACACCTATGGCCACTTGATCCTCGACAAAGAGGCTGAAAACATCCAATGGAAAAAAGATAGCCTTTTCAACAAATGGTGCTGGTTCAACTGGAGGTCCACATGCAGAAGAATGCAAATTGATCCATCCTTGTCTCCTTGTACTAAGCTCAAATCCAAATGGATCAAGGACCTCCACATAAAGCCAGACACTCTGAAGCTAATAGAAAAGAAACTGGGGAAGACCCTTGAGGACATCGGTACAGGGAGAAAGTTTCTGAACAGAACACCAATAGCATATGCTCTAAGATCAAGAATTGACAAATGGGACCTCATAAAATTACAAAGTTTCTGTAAGGCAAAGGACACCATCAAACGGACAGATCAGCAACCAACAAATTGGGAAAAGATCTTCACCAATCCTACATCAGATAGAGGGCTAATATCCAATATATATAAAAACTCAAGAAGTTAGACTCCAGAAAACCGAACAACCCTATTAAAAAATGGGGTACAGAGTTAAACAAAGAATTCTCACCTGAAGAATTTCGGATGGCGGAGAAACATCTTAAAAAAATGCTCAACTTCATTGAACATTAGGGAAATGCAAATCAAAACAACCCTGAGATTTCACCTTACACAGTCAGAATGGCTAAGATTAAAAATTCAGGAGACAGCAGGTGTTGGAGAGGATGTGGAGAAAGAGGAACACTCCTCCACTGCTGGTGGGGTTGCAAATTGGTACAACCACTCTGGAAATTAGTCTGGCGGTTCCTCTGAAAACTGGGCACCTCACTTCCAGAAGATCCTATTATACCACTCCTGGGCATATACCCAAAAGATTCCCCAGCATGTAATACGCATACATGTTCTACTATGTTCATAGCAGCCCTATTTATAATTGCCAGAAGTTGGAAAGAACCCAGGTATCCCTCAACAGAAGAGTGGATGCAAAAAATGTGGTATATATACACAATGGAGTACTATTCAGCCATTAGAAACAATGAATTCATGAAATTCTTAGGCAAATGGATGGAGCTGGAGAACATCATACTAAGTGAGGTTACCCAGACTCAAAAGATGAATTATGGTATGCACTCACTAATAAGTGGATATTAACCTAGAAAACTGGAATACCCAAAACATAATCCACACATCAATTGAGGTACAAGAAAAATGGAGGAGTGGCCCCTTGTTCTGGAAAGACTCAGTGAAGCAGTATTAAACAAAATCAGAACAGGGAAGTGGGAAGGGTTGGGTGGGAAAACAGGGGGAGGGAAGGGGACTGATGGGAATTTCGGGGAGTGGGGGTCCAGAAAAGGGGAAATCATTTGAAATGTAAATAAATATATCAATAAATTTAAAAAAAAGTATGCATAGCAGTCATAAGCACCACCTCGTAACTGAGTACAGACCTTGTAAAGAATGCCAATTAGCACATTACTGCTATAGTTCTTTAGTGAGTATGTTTATACAGAATGAGATTCTGAATTGAGAAGATCCACAGGTATTTTCCAGTATATCTGAGGAAAATAAAGAATTGGTTCTATATGCCAGGTAGAGGGAAAAAAAGACTCCAGGCACTCATCAAGGGGAATGAATGAGTGTTTTGCGCCTCTGCCATCTTGTTAAGTCATACTGTTATTGGAGTGAGCCTGGATGTAATATGACTCCATAGGCTACAGGTCTGAGCTGTAAGACAGCTGAGATTTCCTGGTTCCAATGGGGCAAAGAGAGCTTAGGAGCAAAACCTCCCCAGGATTTTTCTATAAGGGTCAATTAGAGACAAACCATTTGACTCCTGAAAAGGTATTTACCCACTCTGAGGAACTCCGAACATTTCCACTCTTGAGACTCTGCGTTCAGTACAGCAGAGTGGAGTTTTAAACCTTTATTTGCTGTTAACACATACTGTCCAAGAAATAAAATGATCTCTAAGTATGATTTCTGTGTATAAACTCCTTGTAGCTATTACTGAGCTCACAATAGGTTCTCCAAACTTCTATTAAAATATCAATAGTATTTTTCAGAGCTTAAATTGAGCGGTGATTTTATTTCAGGCTGATCCTATAAAACACTTCTCTTTCGAAGATTCTCTTGTTGTTGCTAAAAATGAAAGCCATTCAAACGAGCTGTGATTGAAAGAGGGAGAAAGAAGAGGGAAATCAATACCGCATTTTCCAGGGCACTATCTCTGCTTTTGAACCGAGTCCATTAATAACGCGCTTTTGGGAAAGGTGGCCTGCAACTTGCTCACGGTGAATCCAGGGGTGAGCTGAAGGAACAGATTTCTGGAAGGCCTCTCGAGGGAGAGAGAGAGTCACTGCCTAGAAAGTAAAGCTCGCTGGTGGAATCCAAGTCGCACCAAGTAGACTTCCGGTATTCTCAGAAAAGGTGGCTGAATGAATCTCCCAGTCTAGGGAGCGTTTCCCCCTACACTGCATCTCCCCTACACCACATCTCTACACTGCATCTCCCCTACACCGCATCTGAGCACCATTAGAGACACGCCAGAAAAGGACAAGGAGCATCAGGGATGCCTGAGCTGTGTTCTCTGTCTGGTCCATTAAGTCGAGACTGACTCAACAGCAGAGGATCGCCTCCCTTAACCGTGGGTGATCACCAGGTATGTATTTAGCTTCGACTTTTCCCCTGTGATATTCTTTTACTCCAGACTTTTACTAGGGACAAAAAAATGTATAGGTACATTAGAAATCTGGGAGGTTTAGAGCGTGTAATTTATATTATGTTTCCCTTCATTCAGATGAATGAATTAGAGCTAGTGTTTTCTAAATTTTTTAAAAAAGTATTTATTCACTTTACATCCCAATATCAGCCACCCCCTCCTCCCATTACCCTCTCACAAGGGTCCTCTTTCTCCATTGAGAAGAGGGAGCCCTGCTCCAGGTATCACCCCCGCCCCCGGATATCTCTCCCCCATTACCCACCCTGCACATCCAATCACTCACTGCAAGACAAAATTCATCCTCTCCAACTAAGACCAGAAAGGCCAGTTAGGGGGAACAGGATCCGCACCAGAAGGATTCTAATACAAAACAGACATTAGCTAATAAGAGGGGTAAAAAGACAAAGATTTGGGGGATAAAGACAGAAGACAGGCAAGATCACAGAAGATTAAAATCCACTACAAGAAGGAACGTAATTAGTTCAACTCCAGTCATAGGGGGTGCAACACAGAGTGCTAATAGTGGATCAAAAGACGTCAGAGCATGACCCAGAGGTAATAACTGGACATAGATGTTTCTTCATGAAATTTAGGGATGCTTCTAACATAGAAAAATGGGAAGTGAGTGTTTTGTCTTCCTAAGCATAACCTACAAGGGGCCTCCAGAAACCATCATGACCACCAATTATATATGTTTAAGCTACTTCAAGGGTGAGAAATTATATTTGTTTACCAGTAATTACCTGTAGGACAGGTAATTTTTTTGTCAATTCTTGAACTAGACTCTAGGGGTAAAATGGCTTTGAATTCAAATCCCAGAACAATTCTTGTAGTGTTAGCTGCCTGGCTCTACTAATACACATTTCATACTTATTTAGAGCTTACTGTTTCTTGACCAAAGTGGATATGAAATTGGGAAAAACACCTTATAGCGTTATAAAGAGTGGAAGGAATGGCATGGCTTCCTATTTCCAGCCTCTAACCAGCCATTTAAGGTTTGGTACTTATGGCCTCAACCCTCCGACGAGCTAACAGTTTTTCCTGTATTTTCGTCTATTTCACTCAATGGCAGTGTCTCTCCTCTGCTTACACAAAGAAGGACCACATCTATAAACAACACAAAACTAGAATTGACCCTCTCTCTTGAAAATACTCCTGCCAGGACTCAGATCCAAGCCACTGCTGTCTTTTACCAGTTTCTCTGCAAGGCTCTCATTTCTTCTGCACTTGTCCTCACTAGCTGAACTCAACAGAGCAGCCGAAACGATCCCGTTAAAAGCTGTCAAATCACGCCACTTTTCTCTAGTGGCTTGACATTTCCAATTCAGTAAGAGGCAAAATCCCTTCTAATATTTCCAACTGTGGTTCTACATCTTGGCTACTGTGTGTGTGCTTCTTAGCCATATTTTTGTTCTTTACTATACCCTGACACAGCAGTGGTAAATGTATGGTGGCAATGGGGGGGGACCTGGCATATAAGCTGGATGTGATCCTTATATCTCAGCTTTTCTCAGAGGCCCCATTTGCACAGAACTTTTAAATGCATAATTGAACTTTTCAGGTATCTCTAGTATTTAATTAAAAGTTACCTTCTAAGTGAGACTTCTCTGTTTACATATTGAAACTTTGAAGCTCATCATCATTTATCATTAAATGATATAACCCTCCTCTCCCTTGGCTTTCCTGCTTATTATTTACTGAAAATATATTTTGAATTAAACTTCCATTTCCTACTAATACGAAAGCTTTACTATTGTACTCTCAGAGACAAAATATGTACTACCAAATAGCAAATTTTCAGTATTTGCTGAATAAATATACACATACACATATATACAAGGGTATGCACATATATCTGTAGATATGTATAATTCACTACTATCTAACACATAGCAAGCCTGTCAGTGGGTATTATGTATTATTATATTAAAATATGATTCTTTAAACCAGATGTGGTGGTCAGTGCCTACAATCCCAGCACTCAGCAAGCTGAGGCAGAAGGATACTAGAAGTTTAACACCAACCTGCATTACATAGTAAGCTTCAGGTCAACCTGAGTTACATAGCCTTATGTTAAAAACCCTTCCAAAACCCAAACTAATATTAATACATAATATGTAATATTATATACTATAAATGTTTTATATACTATATATTATATAATATATGTTATATGATGTATATTATATATATATCACATGTCACATACTGTATATGATATATATGTTTATATGTGTGTATGTACATATATATATATACATATATATATGCTTCTTGGAGTATCACTCAAGATTACATAATAAAGAACCTTCCAAATTATTTGCAAATGTTGACTAAGTAGTTGTAGTATTTGATTATTTTTTGTATGACATGTTTGTGTTTGTGTTAGAGACAAATCTTTCAAATAATGATGGTGTTCTGAGCTTTCCTCGGGTGTCACAAACACTTTTGTGCTTTATCTTTTTACAGGGGTCATCACCATGCTTGCATCAACTCTGAAACATAGCTCTAGGAAGTGCAGTGCAGGCAGACACTTGTCTATCTTTCATAGAGGCCAGTATTTAGCAAGTGAAAGAACTTGAAGGAAATATATACCTGAAATCACAGAGTGGTTTCTGGATTCTTATTTGTAAAGTCAGAAAAATCAAAGCTGTAAGAAAGAGCAGTCTTGAATTTATAAAGATTAAACAGGTGGAGTCTGGCAGAAAGCCCGCTTATCTAGGTTTTATACAAACAGATCGATAATTTACATTGAAATTTGAAGAGGAGGAAGATAGATAGAAATAATAGACTACACACAGAGAGGAACCATAATGGTCATGAAAATATTTAGTTTTTCCAAAGAGAAGAAGCACAGAAAAATGGGTGGGATGCAGAAAACAGTTTAGTTGTTTCCATGGATGTGACAGAGTATAGATAAAAAATCAGTGGATAATAATTAGGAGTTCATAATTGTAAATATTTTAACAGAAGGAAGAAAACTTGGTCATTTGAGCCTACATAGATTAGGTTAGACATTCTTTCCTTATGGGCTTAAAATAGTAATAAAGAAGAAAGTTAAGAGAAACAAACTTGAGGGCTTGTCAAACACAGGCTCACTGGTGTGAGATTCACCCTAGAAGAGATGGTCTCCATAGTGGGAACGAGGAGCAGGCAGGAGAGTCCAGTGCTGGAAAGACCCCAGGCCACTTACACCATGTGTCACCAGCTCTGCAGGATGCATTTACAGTGAAGGACACAGAGGGGTTCTGTGCAGAGACTTAGGTGTCTGTGGCAATAGATGGCACACAGATCCAGATGACTGGAAGATAGAAAAACCTGAAAAATTCTGAAGTCACCTTCCTGACAATTTCAGCTCCCAGGGGGACAGGCAAGTTTGGAAAGGCAACAAGGGATATGAAGTGCCACCATGAGATTATTTTTGACTAACAAGGAAGAAGTGTTTGGTAGTGCAGAAGTGACAGACACTGAGAAAATGACCATGACATCTCAGAATTAGTTCATAGCAATCCAGGAAGGGAAGGCCGAATTAGGAGATCTGGCCTTAGAGGTTTCAACATATTTCAACAGGGATGACCTTTAAAAGAGACACCAAGTAACTCTATGCATAAGAGAATGTATGAAAGGAGAAACAAGATAAGTTCAGCTCAGAAAGTGGTAAATTAAATATATGAACTGTCTTGTGTAAGATATGCACATATATTACATTAAGCATATACACAGCTGCTATTGAAAACCCTGGTCTATAGATACCCTGAGGAAGTAAACATTTTATCAAGTATATGAGATACACACTTACACACCAGAAGAGGTTTGCTGTGTTTACCAGCACTATTCTCTAAATTCTTAGAAGTCTCATGTTTGTTTTATGTCAGTGTGGAGCCAGAGATTCTAGATTTTGCTCCAAAGGTAAAAAAAAAAAAATGTGTTCATATGCAAAAGATATCTCTGTGGTGATTCTGTGTAGTATTGTAATTGTGTCTGGATCCTTTATATGGTAACTCTATTTATTTCTGTATTGTAGCATATCAGCCTTCTCCAGTTTAAGGATTGAGAGGGCACTTCCTTAAGTTCCCAGATAGAATTGTTAGTGGGCCGTCACCAAGTCTGTGTGTGTGTATGTGTGTTTTCCCAATTGCATTTTGTCTGTACTCTTTAAGCATAGATAATCAAGGCCTAAAACCTGAAACTCTTAGCAGGTCTCTTACCAGACAGAAGTTATTGGATACCGGTCACTGTCCCTGTTCAATTTCTATTGCTGTGATTAAAAAAAAAAAAAAAACCTCTGACAAAAAGCAATGTACAGAAGAAAGGTTTATTTTAGCTCACAATTATAGGTTATAGGACATCACTGTGTGGCAATCTCAGCAGGAGGCGTATGAAACAGCTGGTCACATCACATCCACAGTAAATGTGTCCTTTCTGGCCCCGTGTTCAGCTCCATTTCTCCCTCACCCATCTCACCAGCCTCTGCTTAGCAGCAGTCCTCAACCTTCACTTTTTTATTTTTATTCGATATATTTTTATTTACATTTCAAATGATTTCCCCTTTTCTGGCACCCCACTCCCCGAAAGTCCCATAAGCCCCCTTCCCTCCCCCTGTTCTCCCATCCACCCCTTCCCACTTCCCTGTTCTGATTTTGCTCTATACTGCTTCACTGAGTCTTTCCAGAACAAGGGGCCACTCCTCCGTTCTTCTTGTACCTCATTTGATGTGTGGATTATGTTTTGGGTATTCCAGTTTTCTAGGTTAATATCCACTTATTAGTGAGTGCATACCATGATTGATCTTTAGAGACTGGGTTGCCTCACTTAGTATGATGCTTTCCAGCTCCATCCATTGGCCTAAGAATTTCATGAATTCATTGTTTCTAATGGCTGAATAGTGGTGGTTCCTCAGAAAACTGGGCACATCACTTCCGGAAGATCCTGCTACACCACTCCTGGGCATATACCCAGAGGATTCCCCAGCATGTAATAAGGACACGTGCTCCACTATGTTCATAGCAGCCCTATTTATAATAGCCCTCAACCTTCTTGATGCTGTGACCCTTTAATACAGTTCATCATGTGTGGTGAGCCCCAACCATAAAAATATTTTCGCTGCTACTTCATAGCTGTAATGTTGATACTGTTATGAATCACAATGTAAATATTTTTGGAGATAGAAGTTCGCCAAATGGGTCTCAGCCCACAGGTTGAGAACTGCTGTCCCATAAGCAGCAGGGTGCCACCACAGCAGTACATTGTGTCTTCACACTGAGTGAACCTAACTAAAGGCAGTTCCCAAAGAGATGCCCACAGGCCAATCCATATATAAAAACCCTCAATGTTACTCCTCCAGGGGATTCTGGGCTGTGTCAAATTGACAGTTAAAACTAATCACACACTTATCTAAGAAGTGCAACTATAAACAAGAACTTGTTTCCCAGGCTAATTTTCTTTGACTTTTTTGGATTTTGTTTATGAGTGTATTCTCACAAGCATGTGCACGTCCACATGGAGGACAGTTTGTCCTTTCTCTCCTTCCATCAAGTGGACTCTGGAATCAGGTTTCGACAATCTGACTTGGCATCAACTTCTCTTACCCACTGAGCCACCTCATTGGCCACAAATTAGTATTCTATCAGTGGTTCTTATGTCAGTAATAGTTTTTGTAAAGTTCTGTACCTGGTCTCCATGTGTTCTACAGTGTACCTTCTAGACAAAGAGCCTGAGCTATATTTTTGAGATGATATAACTTCACTCACTGCATTATATAGTTTAAGAAGGGATGCCAGATAACTCATACTTGAGTTTACACATCTTACTTGCAGAAAACTGGCTATAAATGCTTATTGATAGTCAATCCTCAGCATCTTTTATTTACTCTCCCTACCCCTAACCATAGTATCCCATCAGACCAAGGAGGACAAATTGCAACCTGATAAAGAGAAACAGTGGAGATTAAACTACCAAGCAGTTAATCTGAACTGTCTTCAGAAAATATTATTTAAAGACAGGCATTGGGGGACATAGAAGTTTTCAGAATCAAAGAAAAGTCATGCTTGGTGTTACAGTGGTTGCTGACCTCTGACTCCCAGCACTTGCAAAGTTGAAACCATTGAAACAGTAGTAGCTTGAAGACAGCCTGGGCTTTGTAGGGAAATACTTGGAATTGAATGTCTTTTAACACTGGTTCCTAGTCTGTTCTGCTTATTATAATTATTTTTGGAATAGGCATATTTCACCTCAAGATTGAGGTATATAAACAGAGAGTAGAAAGTTGTGTGTGTGTGTGTGTGTGTGTGTGTGTGTGTGGTGTGGTGTGTGTGTGTGCTTCTCTGTGTGTGTGCATGTTCACGTGTGCAGGTGTTCAGCGTCACGTGGTTTACATGTGGACACCAGAGGATAATGTTAGGTATCTTCCTTTATCGCTTTGTTTCATTCTCCCTGAGATAGAGTCTCTTACTGAACCATTCCAGTTTTCAGCTAAGTTGGGTGACTAGAAAACAAAACTCTAGATTACATATCTAAATATATAAACTCGGCCTTTACATGAAGCTAGAGAGCCAAAGTTACATCCTCATGTTTACATGGCAAATGCTTCTACCCACCAAGTGATCTTCCCAGCCCTGGTTGAATACATTTTAAACAGACACTAGTGAATCTTCCAGAGACTATCACCCGTTGGAGACAACAGACCTCAAGAAACTCACATTTCTCCAGGAGTCTCATGATGGAAGAAATGAAAGGCAGAAGCTTGGTATTAGCCAGAGGAGGGCCTTGTTTCTAGAAAGAGACTTCCCATCAATCTGACAACTGATTGGATTTCCTTGCAGGAAAGACTAAATGTATGACAATAAGGGACCAATAATGATGTTAACTGGTACTGTTCAGTTATACATGCCTCTGGTCCAAGACTCATGTTAGTTAGGCCTTTGGCACACTGGGCTTCTCTTCTTCTGAGTATGGCCACATTATTAGTTTTCTTTGTCTATCTTTCGCTAGAAAAAATAATGGAGAAATAATGAAATAAAGAGGGGATTTCTAAGCATGGAATCAGGGTTTCAGAGTAGCAAAATTGGTTCTCATAATTCTATGTTTTCTTCTTGAAAAAGCTTCTCTGTTTCTGTGAATAGTTCTTCTTACTTGTGATTTTACCCAGAGATGTATCAGAAACAAAGACATACATAAAAGCCATTAGACAATAACATAAAATAGTAGTGAATTTTCCAAAAGAAAAAATCGGATTGGATTTTACCTTATCCCAAGAATAACTAAAAAGTGAAAAGCACACTCTTAAATCTTTAAGTAGAACAAGACAAAGAGCTCATGAGTCAAACCTACACATTAAGAACAGATCATGTTACTAAATTCCAGAGCTAGTTCCTTTGTTCAATTTTATATACTGTGCCCTCAAGCCAGGAAGAGGCTCTTGTCATAGAGTAAATAGCATGATTATTGACTTAACAACCAAGAAATTATGTAATACTACTATGCAAATTCAACTTTCTGGCTCAATTGTATTGAAACAATTTACAGTTGAAGTTATCTAACCACTATGGAAGATCTATAAATAAGAATGGGGAATAGAATTCACATTAAGAAACTCAAGTTGTAATAAAATATCTGTGTATGAAAAATCTGGATGTGTTATGTGGCTGTGTTCTGCAAAATACCAACCAGAAAGCAATGTAACTTCAAGTCTTACCATGGAATTACATTGAGTAGCTGATAGGCAAGAAGGAGCAGTTAGGAAAGTGGTTGTGGGGATTGTGATAATCTTCCTGGATTCCCCCAAATTACAGTGATGGAAATGTGTCTCATTTGGCAGTTAAAATCATCATCAGATAACAGTTTTCTAATTGGTAAGTAAGGAGTTATCCTCTTAATTTCCACATGTTTGAGATGGAGAAAAGAACTGTTAGACAAGAGTATGAAATAATTTCCCCTGGTTCTCCCATCTTCAATATAAAATAGGCTCACACTTAAGACTACATTTGAAACCAACAAGTTTTCAAATCCCACTCTAAACTTTTTCCAGTGACTGTTCTGGAAGAACAGTATCTTGAGTGATGGTCCATGAGCAGAACAAGAGCAACCTTTGATTGTTTTCACACAGATTAAAATAAAACACACATAAAGAAAAGGACCCATTGGCTGCAAAGGGGCTTCCTTGATGAGGGATGATGACAACACTTCTCTGTGGGTTCAAGGACAGACATATGTTTATCAATTGTTCTTGTGGATTATGCTTGTTAGTGAAGTAGTGGTTGTAGAGTATCCTCTAATAACAATGCTTCCACTAGCATTGACTTCTCCAGTGGATACATCTACACCAACACCTTGTCATCTTAGGCACAGACAGGAAACATTGTGGAAGATGGGATAGGGGCCAGAAGTAGTTTGATGTTAAACTGTGTATCCTGGTAACATATACTGTACCTATAAAGTCTTATCAGCATGACTGCCCAAATTTGACCTGACGCAGAGAATTACAGGCCACTGATTAAAACTGTGAATGGGAGAGCTGGTCCTCCAGAGGAAAAAGCACACCAGTTGTTTGTCCAGTGATAATGGCTATCCCAGAAAGCATGGATAAAATTAACTGTATATGGACTCTACATGTTACATTTAGAAATATAAATATTATACTCCATATATAAGTGTATGCATGAACAGCTAATGAAAAGGAGGCTGTGAAATGATGGAGAGTAAAGAATAGTATATGATAGGATTTGAAGTGACAATGGGAGATAGATAAATGCTATAATTAAATTGCAATCTGGAGAATAAACACAAAAATTAAAAATAACAAAAATTCCCAAAGTTTAAGTGCATTGATTAATTAATTTTCTAAAATTAAATGCATTTCTCTAACTAGGAAGTGGAATGATTCATATTTTAAAAGACTGCACAGCATCTTCTCTGCTCCTCCCTAGGGATTTTCTTTCTCCAGAGAATCAACAACCCAATTAATAACATGAACAGGTATTCCTGATTTTGAATATCAGATAAATGGAATAAAATTGCAATATTCCCTCACTCACTTTCACTTGTTGAACTATTTTGTTCCATAGAACAACAGATATTTTCTTCTCCCTGGAATGTAGTATTCTATTCCCCTCATAGCATTAAGCCACAATTTATAGCACTCTTATCAGAATGATCAGTAGTTCAAATTGATTTTGGTTTCAGACTATCATGAATTTTCTTGTTATGAACATATGTGTGCAAACTATTAATTCTCACACAAGCTATATAACGTCAGTAGTTTTGAATAATGAATTTATGACTTAAAAACATTTTTAAGAAGAAAGGTTTCTGTGAAGGTATCCTGATATCTGCTCAAGCTTATAAATATGAGCCTCTGAAGAGGAATTAGATATCACTATAGTCTTAGATCTCCTTACCAAAACCAAGTCTAATCTCCCATGCTAGCTTTAACACCCATTCAAAACTCTGTAGGAGCCAGAGCCACATTTCCTCTGCTGACAGTGAATTGCAATAGTGACTTGCTTCTAATGATTGGCATATACAAAGGGAAAGATGGTAAGTACAGAAAAACCTAGCAGGGCTCTTTCTAACCACCCTACTACCATGCACAACTGTAGGAATATAGAGCGCATCATCTACCTACTGACATGCAGCTTTAACACATTAGCCTGAGCTGAAATGTGAAAGTTACAGATAAGTCCTACCTAAGACTCACTTTACAAGATGTTTCTTTAAAGGGGACCTGGTCATGAGAGTGAATGAATGGCAAGAAACCATCACAATAACTCAGTAGTGCCCGGAATCAGACCTGAGAGCCAAGCAAGTAAATTCTAAATAAAGCCTGCATTTTGGTTATAGCTGTTGTGTGACTAGTAATATCTTAGTTTTGTATGAGTACACTGAGCTATTGTCACTGGAAGAAGCAGTATAAAATCAGTATGTATTAACTTGTTAACACTTCTACAAATCCTAGCTTAACAATAATTAATTAATAAATAAATGAATAAAATTAAATGACTATAAATTAGCTGTGGAAATAAAGTACATGTGTTCTAATAATTTCTTCTTTGAAGGGACTTTGGCAATGTAGATTATTTCTCCTTTGGTGTAGGTCTGAGCCCCTGCATTGCCAGGTATTGGTTCTAGACTGTAGCAGAGCATGCATATTTGAATGCTAGAGACATGTGAAGAATTCCTGCCAAACAGTCTATGTTCTGCCTGTTTGGACTCCTACAGTGATGAATAAGCCAAAGCAGAGTAGCTACTCTTACATCTCTTCATGCCACAAGAGTTTCAAGTCAGTTTTGCTACCTTCCTTATAAATGTCCTTATTAGTCTCCCTAGAAAGTTCCAGAACTCACCCCCTTGCTTTTATATCCAGTAGAAGAAACTATTTCAGCAGTGGTGATTCCTGTAATTGAGACCTGAATGTGGCTTAAGTTCCCAACCATCCAAACCCCATTATCATTTATATGGATTAAGCTAAAACGTCTTGCTATAGTATGTAAGAACAGGCATATTGAATTAATTCATTAGTTAACACATTTCTACATTATAAAATATTTATATTATTTCAAGATATTTTGAGTTAAAACTGGCATTGCACTATCTTGTAGGTAATCCAATATTTGTAATGTTAAAAGAATTGATGTGCTTTTCCGAACTAAACCATGGCAAATCAACATACTCCCAGAGATCATTTTCAAGTGACAAAAAAAAAACATGAACAATGTTATAGTGAAACTATAAAGAGAAGTGATTTCAAAATGCATGAACTGATTGTTACCAAAGAGAACTAATTCTTATTTCCAAGAATAGACTTAAAAACTTCAATCTCAGATCTTTGCACCTGTGACTGAGCAGACAGGAGCAAACAGGTATGCAGTGAACACCGGAGTGTAAGACACTTGAGACATGGCCCACCAGGGCACCACCTGTACCCGGGAACTGGACAGCCCCGACAAAACCGTCAGTGCACCTAGTCTGCTAGGTGACATCTGCTCTGCAGTGAGTCCTGCAGTTAGAGGTGAGGCCACCATCTTCACTCCTGCAACTGAGTGGATTGTTACAGCCAGGAAAGCAGAGAACATCACTTGGGACTCGGTCGGCCAGGGCCCTACCTGCGCCCAGGAGCTGGACAGCACCACAGCACTCTGTGCCAGGGGAAAGCCGGTCACCCATGGGTGCTGAGATAGGCTTGCAGGCACACAGGAGAGACAAGCACCAGCCATGACAGCAGGACCAACTAACACCAGGAATAACCAAATGACAAAAGACAAACATAGGAACGTTACTAACAGAAATCAAAGCAATATGGCACCAACAGAAACCTACTCTACCACAAGTCCTGGGTACCCCAACACAGCAGAAAAGCAAGGTTTGGATTTAAAATCACAGCTCATGATGCTTGACAGAAGGCTTCAAGAAGGACATAAATAAGTCCCTTAAAGAAATACAGGAGAACACAAGAAAACAGGGAGAAGCTCTAGAAGAACAAAAGGAAAACACAACAAAACAGGAGAAGGAATTGAACAAAACCATCCAGGACCTAAAAATGGAGGTAGAAACAATAAAGAAATCACAAAGGGAAACAACTCTGGACAGAGAAAACGTAGGAAAGAAGTCAGGAGTCATGGATCCAAGCATCAACAACAGAATACAAAAGATAGAAGAGAGAATATCAGATGCTGAAGATACCATAGAAAGTTTTGACACAACAATCAAAGAAAGTGAAAAATGCAAATAGTTCCTGACCCAAAATATCCAGGACATCAAGAACAAAATGGGAAGACCAAACCTAGGGATTATAGGTATAAAAGAAAGTGAAGATTTCCAACTTAAAGGTCCAGTAAATATCTTCAACAATATTATAGAAGAAAACTTCCCTAACCTAAAGAAAGAGATTCCCATTAACATACAAGAAGCCTACAGAACTCCAAATAGATTTAACCAAAAAATTCCTCTCATCACATAAAAATTAAAACTCCAAATGTACTAAACAAAGAAAGAACATTAAAAGCAGTAAGGGAAAAAGATATATAAAAGCAGACCTAAGTGAGGTAACCCAGACTCAAAAGGTGAATCATGGTATGCACTCACTAATAAGTGGATATTAACCTAGAAAACTGGAATACCCAAAACATAATCCACACATCAAATGAGGTACAAGAAGAAAGGAGGAGTGGCCCCTGGTTCTGGAAAGACTCAGTGAAACAGTATTCAGCAAAACCAGAACGGGGAAGTGGGAAGGGGTGGGTGGGAGGACAGGGGAAGAGAAGGGGGCTTGCGGGACTTTCGGGGAGTGGGGGGGCTAGAAAAGGGGAAATCATTTGAAATGTAAATAAATTATATCAAATAATAAAAAAAGAAAAAGAAAAAGAAAAAAAAAAGCAGACCTACCAGAAATACACAAGACTTCTCACCAGAGACTATGAAAGCCAGAAGAGCCTGGGCAGATGTCATACAGACTCTAAGGGAACAAAAATAGCAACCCAGTATGCTATATCCAGCAAATCTCTCAATTACCAGAGATGGAGAAACCAAAGTATTTCATGACAAAAACAAATTTACACAGTATCTTTCCATAAATCCAGCCCTTCAAAGGATAATGAATGGAAAACACTAACAAAAGAAGGGAAACTACACACTAGAAAAAGAAAGAAATTAATCTTTCTACAAACCCAAAAGAAGATAACCACATAAACATAAAAATTACATCAAAAACATCAGTCACTATTGACTGATCACTATTCCTTAATATCTTTTAACATCAATGTACACTCAAGTCCCCAATAAAAAGACATAGACTAACAGACTGGATACATAAACAGGACCCAACATTTTTCTGCATACAGGAAATGCATGTCAGTATTAAAGACAGACTCTACCTTAGAGTAAAAGGCTGGAAAACAGTTTCCAAGCAAATGGTTCCAGGAAACAAGCTGGAGTAGCCAACCTAATATCCAATAAAATAGACTTTCAACCAAAAGTCATCAAAAAAGACACAGAAGGAAACTTCATACTCATCCAAGGAAAATTCTACCAAGAAGAACTCTCCATTCTGAATATCTGTGCTCCAAATGCAAGAGCAACCTCATTTGTAAAAGAATCTTTACTAAAGCTCAAAGCACACATTGCACCTTACACATAATTGTGGGTGACTTCAACATTCCACTCTCCTCAATGGACACAAACTAAACAGGGACACAGTGAAACTAACAGAAGTTTTAGACCAAATAGATTTAACAGATATCTATAGAACATTTCATCCTAATTCAAAAGAATATACTTTTTTCTCAGCACCTCATGGTACCTTCTCAAAAATTGACCATATAATTGGCCACAGACCTCAACAGATATAAATAAGTAGCTTGAACTAATTCTATGCCTCCTCTCAGATCACTATGGAATAATGGTGGTCTTCAATAGCAACAAAAACAACCAAAAGCCCACATACAAATGGAAGCTGAACAATGATCTACTCAATGGTACTTTATCAAGGAAGAACTAAAGAAAGAAATCAAAACCTTTTTAGAATTTAATGAAAATGAAGGCACAACATACACAAATATGGGGACACAATGAAAGCAGTGCTAAGAGGAAAACTCATAGCTCTGAGTACCTACAAAAAGAAGCTAGAGAGAGCAAACACTAGCTGCTTAACAGCACACCTGAAAGCTTTAGAACAGAAAGAAGCTAATACATCCAAGAGAAGTAGAAGGCAGGAAATCATCAAACTCAGGGATGAAACCAACGAAGTTGAAACAAAAAGAACTATACAAAGAATCAACAAAAGCAGGAGCTGGTTCTTTGAGAAAATAAAGAAGATAGATAAACCCTTAGCAAGAATAACCAGAGGACCCAGAGACAGTATCCAAATTAACAAAATCAGAAACAAAAAGGAATAAACAACAACAGAAACTGAGGAAATACAGAAAATTATCAGATCCTACTCCAAAAGCCTATACTCAACACAACTGGAAAATCTGGATGAAATGTGCAAATTCCTAGACAGATACCAACTACCAAAATTTAATCAGGATCAGATAGACCATCTAAATGGTCCCATAACCCCTAAAAAGATAGAAGTGATCATTGAAAGTCTTTCAAACAAAAAACAAAAAAACAAAAAACAAAAACATAGGACCAAATGGTTTTAGTGCAGAATTGTGTAAGACCTTCAAAAAAGACCGAACACCAATATTCTTCAAACTATTCCACAAAATAGAAACAAATTGTTCTATGAAGCCACAATTTCGTTGATACTCAAATCACACCAAGATCCAACAAAGAAGGAGAACTTTAGACCAATTTCACTTATGAATATTGATGCAAAAATACTCAATAAAATTCTTGCCAACCGAATCCAAGAACACATCAAACGATCATTCACCATGATCAAGTAGGCTTCATCCCAGGGACGCAGGGATGGTTCAGTATATGGAAATCCATCAGTGCAATCCACTACCTAAACAAACTCAAAGAAAAAAAAACACATGGTCATTTTATTAGATGCTGAAAAAGCATTTGACAAAATTCAGCATCCTTTCATGTTAAAGGTCTTGGAAAGAGAAGGAATTCAAGGCCTATACCTAAACATAGTAAAAGCAACATACAGCAAACAAGTAGCCAACATCAATCTAAATGGAGAGAAACTTGAAGCAATCACACTAAAATCAGGGACTTGACAAGGCTGCCCTCTCTCTCCATATTTATTCAATATTGTACTTGAAGTTCTAGCTAGAGCAATTAGATACAAATTGGAAAGGAAGAAGTCAAATTATCACTATTTGCAGATGATATGATAGTATACTTAAGTGACCCAAAAAACACCACCAGAGAACTTCTACAGATAATAAAAAACTTCAGCAAATTGGTGTGATATAAAATTAACTCAAGCAAATAAGTTGCCTTCCTATACTCAAAGGATAAACAGGCTGAGAAAGAAATTAGGGAAATGACACCCTTCACAATAGCCACAAACAATATAAAGTATCTTGGTATGACTCTAACCAAACAAGTGAAAGTTCTGTATGACAGGAACTTCAAGTCTATGAAGAAAGAAATCAAAGAAGACCTTAGAAGATGGAAAAATCTTCTATGCTCATGGGTTGACAGTATTAATATAGTAAAAATGGCCATCTTGCCAAAAGCAATATACAAATTCAATGCAATCCCCATCAAAATCCCAACTCAATCTTCACTGAGTTAGAGAGAGCAATTCTCAAATTGATCTGGAATAACAAAAATCCCAGGATAGCAAAAACTATTCTCAACAGTAAAAGAACTTCTCGGGGAATCAGTATCCCGGACCTCAAACAGTACTACAGAGCAATAGTGTTAAAAACTGCATGGTATTGGTACAGTGGCAGACAGATAGATCAGTGGAATAGAACTGAAAACCCAGAAATGAACCCACACCCCTATGATCACTTGGTCTTCAACAAAGGAGGTAAAACTAACCAGTGGAAAAAAGATAGCCTTTTCAACAAATGGTGCTGGCTCAACTGGAGGTCAGCATGCAGAAGAATGTGAATCGATCCATTTTTATCCCCTTGTATTAAATTCAAGTCCAAGTGGATCAAGGACCTCCACATGAAACCAGACACACTGAAACTAATAGAAAAGAAACTGGGAAAGAGCCTTGAACACATGGGCACAGGGGAAATTTTCCTGAACAGAACACCAATAGCTTATGCTCTAAGATCAAGAATAGACGAATGCGACCTCATAAAATTGCAAAGTTTCTGTAAGGCAAAGGACACTGTTAGTAGGATTAAATGGCAACCAACAAATTGGGAAAAGATCTTTACCAACCCTACATCTGACAGAGAGATAATATCCAATATATGCAAAGAACTCAAGAAGTTAAATTCCAGAGAGCCAAATAACCCTATTAAAAATAGGGTACAGAGCTAAACAAAGAATTTTCACCTGAGGAATATCAAGTGGCTGAGAAGCACCTAAAGAAATGTTCAACATTCTTAGTCATCAGGGAAATGCAAATCAAAACAATTCTGAGATTTCCCCTCACACCAGTCAGAATGGCTAAGATCAAAATCTCAGGAGACAGCTGGTGGTTTAAAGGATGTGAAGAAAGAGGAACACTCCTCCACTGATGGTGAGAGTGCAAGTTGGTAAAACCACTCTGGAAATCTGTCTGGTGGTTCCTCAGAAAACTGGGCATGATAATACCGGTGAACCCAGGCATACCACACCTGGTCATATACCCAGAGGATTCCCCGGCATGTAGTAAGGACAAATGCTCCACTATGTTCATAGCAACCTTATTTATAATAGCCAGAAGCTGGAAAGAACCCAGATGTGCCTCAACAGAGGAATTGATACAGAAAATGTGGTATATTTACACTATGAAATACTACTCAGCTGTTAAAAACAATGAATTCATGAAATTCTTAGGCAAATGGATGGATCTGGAAAATATCCTGAGTGAGGTAACCCAATCATAAAAGAACAAACATGGTATGACCTCACTGATAAGTGGATATTTGCCCAGAAGCTCAGAATACCCAAGACACATTTCACATATTAAATGATGCCCAAGAAGAAGGAAGGAGAGGCCCCTAGTCCCAGAAAGGCTGGATGCAGCAGTGTAGGGGAATACCAGGACAGGGAAGCGGGAGAGGGTTGACTTGGAACAGGGGGAGGAGAGAGTGCTTATGGGACTTTTGGGAGGGGGGAACTAGGAAAAAGGAAATCATTTGAAATGTAAAGAAAGAATATATCTAATAAAAACGAAAATATAAAAATTCAAAATATTAAAAAAAATACCTCAATCTCAGAATTGGTGTATCTGAGAATGAAGTTTCCTGTGAGCAGACTTCTCAGAAAAATGTTATTACTTGACTATTTGTTAGATATGGGGCTAACTCAGAAGATAATTTTGAAAATACTGTGACAATTAGAAGTCAGAGTTTCCTTTGTGGGCACCCATATATTATTATTGAGATATAATTACCCGTCTGGTGTTTAGCGAGCTATAAGATTGAGTGTAAACAGTGTTCTGCATGTTACATACATATCCTGTTTATCCTATAATTGTCTGTTGGGGAGATAAAAACCTTGGGAAATGTACAACTGTTAAGTTGCTGAGGCAGACTTTGGAACCAAATGCTGATATTCAAGTCCCATTCCTTAATTCTGCATGTATCCTCCATCCTGAAGAGAGCCTGATTTTTTCCTGAGAGCCACATTGCAATGGCATCCTTCATCTTCAGTGAGTGTTGTTTATATAAGGGCCTCCATTTTCAAATATCTCTTTGCCTCAATAGCCTATTGAGACAGATAATTTTTGGACTAGAGAGATGGCTCAGTAGTTAAGAGGACTGACTGTTCTTCCAGAGGTCCTGAGTTCAAATCCCAGCAACCAGATGGTGGTCTACAACCATCTGTAATGTGGTCTGGTGCCCTCTTCTGGTATCTCTGAAGAGAGCAATGATGGTGTACTCATATGCACAAAATAAATCAATAAATCATTTTTTAAAATGCTACAATGAGAAAGATGATTTTCCCATAATAAACATGGGCTTTGTATCACAACATTGAGAGACTATTAAGGGAATAATGAGATAAAGAATAGCCAAATGCTCTGTAAATTATAAAGTACCAACTACTGTTAAGATATAACTTTATTCAGCAAGGGAGCAACCTTGTTATGTCTATAGGGAAGCCTAATGTGAGTAAGAAGTTTCCTAAGAATAAATAGAGCATAAAGAAAGGGATAGCAATCTTTAAACTAAGGGAAAGGGTAAAGCAAATGGGACCCTTGTGGCACTGGAGGTTCCTCTTCTTATATGTTAAAAGGAGTTTATTCTTATGAAAACTCCTATCAACTGATCTGTTAGGACAAAGTTCTCTGTTTCTTTTACAATGGCAAAAGGAAGCAATATAAATTTAGAGGTTCATTTTTATATTCCACTGCATGTGCTATTAAAAATTATAACTCCTTCATGAGCTATAGACTTCCAAAAATCTTACATTAGTACCAAGTAATTAAAATATACAACTAAACCTAAATTATCTGAGCTGAGATGAATTAGAGTCAATGCCTTTTGATTAAGTATCTGCACTGTTCAGGAACTCACTAATGAATACACTATCTATTGAGTGCCAATAACCGCTGATTATAGTGGCGATCTTACAATTTAACACTCAAAGACTGGAATCTGAATATCCACAGGGCTAATAACTTTGGTAATTGTTTCATAAGAGGTTTTTTCAGAGATGCTTTAGAGACAGAAGGTGATGAGCAAGTGTTTCCAGGCCCCCAGTGCATACTCTGAAGTCAAGAAGAAGGGAAGAGACTAGGAACCCATCCTAATTGATACACATTTGAGGAAGATAAAGAACATGTCTAAAGATGCCTTTGAATCTTTCTCCCTGAATAACTACTTAAAATATATTAAAAATCATAAGAGTAGCCTTTTTATCAATCATTCAGCCAAATTAGTTTTCTTCATTTAGAGGAGATTTCTTTTCTTAGTAGCAAGTGTTTATTTCAGTTCATCTACTTCACCAGGTCCCTTCTCCTGCGTTTGCCTACAATTCCCATATCAAGAAAATCACTGATGCCTATACATTATCTTCTTGAGATCGCTGTAAAGTATATCCCCTTAAATCTTCTATTAAAGTGACTAACTCCATAAGTATCATTTTCAGTCAGCCATTTATCACTAGCCTTAATCTTCCCAACATCCCCTGACTTGCATTCGTGCCATTAAGCTGCACTCTAGTCTAGAATAATAGATGACTATTATTCTCTGAAAGGGAATGAAGTATTTGATCAAAGGTGCTGCTTGTCTCTCTAGCACCATGTCATCCAACACTCTAAAGCCACTGATTTTCTCAGTACCTCAAAGGCCGCAACTATGCTGTGATGATTCATAATTTTGTATTTTGCTCCTCTAGTTCTTTCTAGTTTAGAATACCCTCATTCCATTCTCCTGATATTTTAGGACCCAGACTTCTTACATGCAGCTGGTCAGCTCTTCAGTTTGCATAGTTAGCCCCTCAGAGCCTAGTATCAGCCAATGCTGATTCCTAGTAAAGATATTTGTATCTACTTTCCTGTATTGTAGCTGGAAGTAATTCCTCTATTCTAGAATTTTCACTGTAATTTGCATCTCATGGTATTGGATGAATCTTTATTATATTATGTTTTGTACAGTTTTCATATTTGGTTATAAAATATTGAGCCAAGGAATTGCAGCCCATGATTCATCATTGGATAGATAGTGCAGCCTAGTAGAATCTTAGAAATAGAAGATTATCTGTAAATATGCATCGAATTAAAATGGCTTTGAATGAGCAACAAAGGAAAATAGGATTGTATTCTCTGGTCACATATCTTATGCTATCATAATGACTCCTGTTTATATATAAAACAGAAGAGCTTAATCACCCTAGCAATCGTTAACTTTATAATGAAGTCAATAAAATTAATTTTTAACTAGAATTAAAGGAGATGGGATGGATTGCAAATAAAAACATCATGATCATATTGCCAGGAAACAGTATTCTTGACACCAAAGCATGACTTTATGGGATCCGGTTGTTTATACCTTTCCAGGGCAGTTCCTTATTTCATGTTCCAGATAGCATTTCCCTAAATAAAGCTGCGTGAAGCAAATGCCATTATGATTTCTAGCATTCATTTCCAGCGAGGTTCCTGTTAGGCTGGAGTCATAACTATGATGAAGGGGATATGGGAAAGCCCGCTGCAGTGATAACTGTGTCTTCATTCATCAAGCTAGGGAATTACAGTAGCATCTACATAGAACAGGAAACTTTCTGGATGGGTAGCACAACCTAGGAGGGCTTTAAAACAGGGACGGTACCAATGTCTGTACAGTGAAACAAAAGATAGGTCACTTTCTAGTATAAGCAGGATATCTATTTTTTCCTCTCATAAACAGTAATATGTTTGTAGCTGACTTGGGAAGCATGAAAAGGTGAATTCTGGGATAATAGCTGAAACTCTCTGAAACTTCTGGCAGGAATTTGACCATTCCTACTCGTTATCACTAACCTCAGTCAGTGGTCAAATCATAATAAGGAAACATTCTGAACAGTTAGCTAAGCATGCTAGTCCTTGGTTATCCCTGCCCTTACTACTACTTTAATCTGTGCAGCCACTGTTTAACCTAGACTATATGCCCTTCACTGTTAACCTTCTTCAACCCTGTAATGGCTCATGCCTTGACTTATAGACCTTTACACATTCCATTTTGCCTGCAGGAGAAAAGTCAAACCGTGGACATAACATAACCTAAGTAAAGCCTGTGAAAAACCATACCTTTTGTCATCCCTTTTCTTTTTTTACTGTTTATATGTCTCACGATCTTTTAAACTCCAGAAATAGTGACCTGCCTGTGCTTCTCAGCTATATCCTATTCCTTCCTAAGTTTTTGCCTTCTAACTAGGCTTGCCGCAATAGCTACCTTCGGAAGGATGGTAGAAAGAGTCCTTGAATATGAATTACAGCATGACATTCCTTTTACTGCATCTTATTTTTCCCCCTTTATGTCCCTGTAAACCAAAGTTCTTGCAAAGGTCTAAAGAGCTACAAGCCTTGGCTATCACAGCAGCTTACTCTGTCATCACTCTCCCCAACACACTTGCTACCTTTCCTTCCGTGATGTTGTGTGTTTTGTTTTGATTTAAGTATGACTGGTAGGCTCCCTCAGGGCCTTAGTTGTGACTGTTCCCTTTGCTCAGTAGGCTTTCCCTCCAATACCATCTTGGTGTTCGGTTCTCACATCTTTGCTATTTTGAAGACCTGCTTTTTTAGAGACAGTTTATGGCTCCATATTCCTGTCAGCCAGTGTGTGTTTTTCTTATTATATATCTCCGTGGTTCAGAGTACATGGCTGATTCAACCCATGGCTTTGTTTTATTTTCATGGATAAAGATACAGGTACAGAAAAGATAAAATTTGAGTATGCACCGTGTGCTCAATAACTTTTCCCAAGGCACAAGGTCTCATTTTGTTTTCAGTTTTTCTAAGGTTCCTCATGCTGGCACCCATTCTTAATGCCAATATAGCTTTCATAGTTACTTACCTTCTAAGCAAACTCACTGTGAAAGCCTACACTCAGCCTTCAGGAGATCTCTGCCCCAAATGGAACTGAGTAGTCTAACATTGAATCTCCATTCCTTCCATACATTGCTATCTAATTTTGTGTATGTTTGTGTCTATGTATGTGTGTGTGTGTGTATGCATGTGTGCACACTCACTCTTGTGTTGTTTTCAGCTTAATGATTCCCTTGAAGCATCTACTTCAGCCTAAAACTCTTTGATGATATTCTTTATATTTCTCTTTGGATAAATGGTAAGCTTTCAGGGGCTTTTGTAAAATTGAATGTAGTAATATGTTGTTTATTTAATCAAGATCAAATCGTCTTAAACATTAACTGACCAATACTGTAGCTGTTACCTCTTCTCTTCTTTTGGTAAATTGAGTAAAATAATAAAGGAGGGGGGAAAAGACTATTTCAGAAACTTAAGAGTTCCAAGGTATGGTCCTCACGTGGAAAGATTAGAGAGATGATGCCTTTTGAGACTCTCTTCATCAGGCAAACACTGCCCTTAATGATGCTGATATGCATTAAGTCCTCCAAACAGAATTATGCTTAGAAATCTTTATGCCTTATGATAGAAATAGATTTGGCTCTGGAGGACAATGAAAGACAGTTGTTCAAATAATCACAGAAATCATATCAACAATTAGTTTGTTTAGAATCAGCTACCTTACTTCAAACAAACCTAGAAGACTTATAGAAGAACTTTCTTCAGTAGGCTTTAAGGATGACCTTTCGAGAAAGCCTCCTGGACCATTGAATGCCAGGTTGTGATCTAGGTTCTAATTTCCATGTGCATAGAAAGTTTCCAGATAGTAAAGTTATATTGCCAGGGAAGTACTCCCAAGAACCTTTGAAAGAATGGGGGCTATCTCTGTGCTTGGTGTTTTTAGGGATTCTATTGTTGTAATAAAACATCATAACCAAAAACTACTTGGGGTTGGAAGAAGGGTCTATTTCATCTTATACCTCAACTTAATAATCCACTGAGTTAATTCAGGGCAGGATATCAAGTAGGGCAGGAATATATAAGCAAAAACTGATGCAGAGGCCAGGGAAGAATGCTGGTTTTTGGCTTGGTCAGATTGTTTTCTTATACACCCAGGACCATCTGCAGAGTTGTTACCTCCCACGGTGGGCTGGGCCCTTTCACATCAATATTCAGTCAGGAAAATGGATCACAGGTTTACCCACAGGCCAGCCTGATGGGGTCATTTTCTCAACTGAGGTCCCCTCTTCAAGGTGACATAAAACCAGACAGCACACTTAGAGTCAGGACATCTTGGCTTCCTTAGCATCTAGAATTAGGTACCACTGCCTTTATTTCCTACATCTCCAAAAAGTACTACTGTGTGGAACCAAGAAGTTAGACTAATGTTTTTTGCTGACTTTATAATAGGACTTAAAAGGCAAGCAAATATTGAACATCATGCAGTAGTCTATCTTCTCTGTTGATGTTACACGTAAGCTTGTTGGGATGGCAATTCAGGAACAGAGAGCTAATGGACAAGGGCCTCCTCACTGAGGAAAGACCTTCCTACAGAAATACCATCCTTTGTGCTCAGGGTCCTCCCATTTCTAAAATTGAGTATTACATCACCAAATTGTTAGACTAATCTTGTTAGGATTGTGAAGCCCTGAAAAAATAAATAACTCTGAGGAGGGCAGCTAGAAGTTATGGACTTTGGAGAGTTGTGTGGCAGCAATAACAGTAACAAAAACAACAACATATAACTCACACAAAGTGGTTACTATTTTTACACATATAAAGGATGATTCCAGAGAAACAATTAAGAAAGTCTTAGCAAGGAATTTTCCTTTAGAGAAGTAGTTGGTGAGAAAACTCATGCAGGTTTCTCATTGCTTCCATCCAAATACACACAGGAAAACAATCTTTCAAAATATTTGGATTTGGATTTGGTAGAAAGGATCTGTAGATGGAAGGTTTTCAAGTGAAAAATAAAATGTTTTCTAAGGAAACATTGCTGTAGAAGTCGTCTGCCGATGTGCTTCCTCCTTAGAAAACAAATGCTAATTCTGTGTTTAAACTGCCAGTTCACAGGGAAGTGATCTGAATCCTCTGCACCTCTGAGAGATTTTTATCCTCTACATATTCCAAGCCAACTTAAAATACTGTGCAATTGCCAAACCTCATATTTAAAATATGTGCTTATCATTCAGCTCAGGGTAACATCAGCACACTGGAAACAGCATTCTAATTAATAAATCAGAGACTTAAGCTCTGAAACATCACTCACACATATGAGATGGTGACACGGATGCCGTTAAAACTACTAGCATGTTGTCACTCTTGTAGGAAATGTGGAAATAGGCCTTTTCGGGTTTATTGGCCTACATTATTTATCAATGTTTGCCTTTAATATATGGATTTACTCAACATTGAATGAATATCATATTTCTCCTAGAACAGACAGCATTAATTTGTATCTCAGACAAACTGTCAATAGGATAACGAGCCCACGAGGGGGCATGCAATCAATGATATTTGTACCTAGTGGTTCCTTGCCTTGGGTTGTTTAGGAAAATATTGCCTTTTCGCTTTCATTCGTGCTCATAAGCACGAAACAAGCAGAGACAAGAGGGGGAATACGACCTTTACTCCAGCTTGATAGGCTTTCCAAAAGCAACCTGCAACTTCTACCAATTTGCAAAAAGCCGGCAGGCACTCTTGTTCCATTGCACAGGCAACGGCAAGGAAACACACGAAATAAAATTAAATTAAACAAAAGTGAAAGAATGAAAAAATTAGTTTACAAAGAAAGAAATACTTAGGAAAAGTGGGAAGGATGCAAAACCCCTGGGTTCCGGTGTGGGTAGGAACAGAGGCTCTGTGAGGATCCTGCTTCCGTCCGCCATTCTCCCTCTACCGCCCTTCTTCCCACACAGCCCTCATGTATGTGTCTGTGACCCTAAAACATGTCCTCAGTTGTTTTACCTGTGCTGCGCTTTCCTCAGGCAGCTCATGCTTTGGTTGCTGCAGCTGAACTCCCACACTTGGGCACACTAACCAGAGTTAGAAGTTCATCTTGGAAGGCTCTTGCGGCCTTCTTTATATGCGCTGATATTCCTTGCATGTAACTGTCCGCTTGGACACAAGATGGCTCCTACATTCGATCTCCGTATATGCCAGCCTGATTCTGTCACCCTAATAATCTCCTCACATCTCTCAAATGGGTTTTTAATGAGATTTATCTTTTCATCTAGAGCTTAAAGAAATTCAGGTATATGGACAAAGAAAAAAGTCATGGAGATTACAGTCTTTATTTGAAGAAACCACGGTTTGGAATATATTTTGAAGTTAAATTAAAACACCGTAGCTGTCCTACATTCTTCTGCTTGATACTACTGATCTGTGTATTGGGAATGATGGCTGATGCTGCTGATTTTTAGTTAAGCAGCCTTATGCTCCATGCAACCCAGTCCCAGGAGACACATTGAACAAACAAGAGGAGGATGCTAAATAACTACATTATACATTACTTCCAACCTTGGGCAGCTAATGCAGCCACATTGAGGACTATGTAATACTGAGTGTCACCTGCATAACATCTGAAATACAAATAGTAACAGCAAAATCCCCTTCTCAAGTGATTACCCCAGAGGGTAAGAAAAACAGGGGAGAAATTCTTGCTAAATGGATCTAGGGCTGAAGGAAGAGAGAGATGAATTAAAACCGACTTCCTTAAATTTGCCTAAACACAAAGTTACTTAATCAATCTGCCTCTGCGTTGAGATAAGTGTGTTGTTCTTCTGCTCACTGAATTACTTTCACCTTGAATCTGATCATAAAAAATTGGTAAAACCATAGCCAGAAGAGGCAAAACCAGGTAAAAAAAAGAACCAACAACTTACTTTCTTCCCAGATTATGAAGAAAAACAGGATTGAGATAAGACAATGGACATATATTTTGAAAGGGGAAAAATGTGTCCCAGCATCTGGGTGGAATACTTCAAAAAACTTACAAATAGGTCATACTAAAGCTGAAGAGCAGATCACAATCCAGTAAAACTTCAGCTCTGTTCAACATAAAAAATTTTCCATGTTCATTTTTTGTGAATACCCTATAATTAATTAATCCATCCATCCAAACATTGCTTCATAACAAATAAAAAACAATTAAAAATTGTTCCTACCAAAATCTAATACCTAAAAATGTAATGGAATAAGGAAGAGACAAAGTGTGTGTGTGTGTGTGTGTGTGTGTGTGTGTGTGTGTGTGTGTGTATAACTACCAGGACTTCCAGGGATAATTCAACACATTATGTGGCGAAAATGATTGGCATCTATCTCATGTCAGATTTAAGTCACTACCACCCAAAACAGGGCACTGATGACAGCCCAAAGAGATGATTCTACCCAAGTCTAGCTTAGTGGACCACTGAGCTGATTGACAAGAAGCCTCTGTGGCTCAAAGGCAGCACAGTCACTGAAAATTCAACCCCAGCACGGGTGGGTGACTCAAATAAGCTGCCTCTGGGTGATTTCAGGCAGCTCAGCTAGTTGGAGAGTCTCCATGAATAACAGAGACAGTAGAAGAATGACAGGCATGGGAGAGGCAGGATTTATTGCCCAATTCACTGCATGGGATAGAATTGTGTTCACAGGAGGATTAAGAAAGAGGTTGACTCAACATGGGCCTTGGGACTGATACAGAGATTTAGTGAGTTGACTGAGTCCCATGGTGAGACATGATTTTTTATGTAATAGGAAAGTCTTTAGCAGATCAGAATGACTTAAACCAGCATGTCCATCAAGTTTATACAGTGTTAAAGCAAACAAGGGGCAGGGCTAGAATAGCAAAGCAGATAAAGGGGGAAACAGACATGATTTGGGTTGAGCTGGGGTCCCTCAGGAAAAAAAAATCAACAAGAGTCAAATGCTGTGCTGGTGAACTTCTAAATGGTTTGGAATGGTGACAACAGCTTATAAAAGACATAAATGATAAAAGAACGAAACTTTAAAAGGTTACCCTTGTCCTTGAGATGGAAAGAGTGTTGAGTATACTGTGTGTGTAGGAGGTGGGAATTAGTCCCACACCTTAGGCATCTCAAAGGCCAGGCAATGCTGATAGACTATCAAGGGCAATGGCATGCGCATAGACTCCATCAGAACCGAGGAGCTTGATCAAGCAGCAACCGTGGCAAGCAAAAACTTGTCCTTTGTCCTCCTTGATCCTGAGTCCAGATGAACATCACAAACAAGTCCCACTGAAACTACCAGAGGTGGGGAGATACCTAGTGGCCCTAATAAGCAGTAATACCTCAGGAAAGACAAAGGTAAGACATCTCATGGAAAATGCCTGTGCCTCATGAAGGCTTAGATAGACATTATTTTCTATCCATGCCACTGTATCCAAACTTATTAGAAACAATCATTTACTTTTATTATATTAGATCTTATATTTATTTTCAAACGTTCCTTTAGTCATCCAAGAGTAGCTGGAACTTACTTGGAATAGATGGTGGTAGCCTTTTGAGATCCTGCCTAACCTTTATATAAAGGTTTCATTACATAATGCCCTTGAGTTTCTTAGAGGTTTGAAAAACCACCTGGAAGAGCAGGAAAGACAGCAGCTAAGTATTTTGAACAAAGGCAACCTGTATAAGTATAAATAGGTACTTGTAACCACAAGGACATCGGATAAAAATCACAGAACAAGAGCTGGGTAGAGACACCATAACCATAGCAACTCATATGAAGGTAAACATCTAATTGGGGCTGACTCACAGTTTCAGAGGTTTAGTCCATCATTATCATGGTGGGAAGGATGCAGCACGCAGGCAAAGATAGTGCTGGAGGAATCGAGAGTTCTACCTCTTGATCAAAAGGCAAACAGGAGAAGACTGACTTCTACAGGCATCCAGGAGGAGGGTCTCTTCTACCCTAGGTGGAGCTTAAGCCTAGGACCTCAAAGCCCATCCCCACAGGGATGCACTTTCTCCAACAAGGACACACCACTTAATAGAGCCACTTCCCATATTCAAACCACCACAGTGGGCTACCTTCATTTGAGATATTGGCCAGGGAAGACACGGGACTCCATATACCACACGGGTTATTGTCATTGCTGCTGACTACATGGTAGAATTATAGTGTGAGTACCTTTACATAAAAAACTACATTTTGGCTATAGGAAGCACAGATGGAACTGTGGCTGATGCAGAGGCTTTCTACCTGTTGATTAGTTTTTGCAGTACTTCTTGGGGGAGTTGTTCTGATAGTCCTATCAAGATATGGACCTTTCATGGTACAGTACCAATATTCCAAGGAAGTTGGACTGTTACAATAGTGATACAACTATCATATAGATAACTGCTTCACAATTGAATTTAATGTATGTTCCACAGAGGGGAAGTCACAACTGATACTACCAGCCCGTGTAAAAGCTCATACCTGGGAAACTTGTAGACTCTGAAGAGGAGGTACAGTGCCTGGCAGACTTCTTCTAAACATTTCTGCTCACACCCATAGATTACTGATGATTTCAGTCTGTTGGTCCTTAAAGGAAAGTTCTTCTAAATGGTGGAGGTCATACTGCAGAGACTTGGTACTGGTCAAAGCCGGGAACTACGTGACTAGACGGAGAAAAATAAACACCTATAACATTCCTTCCAAGGACTGGGGATATTAAAGAAGAAAGTGGAAAGAATGTAAAAGCCAGAAAAGGGAGGCTCATAAAACCCAAGTAGCCGCGTGCCTCCTCCCAAGGTTATAAAAGCTTAACAACTGCTGAGGAGAAGAGACTCTTCAGCAAGTCAAGCTACCTGCAGGTCGTGCAGAGAGCTCTAGGGGGCGCAGTTTCTATGGGTTGTTATTCATGCTGTGGAGGACTATTTAATGGTAGATCTGATTTTGAGTTGCTTGTGTTCCTATAAATAACCCCTCGCTCATAATACTGTAAAGAGCCCCAATAAACTAACTGACTCATTGAACTTGACTTGATTGGAAACATTTGTTAGGTCTATTAGGTCTGCCATCATTGCCCTAACTGAACTAACTCGTACAACAAAGCTTGTAACCTATGATTCTTATTAGTCTAATTTAATTCAAAAGAAGGAAAATAAGTACATTTTATTTTAATTAAATAAGTAGAGACAAAATTTATTATCATCAATTTTTGACCAAAGATTCTCTTTCTTTAAACAGCTAATGTGTTACTGTGTAATCATAATTAAAAAAGGCTTGCCACCAAGGAGAAGGTAGTTTAGGTAGCCCGTGTTGATGGAAGTAATGATCAGAGTTGTTACCATAATGTATTCATCAAGCTTAGAAATTTGTGAGCATTGTTCGTTCTCATTAGGGCACCTAAGGCGCTATTATTTCTGATGATATCTATTGGTCATCTCTTTTAAATATCTACCGGCTTTTGCACGTGGCAGCTTCCCTTACCCCTGTATTTGTATAGGACCTTTGCCAGATGCCAAGCACTGCTTGGTACTGCTCACATAGAAGTAAACTGGGGTCATGATACCTGCTAATGACAATGTTACAAAATACGAAAGTATCAAAAAGCCTGTGAGTAGCAAAGCCAGGTGATCAGTCAGGAAGAGTGTCCTGGAAGGTGACGTGTACTAACGGGCAGATCAAACTGAAATAATGGGGAAGAAGGAGCCGTGCAGACGAGGTTGGACCTTCAGACAAACAGCAGATAAATAACCATAAAGGTTAAGCTTCGTCTCCAGTAAATGACAGACACTCAGGTCTTCACATAATGCAAGTTAGATATATTTTTAAAAGATGTTTGCTACTTTTGACTAATCTCTAAGAGGCTACAATAGCACACAACTTAAAGTCTGAAGTAATTAGTAATTAGTGTTTCTTCTGAGCCAGCAATTTGTCAAGTGTGCTCCATCTCTAAGACAATATCTGAACTCTACTCCTCATCCCTGCTTAAGTTTTACTGTGCTAAACATGATAGCTCAGAAATAATAATCTATATGCCCTATGGTTTATACAGTATACAAATTAGATTTAATTCATACCATAAAATAATAGTCAGCAAAATAGCAAATTATTAATTCATATAACCTCAACAATTCTCTAATGAATTATGCTGAATGAGGATGTCAATTTGCAATAAGATATGACTCACACTTTATTACACTCTAAACACATCTAAAGAAATTCAAAATATATAATAATAATAATAATAAAAAGAAATTCAAAGCATATAAATGGCTGGATTTGTGATTTGCATTATTTTACACTCTTATCCTATGCAAAGTGTATTATATTCAGGATAATATTAGATGTACTAAATATAAATTAAACAAATTTAATTCCTTATCAAGAAATGAAATAATCAGGGCTGGAGAGATGGCTCAGCGGTTAAGAGCACTGACTGCTCTTCCGAAGGTCCTGAGTTCAAATCCCAGCAACCACATGGTGGCTCACAACCATCCATAAATGAGATCTGATGCCCTCTTCTGGTGTGTCTGAAGACAGCTTCAGTGTACTTACATATAATAAATAAATAAATCTTTAAAAAAAAAAGAAAATTAAAAAAAAGAAATGAATGAAATAATCTGCAGAATCACAGTAAAATTAGAAATCCTAGTGGGGAGATGGGAATTATAATTTTGGAATTACATATAATTACATATATCTCATGTGTATATTTTATATTTTATGTTTACATATAAGATGTTATGTTTATATATAAAATATGTTATATATTATAACATTTTAAATTTATATAACATATTTTATATATTTATATGTACAGCATGATTATATATGTGTAAATATTTTATATATAATTAATTATATACGTATATTATTTTTACATATAGTATATAATTATATTTATACATGTTATATATAACCATTTAATTATATAATTTATATATGAGTTTATATTATGTAAATATAAATATTTATATACAAACTGTATTATATATTATAAATATATAAAATATATAACCATAAAATATATTTATTTTACATAATATATAATTTAATGTAAATATAAAATATATTTTTATCTATAATAAATGCATATAATTTGAATTTAATTTTAGAACTAAAATTTAATTTTAGACTAAAAAAACTAATAAAGATGAATTCTTCCATTAAGTTCATCAGTAGATTTTGTGAAGGTGACATGATTGAGAAACTTTATCACATTGACATGTAAATTACTCTAATTCAAACACAAGCAGAAAGTAATGGAAAGAAAGAAGAATGGAATGGAATCAAAGGACAGCTGTACTGAACTGCCAATTCTGTGACTTCTGTCAACGCCACGCCACAGAATTTGAACTCTGAGAAGCATTCAGCTGGGAGTCTCTTCTTCCTCACTGGGGTGGATGTTGGAGACCTTTGCTTTCACACAGCAATGCATCCTCAGCTGACTCCTGGGGCGCTGGGACCCCTGCACTTTCCTCTCCTTTTCAAAATTAGACCCTCAAAGTTCCAATTTCTTCAGCCTTGATAATCTTTCGTCTGCATTTTTCTAGCTCATTGGATGCCTCTCAATTTTCGGGAAAGTGTTCTCTCTGTCTTCTCTCGGGGTTTTATAACCCTGTTACCAAATGTCTAATCTTTCAAAGCAGTTGCTTTGAATGTTTCCTCTGGCTTTTTTGTTGCTACTGATAGGTCAACTCTTTTTCTTATGATTCTACACTTTCTAGAAATAGATGTCTGTATTGTACATATTTATTTGGAGTTATGTCATTCAACCTTGTATTTCTGCTAGAGTTTAGTGTCACACTAGAATCAACATCACTAGAAGGGAACTCAGGAATCCTGGGAGGCAGGCATTGCTTCCCACCCACTGCTTGCTCCATCACTGTGAGCCAAGGTGGTTCCTGTTGACAACTCCATTTCCTTATCCTCTGCTTATAATCTGGAGAATTATAGCACGGCAGTTCTTCCTAGAAGTGCCCCAACATTCTGAATCTAGGGCATAGTACCAAGCACAAATTTATTTGAGGTTCACCTGAGAACAAGTTTCCCCTTCATTTGACAGAGCAAAATAATGACCTGCCCTGCTGCTGCTGAAGCTCCTGCTCACAAATATAGAAATTATACAATTTGATTCAGATATAATGGAGTTCTCAATCTCTTTAACAAAGAATGACAAATAGTGACAGAATGGTTGCCTTACAGTGAACATCAACCATTAGCAAGGATTGTTTCAAATTCTTCTAGTGCTTTCTCCATCCACCTCAAAACACAAAACACCAATGAAATCTCTCTCTCTCTCTCTCTCTCTCTCTCTCTCTCTCTCTCTCTCTCTCTCTTTCTCTCTCTCTGGCACCATTTTATTGAGAGGAACATTAACAGCTGAGAAAGAATATCCTCAATAAAAGAGAAAAGCTAAATATAAAATTCATGTAGTTAATACCTTTCTCTCTGCTTTCAGATTTCTGATAATCAGATAATTGCAGATTAAAAGACTCCTCTCTGTCCTTCTAAAACATAAATAAAGCATTTGAATACTTTCTGTTGATCCTCAGAGCAGAAGCCTGAGGAGAAATGACATCTAATGGGGGAGAGGGGGCTTTTAGATTGCATTTCCTGGTGCCCTGGCTAACTAAACATCTTTAGACTTCTCTCCCCTTCTGAGCCCCAACTGAAGTGCCTCTGAGCTCTTACATGTCACCATACCATCACACGAGCTGCAGGGCAGTTATTGAGGCCATATTTTAAATAAACTTCCATGACAATGTTGTTTCTACTGTGGTTGAGGGGAGGATATGCTTGAGTTTGTTATCTGCTGAGGGAAAAATCACAAAGCATTTGCTAGACAAGAACTTCAGAGCTAATGTTGTTCTGCTCTTATCACTTTCCAACAATTAAGCTGAGTTGTTGGGTAATATTTCGATTCCCATGGGAGGCAAGCGTGCTCAACCACATTTTAAACAATAAGAGTGATGTTTTTTCTAGTTAAGCCCGTGTTGCTCAAGCACAAAATTTAATTAATGCAATTTCTTCTCTTTCCCAGGTCATTCCAGCTGAATTTACTTCGAATGTAACAACATAGAAAAGTCTCCAGGGAATTTCTTTCCAACGTTAAGTGTACAGAGACACATGGCAGGGGCAGAGGCAGAAATGGCAGTCCATGAAGATGTTCACAAACGGGCGCCAATCATGATGTAGAATGAGCCATTAGGGAGTAATGTTCCGGTTACAGCATTAAGCCTCTATTATCATGGTTCCACTGGCCACATCTGAGACTTTCTACCCAGGAAGTCTTCCTGCTTTAGCAGACTGAGGAGTGAGTGAATGAAGCTGAGTAAAATAACTCTGGATATTTTAACAGGAATCACAGGACCGCAGAGAATCCGTAAGGACAAAAACCAGACAAGCGTTTTTTTTTCCCTCTGCAATCTAAGTAAAACCATAGTTAAGATGACTGGTAGAGTCAGTCTGAGTCACAGATAAGGTGAGCTATGCCACTTGTCCAAGACCGCAGTGTTAGACCATGTTGGTGCACTCATTCTGAAAGCCACCCAGTGCTCGTCCTTCTATACCAGCATGTATTTCATTTTAGTGTTTTCTATTGAACATCTAAAACTGCTTTTAAAGAAATTCATTCTTCAGTAGAACAGTAGAAAAACAAACAAAAACACAAACCTTTGAAATGCGAAGTTATTATGGGTGGCTAAAACCCAAGTTCACTGCAATATGAGAATGCAACATGTACTAGAATATTAATTACAGAGATGCTGTTAATGGTAATTTAATTAAATCCTCACAGAAATCCATGGAGCTAGAAACTGGTATTTTTTTTGTTTGTTTTTTGCTTTTGTTTTGTTTTTAATTTAGCCAAGAAGGTCAAGTACTTAGTGTACTTGGGTTTCTTTAAAAAGTCGAATTATGTTGCGTGGATATGTTATTGTTTTAATCCCAGGTGTGGGAAGAGTTGGTCTACATCCGTTATCATTGTCTTGAGCTCTAGGAGGGGCACGATTATTGCCAGGTGCAGGTCATTGATCTCTGAGGAGCCTGGAGAGGGTATAAACGGGAGAGGCTCAAGAAGGGCTGCCATGGCTACTGCTGGTTGCTGTTGACACAGTTTCTAGAGTGGTCATGAGCAAAAAGATGAGAAGTTGGAAATATCCTGACAACAAAGATTGGACTTCCCCATGGAATCCAATGTCCCTAACCAGCAGGATGTACACGAAAGAGATCTATGCCCCACTTTTCCCTCTAACCTTCTTTTTCTCCTACCTAGTGTTGGGGGTTGGAATGGATTTGGGTGGAATAAGGGTTGGAACGGTAATAGATATAAGAACTCAAAACAATAGCTTTTAAAAATATGCTAACTTAGTCTAGGTGAAAAGTCACTACACGATTGGGATGTCATTTGAACGTGGCACTAATAGGACAAGAAGCCATGATAGCAGGCTGGTCCTTTGACAGTCTGAGCCAGGATTTTATGTTCAACGCCACAGTAGATCAACCTCATTCTGTGTGGTCTATACCTTGATTTCATTAGAAGTAAGTCGTAAATTTAGAAATGTTACAGGCATGTGTGTGTGCATATATATATATATATACATTTACATACACACATACATACATACATATATATATTTGTATACATGTACTTCCTTACATGTAGTCAACAGATTGCAAAGACTTCAAAAGAGTGATTATAAAGTTTTCAGAAGCGCCTCCTTGAATGTGCATCTCTGAGGTTAAGATTTGGCATTTAGAATTTCTGGCTCAACTATGCAACCTTTCAAAATTTTCTGTCAAAAATTCCCTTTTACTGCTATAGCTCCAGAGAATAAATTAATCCAGTAACTGTCTGCAGTAAATTACCCTACACACTTTGTCATTCCTGGTTGCTTGGTTTTAATGGTTATAGGAAAGAAATATTCTATACTTCAGGTGACATATCCTCAATTATGGTCTGAAAAGGCCTTTACCTGGGGTTCCTGGAGGAAGATAATTTAACTCAGAGTCTAGCTGTCGTGTGTCTCAGACAACACTTCGATAGTAACTTGACCTGTATACAATGTTTTATTTAATGCTCATCTATGAGGAGTAACCATCGTATTCTTGTGCCAAAGTGGTCTTGGATACCTCTGCTATTGCTCATTCTTGTTCCTTGAGAATTTATGCTTCCTTTGGCTATTGATTTTGAGAGAAGGATGTGGAGCAGCATAGAGAGGATAGATAGAATGATTGGCAGCATAGATAAAGTGCTGACAGTAGAATTTAGCCTAAAATTGAGAACACAGTGATATACCTAGTGACTTATGCATGTGGAGTGAAGAGGTGTTAAAACTCATTCCAAGCTCCCAATTCTCAATAGTGTCAATTTCAGGCAGACAGGGAAGAATTTCCTCCACCATAAAGGTCATCATTCTCTGCTCAGCTGGACATGATAAGACAAGCTACTATTTTAGATCAGCGGCTCAATGGAGGGGTTTCCAGAATCTAACTGTTTACAGTCTGGATTGGCAGACTAAGGGTAGAACTAGGGACAATAAACACAGAGGTACCTATATGGTCAAAGTGTTTAGATTATATGGCTGTTGAATGCTCACCAACTATGGAGATATCAACAGCATCTCCTCCAAAGGACAAGGGAATATCATGGGGTAGAAAGATTATGAGAACCCAAAATTGAGAAGTGCTATGAGTCATCCTATGACGTGTCTGTTAAAATCAAGAGAAGACATCTGTGGCTAACTATAGAATGTGAATTGACACAAAATAGTATAAAAGGAAACAAGAACTGAGTGGAAAAGAGGTCACCAGGGCAAGAGAAGGTGAAAGTGACTTACTGTATGATATGTTCAGTAATTAAACTAAATTAAAAAGTATTACCTAACAGAATATAATTCTCCAGCTTCATATTATAGCATTATGAAGCAAACAAAAAGTCAGCCTAGTTTTCTTCCTCACTACTGCTGTGCTTTGCTTGTAAATAGAATTGATCCACAAGGTTGATTTCTGAGCATAAATTTAAAGTTGGCAAAATTAGTTCTCTCATCAAATTCTGCTGAAGTAGGAAAGGGTGTTTGCCTCCTATTTACATCCTAGACTGCTATTTCTAGACCCATTGCCAAGTAACCAAACAAGAAGCATGACTGGGAAGGTAGACTAGGAAGATCTCTGAACTTAGAAGCTTATCTTCTGAAAGAACAAATGACTACAGAGTTGATAGCTTTGAAGCAGCATTTGAATTAATGTCATTGGTCTGATTAGGTTCTGGGAAATGAAATCCCTTTCCTTTGTGTGCTATTACTCCTTCTAAAGCATCTCAAGTGCTTTTGGGCAACTTCAGTTTTCAGTGATGACGTTTTCTCAAGTACAATTTAAACTAGTATTGCTTTAATATTTATCTCTGTGTGTGGTTAGTAGCCTGGTATGTTTTTCCAATGTTATATTTCATTATATTCTTTTTAAAGTCTTGCTTTTACTTCCACCTTTATCCAGAAATCAATGCTCTTTTGATTAAATGGTTATATTAATATGAATTACACATCTACCTAAAAGGATAATAGGGCCTGTTAGCAATCATTGCCATTAACATCAACATCATTGATACACTCACTTCCAAGTTACCTAGTCTGATGATGTTCTTTAGAAAACTGTAATTCCATCCATCTCAGGAGATAAGAAAGATAATTTCTGAACAGACGTATTTTGGCTATGCGATTCTAAAGAAGTATACTTTAATTTAATTCTGAAACCAATCTTTTTGTTTGTTTGTGTCCTTCTCCCCATACCTCAGTGTTCTGGGACAGCCTTTATTACTAAAACATATTTGCTTCCCTAGTTGCATAGAACATAACCTGACTTTCCTTTGATGCATAAAAGTCAATGTCTCTGTCCCTTAACAGCCAGTGTCATTGGGAATCTGGTGTATGAACTTCATGGAGGAAAAACATTTAAAGGGAATGCTTGCTTACAAAAATTTTTATTTATATTTAAAATTATCAGTATCTAGGCACAATCAAATAATATAGATATAGGCTTGTATTCATTAGCATATTATATTCATCCATGTAAAAAGCAGCTTCCATAATGAAATTTAGTTACAGACTTGTCAACTGTCCTTATTCTCTGGGTTGACTTAGACCTTTATCTTTTGGATGGGAAATGATCATTTTATTCAGATACATTCTTTCATTAAGGTAACTGATAACAAAGATGTCATTCATTTAAAATGTGCAATATTGCTTAATACTTCTATATGACATGACTAACTGGTTACCATATGATAATTAGCACAGCCATCTTCTCACATATCTGTATTTCACTTGTGAAATGTCTATTATCTAGTCTACCCAGATTTCAAGGACATAATTTGGTATTTTAACAAGCTGTATATTATTTCTTCAGAATGTATTCATATGCTAAAATGTTTAACAGTATTATTTTTCATTCTATCTTTCCCTAACGGTCAGAGGGCCTTCTGGTAGTTGGTTCCTGGCCTTGGCTATCCATCATAATCTAAAGAACTCTAAAGAAGGATAAATTTTAATGTTCAAGGAAGAGGCTAATGTGGTTTTGGATGCAGTACCATTGCTATGTTGTCATCTTGGTGAAATGTAATGTCATTAAATGCTCTGTAATGCATTGACTGTGTTCCAGCCACTTTGCTAAATGTTTAATTCATTGCTATAGCTACCATAATCAAGTTTTTTATTTAGGATAAGAAATATGAAGCCCAGAGAAATAGAAGAAAATACATCAAAAGCCACACAGATGAGCAATGTCTAAGACTGAGTCCAATCTATAACCTTAATATATGTGACATTTAATTTTAATGGTCAACTCAACACAACGTAGAATCATCAAGAAAGAGTATCAATGAGTTATAATCTATATAGGGTTGGCCTGTGGGTATGTCGATGAGAATTGTGTTTTTAAATTTTGTTTTGGAATTAAATTTATTTTATTGAGTTTATAAATTTACAAATTCAATTCAATAGCTGTATTTCCAAAGTACAATAGCTACCTGTGGCCCCAGAGCACCCTTGTACATTCTATAGACAAGAGGGCATTTCCACTGAAACATCACTGTCTTACTGGTATAATGCTAACCATAAATATCCGAATCTTTACTTAAAAAAACTTTTCAATTAAACGTGAATAATAAAAGATCTTAGCTTCCTTTGTAAGTACTAATTTCAAAGTAAACAATAATTCAGATGTTAGATTAGAATGAAGATAGATGAAGAGGCAGGCACAGTCACTTTACCATATGCTCAGATCCCCAGTTCTGGCCATTCATGAATGCTGCCAACATGCGTGGCTAAGCCAGTGCATCGTATCCTTGCATTTTCACCTTAATACATGAGTTGGTTTTATTGGCTAAATCCGTGTAAAAGATATTATATTTGCCTTGAAGTTTCTACTGGTGAAATTTTTATTTTTACAGTATAGGACAGAGAGCAGGCAGAAACAAATGGTCACCTTGCTGTCTTTAGTGATCTTCAAAAGAAACTGTAACCATAAAGAAGAATTGGGAATTCTTTCCCGATCAGCCTTTTAGCCTCCTGGGAAGAAAAGACTTTGGTAACATGGGAAAATGAGGCACTTAACATGAAATTCAATTCTTTCGGTGGGACCAAAAGGTTTTTTTTTTTCTTTTTATAATTTTATTTTTAACTTTTTTCTTGTATTTCTTTTTTATTGGATATTTTGTTTATTTACATTCCAAATGTTATCCCCTTTCCAGAGCTCCCATATCCCAGAAACATCCCTCCTCCTGCTTCTATGAGGGTTTGCCCCCACCCAACCACCCACTCCTGCCTATCTGCCCTTACATCCCCCTACAAGGGGGCATCAAGCCTTCACAAGACCAAGGGCCTCTTCTCCCACTGTAGCCTGGCAAGGCCATCCTTTCTACATATACAGCTAGAGCCATGGGTTCCTCCATGTATAGTCCTTGATTGGTGGTTTAGACCCTGGAAGCTCTGGTTGGTTGATGTTGTACTTCCTATGGGGTTGCAAACCCCTTCAGCTCCTTCAGTCCTTTCTCTAATTCTCCCATTGGGGACCCTGTGGTCAAGGGCTGGCTGCAGAGTCTGCCTCTGTATATGTCAGGCTCTGGTAGAGCCTCTCAGAAAGCAGCTATATCAAGCTCCTGACAGTGTGCACTTCTTGGCATCCACAATAGTGTCTGCATTTGGTGACTGTATATGAGATGGGTCCCCAGGTGGGACAGTCTCTGGATGGCCTTTCCTTCAGTCTCTGTTCCACATTTTGTCTCTGAATTTGCTCCCATTAGTATTTCGTTCCCCCTTTCTAAGACGGATCAGAGTATCTACACTTCGTTCTTCATTTGATCTGTGAATTGTGTCTTGGGTATTTCAAACTTCTGGGCTAATATCCACTTATCAGTGAATGCATACTATGTATGTTCATTTGTGATTGGGTTACCTCACTCAGCATGGTATTTTCTAGTTCCATCCATTTGAATTTCATGAAGTCATTGTTTTTTATTATTATTATTTTAACTTATTTACATTTCAAGTGTTATCCCCTTACCCAATTTCTCCCTCTCCTGGAAACCCCATCTCCTATCCCCCCACCCTGTTTCTATGAAGGTGTTCCTTCATCCACCCACTCCTACCTCCTTACCCTTGATTCTCCTACACTGGGGCACCTATCAAACTTTCATAGGACAAAGGACCTCTCTCATTGATGTCTGACAAGGCTGTCCTCTACTACATCTGCAGCCAGAGTCGTGTTTACTCCTGTGTTGCTGCTGGCTTAGTCCCTGGGAGCTCTGGGGGGTCTGGTTAGTTGATATTGTTGTTCTTCCTATTGGGTTGCAAACCCCTTCAGCTCCTTCAGTCCTTTCTATAACTCCTCCATTGGAGACCCTTCATTCAGTGCAATGGTTGGCTGCAAGCATCTGACTCTGTATTAGTAAGGCTCTGGCAAGGCCTCTCAGGAGACAGCTAAAGCAGGCTCCTTTCAGCAAACCTTTCTTAGCATCCACAGTAGTGTCTGGGTTTGGTGACTGTATTTGGCATGAATGCTCAGGTGGGACAGTCTCAGTGGATTCAGTCTCTGCAATCCCACCAACAGTGGAGGAGTGTTCCTCTTTCTTTACATCCTTGCCAGCATCTGCTGTCACCTGAGTTTTTCATCTTAGCCATTCTGACTGGTGTGAGGTGGAATCTCAGGATTGTTTTGATTTGCAATTTACTTACAAGAATGTTGAACATTTCTTTAGATGTTTCTCAGCCCTTTTGGTTTCCTCAGTTGAGAATTCTCTGTTTAGCTCTAAAAAATAGTTCCCCATTTTTAATAGGGTTATTTGGTTCTCTAGAGTCTACCTTCTTGAGTTCTTTGCATATATTGGATATTAGTCCTCTATTGGATGTAGGATTGGTAAAGATCCTTTCCCAATGTGTTGGTTGCTATTTTGTCCTATTGACAGTGTCCTTTGCCTTACAGAAGCTTTGCAATTTTATGAGGTCCCATTTGTTGAGTCTTGATCTTAGAGCATAAGTCATTGGTGCTCTGTTCAGGAAATTTTCCCCTCTGGCCATGTGTTCAAGACTTTTCCCTACTTTCTCATCTATAAGATTCCGTGTATCTGTTTTTTTATGTTATTTTATTGAATATTTTTTATTTACATTTCAAATGTTATTCCAGTTCCCAGCTCCCCCTCCCAGAAACCCCCTTTCCCATTCTTCCTCCCCCTGCTTCTATGAGGGTGTTCCCACCCACCCCACTCCCACCTCTCCACCCTAAATTCCCCTACTCTGGGGCATCTATCAAGCCTTCATAGGACCAAGGGGCTCTCCTCCCATTGATGCCTGACAAGCAATCCTCCACTAATATGCAGCTGGAGCAGTGTGTACTACTTGGTTGATGGCTTAGTCCCTGGGAGTTGGGTGTCTGGTTGGCTGATATTGTTGTTCTTCCTATGAAAAAGTACTGAGTATGTATCTGGTTTTATGTGGAGGTCCTTGATCCACTTGGACTTGAGCTTTGTACAAGGAGATAAGAATGGATCAATTTGCATACTTATACAAGATGGCCACCAATTGAACCAACACCATTTGTTAAAAAATGCTGTCCTTTTTCCACTGGATGGTTTTAGCTCCTTTGTCAAAGATCAAGAGACTGTAGGTATGTGGGTTTATTTTTGGGTTTTCAATTCTATTCCATTGATCTACCTGCCTGTCACTGTACCAATACTATGCAGTCTTAAACACAATTGCTCTATATTACAGCTTGAGATCAGGGATGGTGATTCCCCCAGAACTTCTTTTATTGTTGAGAAAAGTTTTTGCTATCCTGGGATTTTTTGTTATTCCAAATAAACTTGAGAATTTCGTTTCTAATCCTGTAAAGATTTGAGTTGGAATTTTGATGGGGATGGCATTGAGTGTAGATTGCTTTTTGGTGAGATGGCCATTTTTAATATATTAATCTTGGATATCCACGTGCATGGGAGATCTTTCCATCTTCTGAAGTCTTCTTCGATTTCTTTCTTCAGAGACTTGAAGTTCGTGTCATACAGATCTTTCACTTGTTTGGTTAGAGTTACAGCAAGATATTTTATATTGTTTATGGCTTTTGTGAAGGGTGCCATTTCCCTAATTTCTTTCTCAGCCTGTTTATCCTTTGAGTATAGGAAGGCTACTGATTTGCTTGAGTTAATTTTACATCCAGCCACTTTGCTGAAGTTGTTTATCAGCTGTAGGAGTTCTCTGGTGGAGGTTCTTTGAGTCTCTTAATTGCCAGATGCTGGAAAGAACCCAGATATCCCTCAACAGAAGAGTGGATGCAAAAAAATGTGGTATATCTACACAATGGAGTACTATTCAGCCATTAGAAACAATGAATTCATGAAATTCTTAGGCAAATGGATGGAGCTAGAGAACATCATACTAAGTGAGGTAACCCAGACTCAAAAGGTGAATCATGGTATGCACTCACTAATAAGTGGTTATTAACCTAGAAAACTGGAATACCCAAAACATAATCCACACATCAAATGAGGTACAAGGAGAAAGGAGGAGTGGCCCCTGGTTCTGGAAAGACTCAGTGAAACAGTATTCGGCAAAACCAGAACGGGGAAGTGGGAAGGGGTGGGTGGGAGGACAGGGGAAGAGAAGGGGACTTACAGGACTTTCGGGGAGTGGGGGGCTAGAAAAGGGGAAATCATTTGAAATGTAAATAAATTATATCGAATAAAAAAGTATATTATCATATCATCTGCAATTAGTGATAATTCGACTTCTTCCTTTGCTTCAGCCTTGGAGAACTTTTATATTAATTTCACAAACTGGCCACTATGAGTTTGACTGGTAGGAAGTTAGATAGCTCTCAGTGACACATAGCATACCTCATTTTTGATAGAAGACATTTTGATGACTGAAAGTATTTTGGGATCAAAGAATATTTGCTTGTGTGTCTCTGTCACAAAGATTTTCTGTAGTAAGGGTGTCTGGCCTGATAAACAGAACAGCTGACTTAGATATTGTGTTCCCAGAATCGCAGTTCAATGTATAGACTTTAAGCAAAAACAAAATGAAAGAACAAAAAGAAGACCAAGAAGGAATAGACTGATAAGCTTCAGCTGTTGTGTACCTTCTTTTTCAGAAGGTTTTCCGATATCCATGGCCAAGATATTTTATCACTTTTGGCAACTGAAGTCTGCACACACTTTATAACCCATAAAACCTTTCCATTTTGGCATGGTCTTGTATATCCCAGACTGGCCTCACATACCCTATATAGAGTAGGCTAACCTTCATTTTCCAATCCTCATGCCTATATTTTCCAAACACCATGATTATAGGTATGTACCACCATGCCTGGTTTTTGTAGTCTTGGGGGTCAAACCCAGAGTGTCTTTGGTACTACACGAGTATTCCACCAGTTCATTCATACATCCAGCTCCTGGAATAAATAATATTTAGAATGAGTCCTGGAATCCTAGGAGGTCTTCAAATTCTTTGTTTCAGTATAGAAAGTGATATACTCTGAACTATATGCCTGACCTTTGGCTTAGAAAAATCATGCCAGTGTTCATGATTTTTAGGAATCGATAGGTTCAGATCCCAGGTACACTATTTATTAGTCAAATGTACGTAAATATGCTTTTTATTCTTTTTTAACCTTATGTTTTGAGCCACTATATTGTGGACAATAATCTGTGTACTGTGAAGTTACATTTTAAAAGCATTAGATTCTTTAAACTGGATTAGCAACAAACTATAATTTCATCTTTCTTTTCGGTCACTTGGGCATAAATTAAAAAGTGATATAACTGTCATACAGGAGTTCCATTTTTAGGTTTTGGGGGAAGTACCATACTGATTTCCATAGTGATAGAGCAATTTATGTCCCCAATAGAAGAGGACATGAGTTTCAAACCAGAATTTTTTTTGCTTTTTACTTCCCTAACGATAATCATTCTGATTGCATGAGATTAAATCTTAGTGTGATTTTGATGGTGTTCCTGTGAAAGCTCTGCATGTTAATATATACACATGTACACACAAGTGTACACACATGTATGTACACATGTGTGTATGTCATCTGTACTTAATCATTTAAGAACTGTTTATTCATTTCATTATTCCATTCATTGCTTGAATTAAAATCCACCTAGATATCCATCAAGAAATGAGCTAATGAAAAAATATGGTTTATACACTGCATAGTGTTATTCGTTCATAAAGAACAAAATTATGTCATTTTCAGGAAAATATATGGAACTAGATCATCATTTTAAGTGAAATAAAGCAAGCTCAAAGACAGATATCACATTTCCTGTCATATATAAAATGTACATTTAAATTATTTTTTCACTAGGTCAGAATATTTATTTACAAGGGTGTTTAGAAATTATGAGGATATATTGTGTGAAAAATGACTTCTCCCTGAAGACTCTAAGTCTTACAGGATGTGTGCCTGAAGGAGATGCTCTACAGTGTATTCCCATCTGTTGGCAATTCCCTACAGAGTAATCTGACGTTGGTAGCCAAGGCTAACCAGGATAGTCACACTTCCTTGGGGGAGATGCCTCTTTCTGGTAGTTGCTTTAGGAGTGAGGGCTGCTCTCAAGTCCTGTTCATAGTTGTTTCTTCTCCAAATCCAGGTGAAGTCATGGAGCAGGATGGCGTTAGGCAATAATGCTTCTGGGACATGGTTAAGTCATATAGGATTTAAATTATGTATTAAGGCTGGTGAAATGCTTTAGCAAGTAAAGTTCTCACTATGCAACCTGACAGCCTGAGCTTCATCCCTGAAACTCATTCAGATTGGAGAGAGTGACTCTACATAGTTGTACTCTGACATTTCCAAATACACCACACATTCACACACACTCACACACACACACACACACACACACACACTACACATTATATACATCCACATCACACATCCACATCACACATACATATATAACATACACAGCACACATATCACACACATTATATGCACACATATCACACACAAACACATCACATAGACATATCACACAGACATCATACACACATTCTACACATAAACATCACACATATCAAACAGACATATATCACATGTACATCACATATCACACACATACATATCACACATCAACTACATATCACATGCATATCATATGCACATCACATACAAGAAAATAATGTGATTAAAAATATATGTGTGTGTGCATATGCATGCATGTGTGTGCATGTGCGTGCATATGTGTGTTTATGCATGTGCATATGTCAGTGTGTGTGAATACACACACACACACATACATATATATGTGGAAGGGAACTAGATATTGCAATGGGGTGAATATAAGTAAAATATACACTTACATATTGAAATGCTTCAATGGAACCATCAGCATATGCTAACAAAAGAGTAAGGTAACTGAAAGTCTCACCAAAAGCCCAAATGATTACAAAAGAGACTTTTCTGTTCCTAACATAATAAGTATTAGGCCAACATAAAATAACTCACTAATTTATAAAATTGCCTTTCTCTCTTTTGTGGGAAAGTTTAGTAACTCCCTAAGAAGATGATTGTTGCTTATGAAGGAATTCTTTTTTCTCCCTCAAAGAGTTCTCTGTCCTTGGGAATGAAAATAAGGCAGTCTCCCAAAGTCAAGTTTGGAGACACACACATATATTTGAGACAGTACAGCTTCCAGAAGACTAAAGAAGTTTTCACTGAAATTGATCTGCTTTCTTTGTAACACAACACAACCAACTTCTTTTCAACATATGCAATTATTTCTCAAGCCTGGAAAATACTCTTAAATAATTGAATGACATGAGTTAAACTGGTACATAGACAAACAAAATCTTTTAATGAAAGCCTCCAACATGAAATTGAGCCAAGGCACGGTGTCTGTGAATGGGCACATATTAAGTGAAACCAACACATATTTGCCTCTGCAGACACTGATACTGGGGTAGATTCAGGCATAATCAAAGCCAGAAGGCTCTTCGCTTTTTCATCTCAGTCTATGCATCCTAATTAAAGCCATATGGATGAACTCCAGCTATTGGTTTTACATAACCAATGTCTGCACACCACTAAATAAACCTGTGCTCTTTTAACCAAAATAGAGAAGCTAACTGTAATGGATATATTTATTGGGTGGGGTAAGAAATAATTTACTTAAACCAATATTAGAATCAAAACCAATGTATCCATATTTCAACCATAAACATCCTCCCAGAGTATGTTATTGTTGTATAAATAGATACATATTCATCTACAGCATTTCATATTCATGAAAAACCAATGAATTAACCACATTCAGTAGATGTGGCAGAGTAACTGCTCTGCTTTCTACTTCCTCTCCCCCCCGTTCCTAAACATAAGGTTTTTAAGAACACATCAGTGAGAACAGAGTAACTAAGGATGGTCCAGAGACTCACTGTCTGTTGGGGGAAGCAAGACTGGGATTCAGGGGCTACAGATTGTGATACAGATTTGCAACCAATTTGCATGTTTTGGGAAAAATCGCTCATCTGAGTTTCATTTTTCTCATTTGTACAAATGGAGATAATATTTTCTCCATATGTAGTGCTCCTTAAAGAATGAAAGAAGATAAGTCAACTCACTTGGAAGCATTCGTTTCATACTTATGTGGGTAATAAGCATTATTGTTGTCAGGAGTTCACAGGCTTCAAATAAATAAATAGCTGTCAGTAGCCCAATTTACTCATAATTTAGAAACAGTCATACCTAATTCCTTTATAGGATTTTTTCATTGCCTGTGGTGGTTTAAGGCTGGAATGATATTCTGAGTGGCCATGGATAATATTGTATTTACTGCATGTTAAGCCTCACTGCACATTTCTTTGGCCTTTTCTGCAGATAAGTGTTGCATAGCCAAGACAGAAGAACAGAAGGTGACAGCTGTGTGTTATCTGTCACTCTTCATGGACTCTAAATTGTTGAGAAAATGTAGCAGGTTCTCTGGAGTCTAGCTTCTTGAGTTATTTGTATATATTGGATATTAGCCCTCTGACAGATGTAGGGTTGGTAAAGATCTTTTCTCAATTTGTTAGTTGCCGTTTTTGTAGTTTTGACAGTGTCCTTTGCCTTACAGAAATTTTGTAATTTTATGAAGTCCCCTTTGGCAATTCTTAATCTTAGGGCATACACTATTGGTGTTCTGTTCAGGAAAATTTCCCCCATGCCGATATGTTCAAGTTTCTTCCCCAGTTACTTTTCTATTAGTTTCAGTGTGTCTGGATTTATGTGGAGGTCCTTGATCCACTTGGAGCTGAGCTTAGTACAAGGGGATAAGAATGGATCGATTTGCATTCTTCTGCATGCTAGCCTCCAGTTGGAACAGCACCATTTGTTGAAAAGGCTATCTTTTTTCCACTGTATGGTTTTAGTTCCTTTGCCAAAGATCAAGTGACCATAGGTATGTAGGTCCATTTCTGGGTTTTCATTTTTATTCTATTGATCTACCTGCTTGTAACTGTACCAATACCATGCACTTTTTAACAGGATTGCTCTGCTTGAGAATGGGGATATTGATTCCCCCAGAAGTTCTTTTACTGTTGAGAATAGTTTTAGCTATCCTGGGTATTTTGTTTTTCCAGATGAATTTGAGAATTTCTCTTTCTAACTGTATGAAGAATTAAGTTAAAATGTTAATGGGATTGCATTGAATCTGTAGATTGCTTTTGGCATGATGGCCAATTTTACTATATTAATCCTGCCAATCTAAGAGCATGGAAGAATTCCATCTTCTGAGGTCTTCTTTGATATCTTTCTTCAGAGACTTGAAGTTCTTGTCATACAGATCTTTCACTTGTTTGGTTAAAGTTAGACCAACATACTTTATACTGTTTGTGACTATTGTGAAGGGTGTCATTTCCCTAATTCGTTTCTCAGCCTGCTTATCCTTTGAATATAGGAAGGCTAAAGATTTGTTTGAGGTAATATCCAGCGACTTTGCTGAAGTTGTTTATAAGCTGAAGGAGTTCTTTGGTGGAGTGTTTTGGGTCACTTAAGTATACTACCATATCATCTGCAAATAGTGATAATTTGACTTCTTCCTTTCCAATTTGTATCCCTTTGACCTCCTTGTGTTGTCTAATTGCTCTAGCTAGAATTTCAAGTACTATATTGAATAGATGTGGGAAGAGAGGGCAGCCTTGTCTAGTCCCTGATTTTAGAGGACTGCTTTGAGTTTCTCTCCATTTGGTTTGATGTTGGTTACTGGTTTGCTATATATTGCTTTTATTATGTTTAGGTATGAGCCTTGAATTCCTGATCTTTCCAAGGCTTTTAACATGAAAGGATTGCTAACTTTTGTCAAGTGCTTTTTCACAACATACCCAAATCTTTGGGACACAATGAAAGCAGTGCTAAAAGGAAAACTCATAGCCCTGAGTGCCTCCAAAAATAAAATGGAGAGAGCATACACTAGCAGCTTAACGACAAACCTGAAAGCCCTGGAACAAAAAGAAGTAAACTCCCCCAGGAAGAGTAGAAGACAGGAAATCATCAAACTCAGGGCTGAAATCAATCAAGTGGAAACAAAGAGAACCATACAAAGAATCAACGAATCCAGGAGCTGGTTCTTTGAGAAAATCAACAAGATAGATAAAACCTTAGCGAGACTGACCAAAGAGCACAGAGAAACTATCCAAATTAACAAAATTAGAAATGAAAAGGGGGATATAACAACAGAAACTGAGGAAATCCAAAAAATCATCAGATCCTACTACAAAAGCCTATACTCAACACAACTGGAGAATCTGGAGGAAATGGACAATTTCCTAGACAGATACCAAATACCAAAATTAAATCAGGACCAAATAGATCATCTAAACAGTCCCATAACCCCTAAAGGGGTCATAGAAAGTCTTCCAACCAAAAAAGCACAGGACCAGATGGTTTCAGTGAAGAATTCTATCAGACCTTCAAAGAAGACCTAACACCAATACTCTTCAAACCATTCCACAAAATAGAAATAGAAGGAACACTACCCAATTCCTTATTCGAAGCCACAATTACGCTGGTACCAAAACCACACAAAGATCCAACAAAGAAAGAGAACTTCAGACCAATTTCCCTTATGAACATCGATGCAAAAATACTCAATAAAATTCTTGCCAACCAAATCCAAGAACACATCAAAACGATCATCCATCTTGATCAAGTAGGATTTATCCCAGGGATGCAGGGTTGGTTCAATATACAGAAATCCATCAATGCATTCCACTACATAAAAAAACTCAAAGAAAAAAACCACATGGTCATTTCATTGGATACTGAAACTGCATTTGACAAAATTTAGCATTCTTTCATGCTTAAAGTCTTGGAAGGAACGGGAATTCAAGGGCCCATACCTAAACATAGTAAAAGCAATATGCAGCAAACCGGTAGCCATCATCAAACTAAATGGAGAGAAACTTGAAGCAATCACACTAAAATCAGGGACTAGACAGGGCTGCTCCCTTTCTCCTTATCTTTTCAATATTGTACTTGAGGTACTAGCTCGGGCAATTAGACAACATAAGGAGGTCAAAGGGCTACAAATTGGAAAGGAAGAAGTCAAACTATCATTATTTGCAGATGATATGATAGTCTACCTAAGTGACCCAAAAAACTCCACTAGAGAACTACAGCTGATAAACAACTTCAGCTAATAAACAACTTCAGCAAAGTGGCAGGTTATAAAATCAACTCAAGCAAATCATTAGACTTCCTATACTCAAAGGATAAGCAGGCTGAGAAAGAAATTAGGGAAATGACCCCCTTCACAATAGCCACAAACAGTATAAAGTACCTTGGGGTGACTCTTACCAAACAAGTGAAAGATCTGTATGACAAGAACTTCAAGACTATGAAGAAGGATATGGAAGAAGAACTCAAAAAAATGGAAAAACCTCCCATGCTCATGGATCGGCAGGATTGATATAGTTAAAATGGCCATTTTGCCAAAAGCAATATAGAGATTCAACACAATACCCATCAAAATCCCAACTCACAGAGTTCTTCACAGAGTTCAAAAGAGCAATCCTCAAATTCATATGAAATAACAAAAAACCCAGGATAGCTAAAACTATAAAACTCAACAATAAAAGAAATTCTGGGGGTGTCAGTATCCCTGACCTCAAGCAATACTACAGAGCAATAGTGTTAAAAACTGCATGGTATTGGTACAGTGACAGGCAGGCAGATCAATGGAACAGGATTGAAGATCCAGAAATAAACCCACACACCTATGGCCACTTGATCCTCGACAAAGGGGCTGAAAACATCCAATGGAAAAAAGATAGCCTTTTCAACAAATGGTGCTGGTTCAACTGGAGGTCAGCATGCCGAAGAATGTGAATTGATCCATCCTTGTCTCCTTGTACTAAGCTCAAATCCAAATGGATCAAGGACCTCCACATAAAGCCAGACACTCTGAAGCTAATAGAAAAGAAACTGGGGAAGACCCTTGAGGACATTGATACAGGGGGAAAGTTTCTGAACAGATCACCAATAGCGTATGCTCAAAGATCAAGAATTGACAAATGGGACCTCATAAAATTACAAAGTTTCTGTAAGGCAAAGGACACCATCAAAAGGACAAATCGGCAACCAACAAATTGGGAAAAGATCTTCACCAATCCTACATCGGATAGAGGGCTAATATCCAATATATATAAAGAACTCAAGAAGTTAGACTCCAGAAAACCAAACAACCCTATTAAAAAAATGGAGTACAGAGTTAAACAAAGAATTTTCACCTGAAATGGCGGAGAAGCACCTTAAAAAAATGCTCAACTTCATTAGTCATTAGGGAAATGCAAATCAAAACAACCCTGAGATTTCACCTTACACCAGTCAGAATGGCTAAGATTAAAAATTCAGGAGACAGCAGATGTTGGCAAGGATGTGGAGAAAGAGGAACACTTCTCCACTGCTGGTGGGGTTGCAAATTGGTACAACCACTCTGGAAATCAGTCTGGCCGTTCCTCCAAAAACTGGGCACCTCACTTCCAGAAGATCCTGCTATACCACTCCTGGGCATATACCCAGAGGATTCCCCACCATGTAATAAGGATACATGCTCTACTATGTTCATAGCAGCCCTATTTATAATTGCCAGATGCTGGAAAGAACCCAGGTATCCCTCAACAGAAGAGTGGATGCAAAAAATGTGGTATATCTACACAATGGAGTACATATATCTACACAATTCAGCCATTAGAAACAATGAATTCATGAAATTCTTAGGCAAATGGTGGAGCTAGAGAACATCATACTAAGTGAGGTAACCCAGACTCAAAAGGTGAATCATGGTATGCACTCACTAATAAGTGGATATTAACCTAGAAAACTGGAATACGCAAAACATAATCCACACATCAAATGAGGTACAAGAACAAAGGAGGAGTGGCCCCTTGTTCTGGAAAAACTCAGTGAAGCAGTATTTGCCAAAACCAGAACGGGGGAAGTGGGAAGGGGTGGGTGGGAGGACAGGGGAAGAGAAAGTGGCTTATGGGACTTTCGGGGAGTGGGGGGACTAGAAAAGGGGAAATCATTTGAAATGTAAATAAAAAATATATCAATTAAAAAAAGTGCTTTTCAGCATCTAATGAAATGACCATATGTTTTTTTTTTCTTTGAGTTTGCTTATGTAGTGGATTACATTGATGGGTTTCAGTGTATTGAACAATTCCTGCATCCCTGGGATGAGCCCTACTTGATTGTGTTAAATGATCATTTTGATGTGTTCTTGGATTCTGTTGGCAAGAATTTTATTGAGTATTTTTGCATTGATATTCATAAGGGAAATTGGTCTGAAGTTCTATTTTTTTGGATCTGCCTGTGCTTTTGGTATCAGCATAATTGTGGCTTCATAGAATGAGTTGCGTAGTGTTCCTTCTGTTTCTATTTTGTGGAACAGTTTCAAGGGTATTGGTATTAGGTTGTCTTTGAGGGTCTGATAGAATTCTGCACTAAAACCATCTGGTCCTGTACTTTTTTTTGGTTGGGAGACTTTCAATAACCACTTCCATTGCTTTAGGTGTTATGGGACTGTTTAGATGGTCTATCTGATCCTGATTTAACTTTGATAGTTAGTATCTGTCTAGAAAATTGTCCGTTTCACCCATATTTTCCAGTTCTGTTAAGTATAGGCTTTTGTAGTAGGATCTGATGATTTTTCCAATATCCTCAGTTTCTGTTGTTATATCTTCCTTTTCATTTCTAATTCTGTTAATTTGAATACTGTCTCTGTGCCCTCTGGTTAGTATAGCTGAGGTTTTATCTATCTTGTTGATTTCTCAAAGAACTAGATCCTGTTCTTGTTGATTCTTTGTATAGTTCTTTTTGTTTCTACTTGGTTGATTTCAGCCCTGACTTTAATGATTTCGTGCTGTCTACTCCTCTTGGGTATATTAGCTTCTTTCTGTTTTAGAGTTTTCAGCTGCTCTATTAAGTTGCTAGTGTATGCTCTCTCCAGATTCTTTTTGGAGGCACTCAGAGCTATGATTTTTCCTCTTATCACTGCTTTCATTGTGTCCCATAAATTTGGGTATGTTGTGCCTTCATTGTCATTAAATTCTAAAAAGTCTTTGATTTCTTTCCTTATTTCTTCCCTGACCAAGGTATCATTTATTAGAGAATTGTTCAGCTTCCAAGTGTAGGTGGGATTTCTGTTGTTTTTGTTGCTATTTAAGACCAGCCTTACTCCACAGTGATCTGATAGAAGGCATAGGATTAGTTCAATCTTCTTATATCTCTTGAGGTCTGTTTTGTGACCAATTATATAGTTGATTTTAGAGAAGGTACCATGAGGTGCTGAGAAGAAGGTATATTCTTTTGATTTAGGATGAAATGTTCTATAGATCTGTTAAATCTATTTGGTCTAAAACCTCTGTTAGTTTCACTGTGTCTCTGTTTAGTTTATCTTTCTCTGATATTTCTACTGAGGAGAGTGGGGTGTTGAAATACTGTGTGAGGTGCAATGTGCTCTTTGAGCTTTAGTAAAGATTCTTTTACGAATGAGGTTGCCCTTGCATCTGGAGCATAGATGTTCAGAATTGAGAGTTCTTCTTGGTAGATTTTTCCTTTAATGAGTATGAAGTGTCCTTCTGTGTCTTTTTTGATGACTTTTAGTTGAAAGTCAATTTTATCTGTTATTAGAATGGCTACTCCAGCTTGTTTCCTGGAACCATTTGCTTGAAAAATTGTTTTCCAGCCTTTTACTCTAAGGTAGTATTTGTCTTTGGCACTGAGGTGTATTTCCTGTATGCAGAAAATTTTGGGTCCTGTTTACCTATCCAGTCTGTTAGTCTACGTCTTTTTATTGGGGATTTGAGTCTATTGATATTAAGAGATATTAAAGAATAGTGATGGTTGCTTCCTGTTATTTTTGATGTAATTTTTATGTTTGTGTGGTTATCTTCTTTTGGGATTGTTTAAAGAAGATTACTATCTTGCTTTTTCTAAGGTGTAGTTTCCCTCCCTATATTGGCATTTTTCATTTATTATCCTTTGTAGGGCTGGATTTGTGGAAAGATATTGTGTAAATTTGGTTCTATCATAGAATATCTTGGCTTCTTCATCTATGGTGACTGAGAGTTTTGCTGGGTATAGCAGCCTGGGCTGGCATTTGTATTCTCTTAGGGTCTGTATGAGATCTGCCCAGGATTTTCTTGCTCTCATGGTCCCTGGTGAGAAGTCTGGTGTAATTCTGATAGGTCTTCCTTTATATGTTACTTGGCCTTTTCCCCTTACTGCTTTTAAAATTCTTTCTTTGTTTAGTACATTTGGTGTTTTGATTATTTTGTCACAGGAGGACTTTCTATTCTGGTCCAATCTTTTTGGAGTTCTGTAGGCTTCTTGTATATTTGTGGGCATCACTTTCTTTAGGTTAGGGAAGTTTTCTTCTATAATTTTGTTGAAGATATTTACTGGCCCTTTAAGTTGTAAATTTTCACTCTCTTCTATACCTATAATCCTTAGGTTTGGTCTTCTTATTTTGTCCTGGATTTCCTGGATGTTTTGGTTTACAAACTTTTTTAATCTTGCATTTTCTTTGACTGTTGAGTCAATGCTTTCTATGGTATCTTCAGCACCTGAGATTCTTTCTTCTGTCTCTTGTATTTTTGATGTTTGCATCTATGACTCCTGTTCTCTTTCCAAGGTTGTCTATGTCCAGAGTTGTCTCTCCCTTTGTGATTTCTTTGTTGTTTCTACTTTTTAGATTCGGGATGTTTTTGTTCAGATCCTTCACTTGTTTGTTTGTGTTTTCCTGTATTTCTTTAAGGGTTTTTTTGTGTTTCCTTTTTAAGGGCTTCTACCTGTTGACTCATGTTCTCCTATATTTCTTTAAGGAAGTTATTTATGTCCTTCATGTAATCCTCTATCATCATCATGAGATGTAATTTTTTCTTGCTTTCCTGGTGTGTTGGGGTATCCAGGACTTGCTGTTGTGGGAGAACTTGGTTTAGATGGTGCCATGTTGCCTTGGTTTCTGTTGGTAATATTCTTGTGTTTGCCTTTTGCCATCTGGTTATCTCTGGTGTTAGCTGGTGTTCTGTCTCTGACTGTGGCTTATCTGCCATACAAGCCTCTGTATTTGTGCTCCTGAGAGACCTGTTCTCTTTGTGTACACAGATATGTAGGTACTCCTGCAAGACCCACTGTCTTGTGGTTGTATTTGGGTATATTGCTCTTTGGCCCCAATCAGATCTGGGTTCAGGAAGAATTTGGAAGACTCCTGTCTCAGGCTGCTTCTAGGCTCTTGTGTCCTCAGGCTTTCTGACTGTTTCCTCTTTGCAGCAGGTGTAGTCCTACCTGTGCTGTGTGGCCTCTCTCTGCACTCCTGAGTGGTTATCTACCTCCCTGTGCCACTTCAAAGGCATGCTGTGTCAGAGAGTAGTCGCAAGCCAGAGAGAGAAACCAGAAGGTTGAAGGTTCTGGATGTGATCCTCTGAGCAGCAGGAGAGGTCCTACCTGTGCTGACTGTCCTCTCTACACTCCTGGGTGGTTTTCCTCTCTATACTTCTCCCTGTGCCACATGGGTATGGTGTGCTGTATTCGAGAATTCTTTGTTTAGCTGTGTACCCCATTTTAAAAATGGTTATTTGTCTGGAGTCTAATTTCTTGAGTTCTTTGTATATATGTGATATTAGCCCTCTATCAGATGTAGGGTTGCTAAAGATCTTTTCCCAATCTGTTGCTTGTCATTTTGTCCTATTAAGAGTGTCCTTTGCCTTACAGAAGCTTTGCAATTTTATGAAGTCCCATTTGTCTATTCTTGATCTTAGAGCATACATAAGCCATTAGTGTTCTGTTCAAGAACTTTTCCCCTGTGCCCATATATTCTAGGCTCTTCCCCCACTTTCTGTTCTATTAGTATCAGTACCTCTGACTAATTTTATGTGGAGGTTCTTGATCCACTTGGACTTGAGGTACAAGGAGATAAGAATGGGTCGATTAGCATTCTTCTACATGCTGACCACCAGTTGAACCAGTACCATTTGTTGAAAATGCTGTCTTTTTTCCACTGGATATTTTTAGCTACTTTGTCAAAGATCAAGTGACCTTCAATAAAAGGATCTTTTATTGGAGAACTGAGCCCACTAAAATCAAGAGCTATTAATGAAGCATGTTTACTGTTTTCTCTTATTTTGTTGTTGCAATGTATACACACACACACACACACACACATGGATATACTGATAAACATCCTAAAGTTCTACCACCTACTTAAGTGGCAGGACCAATGGTGGCCAATTATTCAAATACACAATAATTTAGGGAAATATTTTTATTTAAAGTATAACAATACTCATTGTCTTTCCCTATATCCCTATGATGGAAGATTTATCAATAGAATTGGGTTCCAGTGTACATATACTGAATGGGAAAGCTATAATCCATGAATGGACTATAGATGCTATAAGAAATTGTGTGTTAGCACTATTTTACAGTTATGTTAAACACAGGAAGTACTTACAGAGATCTGTTAAGAATTCAGTGTATTGAGAAGAATCATGGATGTGATAAGAGATTGGCCAAAAAAAAATCTTGGCCTACATGGGCCTGAAGGAGAGAGGGGAGAGTCTGATTATGTTAGCACCCAGAATCAAGAGGGCTGTGAAGGACACACTGTGAGACAGGACTCAATACGAGACTATTTTCAGCAAACATGGTAGGCACTGCAGCTTATTTCTTTCCCCTTTCTCTGAGGATTGCTGAGGTAATTCATGGACCAAACTTAACAAAAGAAACTGAGCAACAAGGCAGTTGTTGATGAAGTTGGCAAGAGTTTGCTTTAGGAGACAGAAAGTAAACCAAGATGGTGATGTGCACCTGCTGGCCGTGGGCAAGAGAAGGTTCTGTAGCTAACATCTGACTAGAAGAACTCAAAGAAAGAAGTATGGTAGAGTCTAACTCCTTTGTTTTATCCATAGCAGGTAAGAATATTCTCCTCTAAAAGTCTGGAAGCCTCTCAGGGGTGCAGAAATAATAACGCTCTCTTCCTCGTCTCCCAGGAGATTTAGAACTCTCCCCACACGCAGAGCTCTTTTGCTAGCCTTGATCTTACCTCTTTGCACAAGTAGCTAAACCTGCCTTCATTTGTCATTTAGTCAATTATTCTTCTAAGTATCTCAGAGGCTTTGAGGTCTCTGAGGTCTATGGAATCAATGAGATGGTGTTTCACAAAATTATGGAAGGGGCTTTCAGTCTTTGGGGTCTGAAGTTTTTACTAATGTCATAGAACTCAGTATAGAAATTTGAAGATGTGTACATAAGAAATGAAGTTGCTATGCCAAGTGAATAAGAACATATAATGTGCAGTATTAGATGTTGAAAGATTAACCCAACCCCAGTGATTTTGGATTACCCAGAAAGCTTTTGTTTATACTGGTCCCCTACTTCCTTCAAGTTTTAAAAGGTTTGATAAATTATAGATAATATTTCTTTGGAATATAGCCAGATGTCTCTCATAGTGAACAGTTAGATATTTGAACTTCATGAAAGTGAGGATACAGGCTAGTTGATTTCTCCTCATTAAATACATATGCTTCTGGATCTATTTAGGTCTGAATTTAGATCTATCATTTGACTCTGCATTAATCCATTTTCTTGTCCTCTTAAAATGGTGGGAATCAGGTACCATTTGGAATACAGAGGAGGATCACTGCCGTCAGTTCTGTGCTCTACCAAAGTCTGAGAAGTTCACAGAAGGTATTTGAGTCAAAAGAAATATGGCGTCTCCTTGAGGTAGCCATCAATTCACTCATAAGTAGGAAAAGTAACATTTCACAGTGACATTATGATTCTGGTGCTCTACCAAGTGCACTTATAATGAAAAATCCAAGAGAAGAAGGTTGAAAGTTGTCAGTATGACTAAGAAATCCTGCATTTTGGAAGCTGGAGAAGCATGGCTCAGTAGTTAAGAGCACTTGCTCTTCCAGAGGGCCTGAGCTCAGGTCACAGTATTCAAGTAAAGTTGCTCATAACTGACTATAACTTCAGCCCAGAGACCTCTGGCCTCTGAAGCAACCTACACTCAAATAAACACACACACACACACACACACACATACACACAAAATTTCACATAGTAAAAATAACTTAAAAGAAAAAAAGCCTACTTTTTAACAACATTTTAGAACTTGAGAAATAAGAATGCAGACGACGAATGTCTATAAAGGAATAGGAAAAAAATATGGTAGTAAGAAATAGACTAGCCATCAAAGGCTAGATAGCAAGAAAAACAACCCAAGAACCTTGTTTGATGATTGAATGTGAAAAGATATCAGAGAGAGAGAGAGAGAGAGAGAGAGAGAGAGAGAGAGAGAGAGAGAGAGAGAGAGAGAGAGAGAGAGAGTTAATGATTTAGGCAGTGCTGTAACAAGAGCAGAGCAGTGTTTGTGGATCTTTGTCAAGCAGCTGTCAGAGAGGCTAGAGAAGTATGGCAGCTAGGAGGAGGGCAGCTAAGAGCCCTACAGTTAAATAGCCACCCCATCACAGCTGACCTTACACAGTGTAAAGCAGCAGAGTTCGCCACAAATAGATGCCCCCCTGATATAAACATAGGCACACTCTCCAACTTTGCTGGAGAACAATTGAGATCATCTGGATATCCTGCGCCTGACTTTCTGCTGATTTGCTTCTACTTTTCTCTCTCAGTTTTCCATATTATAATTCTTGTTGCTATGTTCTAGAGTATTCCTCAGGAAGACATCGCTGATGACCCTGCTTTCAAACAAGGAGGAAACATGTTCGTTTCCCATCTTTTTGCAACTACAACGTTTGAAAGGAGGAAGTCATAAATACTATTACAACTTCACAGAATATCAAAGAACAACATGAAGAACAGAATCACAGGAAGCCAAGTTTGCAAAGACCAGGTTTCTAATACCACAGCGACTGAACTCTTGGTTTCAAAGCTAGTATTAGTTATCAGTGTTTTGGGTACCAGTGTTTGGTTTGTCAGCTCATGGTCCAAAATGTGCTCCTTCATATTGTAGTCACATCTTTTATTTCCCTAAAAAGACCTCTATAGTTTTACCTCTAAGATCTCTAAGTTTTACCACATGCTTGAGGAATCTCACTTAGTCCTAGTACATTGGCTTATGGGAAGTCATGCTATTCCACTATTCGTTTCCAGCTATATGATAATTGGTATAAGAAATGTCCCAAAAAATGTTGACCATGGTAAACACAATCATTAAGGATCTATAGGAAGCTATGCCTTCAAACCCTTACATATGGAGGTATAAAATTAATGTCTGAAGTGTAGCAAGTGCATAAATGTGTATATACTTATCTTGAGAAATTGAAACTATAATAGGAGATAGAGATCATCAGTGACCAACCATCCCTCAGTATGGTAGATATGAGCAATTTTAAACCAGCATGGGAAATTAGATCATCATGAATGCAATTTCGGTGTCCCCACTGAGAAATGCATCCAGATAAGGGAACTACTATGAGAGCTGAACTCAATATCATAAAAGATGAGGGGGGGGAAAGACAAAAACAAACAAGTAAATAAAGAAAGGCTAGGTACCATGGTAGCTAAAGAGAGAAAGAATGAAATGTCCATTGTATAACTCAAATCTATACAGAATACAAATGGCTTAATGAATGAAATTGTGGAAAACAGAGCAACTGGAAGGAACATACACTACCAGCTTGACAGCACACATAAAAGATCTAAAACAAAAAGAAACAAATAAACCCAAGAGATGTAAAGGGAAGGAAAGAATGTGTCTGTAGAAGTAACATGGAAAATCACCCAACATCTCTGGAAATATTTATTATGTTACCTTAGAAAAGGCCTAAAGAAAAAGTATCAAATAGCAAAGTTACTGAAAACAAGAAAACTACTGTCCCTGACAATTTGCTAAATGTTTGACTTTCTGATAGTATCTCCTTACTCTTTCTTCATTCTTGCTATGTGGTGGACATTTCCTGATAGAACACTGGTTCCTTCGGTTTTACCTACAGAGGCTTTGTCATGCCTCTGGTCAGTTTTCTTTTTCATATATTAAATTCCCTGTTGTTGTTGTTGTTATTGTTGGTTGTTTTTTTGTCTTGTTGTTTTGGTTTCATTTGGTTTTCCCAAGACCTCCTATATTTTAGCCAAAGGACTCTGGTAACTTGGTTTCGATTCACCTTAAATCCTTCTGCTCTTTTCTCATAGTTTTCTGCCAGGGACAGGTTGGAAGTGAGCCAAGCTTCTTGTGCTCCAGCCTTGCCCCGCTGCCAAAGAAGCCTGCTCAGAGTGAGTGCCCCTGCACAGAGCAGGCTGTCCCCTGTGGGGCGCTTACTGCTTCACTTTACCCAGCTTCTTCCAGCTGTCACCCGTCCAGACACTTAGATGCAGACAGGTACGTTTCTCCAAGGAACTCTTGACTGGAGGGAAGAGGAGACTCAGTAAGTGAGCCATTTGTTCCTGTGTCTCTGCCAGGGACATGGCTGCCTGCTTCACTTTGTCTACACTATAGCAAGGAATTCGCCATCTGAGGGGCAACAGGCATGGTCTTGTTTGTGTTTTTGTTCTGTTTTGTTTAACTTACAGATTTGGACTGCCTCTCTTCCTACAAGAGTGCTCACATATAGTGAGCTCAGTCATTTAAATTCCTTTCTGAATCTCACCACCTCTTAACTTAGCCAATATTGAAGAAACATCTCACCTCTGTAGGATGCAGTTTCTCAGTGTAGTTAAAATTTCCAGGGTCACCTTCCAAGTGTTTTAGATCCAGGGACTGTGTTAATGGAGGCTAAAGTGCTCTGCAAACTGTGAAAAGCTACGTGTTCATGTTTTTAAAATGCAGATTGCTCCGTAGGTGCAAAAGACAAGGTGGCCCATAGAATTAGACATGCCGTATTCACATTGCCTCACTTATTGCATCTCACGACTTCAATTGCAAAAATGAACATAATATTAAAATACCTTTGGCTTTTTCTTTATTACAAATATTTGACAATTTTGGGTTATTTTCTCCATAGGGAGACCATGTTCACACATATCACAGGAACCAGAATATTTTCTGATTGTCCTATTGTTTCACTTGAACACTGACTTTCCTGAGGAGGGAAAATATTTGTATTTGTTAAATATCTGTTCTCTCTGCCTTTATGCAGAGAGCATCATAGTTAATAAGATACATACAGACCCTTCTATTACACATTAGGCCTATGGTGAGAAAACCTCTTGCAATCCCCTTCATGTAGCAGCCTTGACTCGTACGATCAGCCAACGGAGGTGCAATTGATCTGAGAATCATAAGAACACTGCCACCTCCTTGTGAATGCTAGACTCTCTGCAGATTGAGAACTCAGGGAGAATGTGGGCAGAGGTGAATGCCAGGAGCATGTAAATTTTATAGCTCTAATGTGTTACTGTACGTTTGATTGTAGAGCTAATTAGTTTGTATGACTGTCCTGTTTGCAGGAATTATATTTGAGATGCATATTTGCTTTTTACGAAATCAGTTAGCAGCCAAGAAAGCCACTGAAATGAAAAAAAAAAAAGAAAAACTAATTGAAAATAAGAGGAAATTACCTGAACATACATTGCCAGTAAATTAAATTAATTGAAGGTAATTGATAGTGACTGGAATTAATAAAAGTAATAGAAACAAATTGTACTTAATTGAAATTTATTGGAATTGAATTAAACTCAATAACTCAAAGTCTATTAAAGTTAATAGATTCTAATTGATATTAATTAGAGACAATGCTTAGCAGTAACAGACCATTCTTAAAGGCCTCCCACTGCATTTATAACCATATGATTGTCTTTAACATGAAAAAAATTAAATTCTACAAGGTGGGGGGAGAGAGATTCACAGGAAAAAATACTGCTTTGGAATTTTAGATTTCTCTGTGGAATAGCTGAATTAGAAAAATTTGATTCTGACAGTGGAGCTTCCCCTAAAGACTTAGCAAGATAAAAATGGTTCCAGTACCTTTGAGGAGACTTTTATTAGCATTTAATGAGAACATTTTACCTCTTAAAACATTAGGGGTGATTTGGTAAATACTCTGAGAGTACATGATGTATTCAGTATCTGCTCTCTTTTATAGCTACATTATCTGATCCTTTTACTTCTTGTCTCCTTGGCTTATGAAGCATCAAGGATAAAAATTCCTGGAAAGAAGCTGTGTCTGCAAATCTGATTAACTGATCATACTTTCAGTGATTTAGAGAGATTGGAGTGTTGCGAGCCTACAACCAAATTGTCTTTGGGTAACTAAATAGCCACCCTAACAGCTGTGTATTGCCCATCCCTGGACATGACCTGGTATTTTTTCTGACCATTAGGTAGATCCTTTGAAATCTATTAACAAACGTCTAGTTTCTACAAACTAAATGGCTAACAATGCTATCATATAGCATCTAAGGCCTATAGAGGAGAACTGGAGGATTTGAATTTTCAATTTTTTGCTTCTTGGCCTTGCGGCTTTGGGAGAGGGAACATGCCTGTTTTCCTGATGTGGAAGACAGAGCTGGCCAGTCCTTCTACCTCAGCAACACACAGGGTTCATCTGAAGATACTCCTGCCTCTCTCACATTCACTAGTGCTGCTACTTACAGAATGGTTCTGGTTTGAGAAACAGAAATTTTCTCCCAAAAGAACTTCAGTAAATTCATCCCATAGGGAAAATGTCCTAAGTAGTTGTATTACTTACTATAGGTGAGGTTTTCTAAGCAAGCTGAGAATAAATGCCATGTTATTTGGTTTAGATTAGGAGAAGTCACTATTCAGTATACAATGCAATTCTCATGTACTAGTATATTAGCCAAGGTACTCTAGAATAACGGACTTTATAGAACACACACATATCACACACACACACACACACATACATACACACACACACACACACACACATACATACACACACACACACACACACACACACACACACACACACACCCTGATAACCCAATAATAACTGCCTATGAATAGAAGGTCCAAGAATCCAGTAGTTGCCTAGTCCACAAGGTTGGGTGTCTCAGCTGGTCCTCAGTATACGCCAGAATCCAGAAGGAGTAAGCTCTAATGCCATTAAAGGAACAGACTTACAGAGAGGGAACAAGCAAACGCTTCTTTCTTCTTCACCTTCAAAAAAGGCAAGCAGCAGATGAAGTGGTCCAGATCAAAGTTGGATCTATCCACCTCGAAGGACCAGATTAGAAGTAGGTCTTCAAATTTCAAATGATTTAATTAAGACAAAGTCTCTCACAGGTGTGCACAGTCACTAGGGGTTTAGTTAATTCTAGACATAGTCATATTAACAGCCAAGAAGAGCCATCATACCTAGGTTAACTCAACTTACTGAAACTGAACCAGGATTATCTTATGCTTCCTATGAGAACTACTTGTCATAAGGCATCAGAAATTGATTCTTTTAACACTGAGTAATCAAAGCAAATAAAACAAAGTGCAAAGTGCACGGGAACAGTGTGCTAAGTACAGGAAGCTGCCGACTAAGGACCATCCCATCTTGCCTTCCTCCTCGAACCTGCAACCATTGGACAGGTTCTTCATCTGCCTTTGCTGTGAACAGTGTGTCAGGGCTGATGAGATGGTTCAGTGAGCCATGATTCCTACCTCTTTATGACAACAGCACTTTAACCCCAGACTCCACAAGGTGGCAGGAGAGAACTGACTCCTAAGAGTCATGGCATACCTGCGCCCCCCCCCCACACACACACCATTATTTAATTAAGAACTTTAAAAATTACTTGTAAACATTGGCTTTGCTTGAAAGCATAAAAAGTCCACCAAAATTTGAATAACTTTTCTTTTCCCAAAAGCTAAATACACATCTGTGTGATGAGAAGTTTCGCTATGACAAAAGGATGGGACAGAAACCCCTACAACCTGGACAATGTCTGGCAGAGACTAGACTGGATACATTGTCTTCCCTGGCTAGAATATTATTTCTTGCCTGAAGACCCATCCAACCAAGCTATTTGCTATTCTGCCACCCTTTTTCACAGAAAAGCAAGGGGACACCATTTATATTATGGGAACAGTAACAATTACATACTTTTAGTGGCTATTTTTGATTATTTTTCTCCATATCATTAATATTCAAAATTTTTAACCCCACAAGGGGAATATGCATCTTTTTCAAAGATTTGCTTATTTACCTATTTTTAAGTATGTGCATGTGCCTGCGTGAGATTATGTGCATTATACACCAGCAGATAGCCTTGGAAGCCATAAGAGAATGATAAATTCCCTGGAACCACAGTTAAAAGTGACTGTGAGCTGCCTAACATGGGTGCTAAGAACCAAACCATAGTGTATGGGAGAAGAATCTATTTTCAATTAAAAAAATCAAAGTTTCAAGGTAAATAGCCATTAAACCAGAGTAACTGTTCAAATACAAATACCCATTAATCAGGAATCATCCATCCCTCTAGCCCCTAAATGACTGTTAACACTTTAAAATAAATAATTTCTTAAAACTTTAGGTACAAAATTCTACTAGACTCTGTCCTGACTAAACCTCATACAGCTGTCCACAACACATATTTTGATCTTCAGTTTTACGATGTAAATATTAAAACTCTAACAGCCATATCCAAAAGTCTCCATATACTTATAAAAGAATAGATTGTCCAAATCAAATGCTATTTGATGAATAAAGCATTCCAACTGGCAATAAGTATAGTAACATATTCAAATGTTCTAAAAACACATAAATATTTATTGGCACTGGTCCTGCATATTTCTTAGTCTAAGAGAGAAAGCAACAAAGCAAAAGGGGCAAATACACAGAGGCCAGGGAAGATGAGTACCCTGGAGCAGGAGACAGGAGCAGAGCAGTCTTCTCAGCATGGGTGTTCTCTTGATCCGTCAACAGATTGATAATAGCTACTCACGTGGATGATGGGAATCTTCCATATTAACCATTGCAGTTCAAATGCTAGTCTTTTCATGATATAACCTCAAAGACACACCCAGAAAAATTGACTTAAAAGCCATTTGGATATCCTTGGGTTCAGACAAGATTAGTCATCCAATCTTCATACCATATTAAACACATATTTGTAAGTTCTCATTATGTATTTCATACTTGCTTATGACAACAGCTTCACCAAATTAGCAACCATTGAAATTTGAACTGTTTCTTTCCTAACAGTGTACAAGATATAAGTGGTTTATGTATGTTTCACATCTGCATTGACAAAATTCAAAGTAGCTTCTTTTTTTTGAATAGTGTATCACTGGATATATAAATTAGCACTTTCTTCCTCAATTTTTTTGTAATTGAAATGAGAATAGTAACACTTACTCTTAAATATATTGTAGCAATTGAATTAATTATTGAATTAATTTATACATATAATGAACCTAGCAGGAAGTAAATTAAACAATCTAACAGAGAAGGTAGGTTATCAGTCTTCATGAGGAAGGTAATATCTGATTGCCTGCCATCTTATTAGCACCTAGGTGAGAACATTATAACACCAAAAATGAGATTTTCTACCACATAAAAACCCCGAATACAACAACACATGTGTCTTGGGTGCTTGTGCTCCAAATCTTTGACACTCTGTAAAACTAAGTTTGCACTTTGCACCAAATAAGTATGACTTTGAGTGATAGTACTTAACATCAAACTTAAGTAGTAAGTGTCAGAATGACAGTAAAATAAGATAAACAAATGCAACTGTTGGGTTTTTAAATGATTCTAGAGAATCAAAGTGTGTGAGTCCAATGATTTAGAAAAATGTGTTTCTTCTTCATAAGTGCTGGGAGGGGGGAGGTCATGGGAAATGTCTCCAGAGTAAACTCAGACAAACGCTGGTTCAACCCAGTTGCTTTTCTCTATTCATATATATGGAATTATTTGCTGAGGTAAATGGGCAGATTTTCTCATTTTTGTTTATTTTTTATCTTAAAAGTTTGCCTTTGGGGGCTAGAGAGGTGGCTCAGCAATTAAGCAAGCTGCTGTTCTTGCAGAAGACCCAATTTCAGTTACCAACACCCATACATCAGCTCCCACCCACCTATAACTCTAGTTTCAGAGGATTCAATGCCCTTTGACCTCTATGGGCTTTCGCATACACATGATATACATACGAACACTCAAACATATACATAAAATGAAATAAATATACATATCTTTAAATTTTAAGGAAAATACTTGCCTTTTGCTAACTGAACTGATTTTTGAGGTAAGAATTTTAAAGTTGCTTCCAACAATTTTCCTTTGACCTTGTTATATTCCACCTTCAAACGCTAAAGATGTTCTTGGAGAAATCCCTGTAGAGTGTGGATAGAAAGTTTAATTTTCTGTTCTTTATAGGTTGAAAAAAAGAATCCTTGAATTGGTTTAGTTAGGATAAATACAGCCAAATCCGTAGCTTATACACGACCTAGTTAAAACTTCCTTCCTTCCTTCTTTCCTTCCTTCCTTCCTTTCTTCCTTCCTTCCTTCCTTCCTTCTTCTCCCTTTCTGTGAACACTCATGCACAGCACCATTTTGGAAAGGAAGGCTTGCAGGACTATGCTCTCTCCTTCTACCATGTGGACTCCTGGGACTGTACTTGTGTTGTCAGGATCAGTGTTTTACTCACTGAGCAACTTCAAGGGCCTGCTCTACTTTTCTGTAAACAAGAAAATCCAATTAAAATGCAACAACAGGAGTATGATTTCCTCTTATTTAAAGGGATAATTCACCAACATATTTCCCCTTTTGATTGTTATGCCATGAGGCAACAGCTGGCTTGATGACCTTGCCTGATCTCTTCAGAGGTAGCCCCAAACTGGGAAGCTCCCCAATTTGCAAAAAATGACCAGTTTGTTAGGACTGAAACTGTTAAGATCTAGTGAATTCCTGCACCAGTCTTGAATTGCAAAGTGATTTAGAGTAGCCTATTTATTTTTTGAAGAGATGAGTTATCTTTTAAGAGTAAATTGTCTCATTTCAAACTGTTCAAATATTCTAAACTGTCATATCACATCCTCATATGAAATATACTTTTGCCCTTTCCTATAAATTTTGTATAACAGAATACAACATTATCCACTAGTCTCTCTCTTTCTCTCTTCTTGAGATAATCATGTCCTTGGGGCATTATAAGGGAAGACATGCATCCAAGCCACTGTAATCCCCAGGAGTGTGATTGCCTTCTGGTAATTATACCCCCTTTCACGATGTCTTATGCTATTATTATGGTGCCTTATTGCTCAAATACCACAGAGATATCACATAATGTAATTACCTTACCTTATCATTCTTTAATAAATAATGTAGGAAGGATGGTTTCTATAGAAATCCTGTCAACAGAGGCCAAGTATCCAAAGGGAAGGGGTTTGTGATATGGCTAGTGGCAATTTCTGGAACCTAAGGAAAGCAACTGAAACACTAACATCAGATATTATGTCACCACAAATGATTAAACAAATGCATGATTCAGGATGTATCAGAATGTAGCATGCACTCTGGACACTGGGAGAGCAGACTGCCCATCCAAGTGTGAACATTTGACGCTTACATGTTTTTGTGGGATGAAAGGATCTCTGAGGTGTGTTGTCTGGTACTGGACCATCCTGTGCCTTTCCATCCAGTGTAATTGTTATAAAGGTGAATCAATATGTGTTTGAAGCCTGAGCTATTACACAAAGAATAAGCATCTCATAGTCATTGATTTAATAACATTCAATATTGTTTCTCTCACTCGCGTTATTGGAGATGCTACATTTCCTTCAGCTTATTAAATATGGAACTACTATATTGATCAGTGATCTGGCAGAGAACTCTGAGTTTCATAAAAAATGCTCTGTACATGAAGAATAACCACTTAACTGTATAATAATATGGATATTATTTACTTAAGCCCTCAAAATATAGCCATGATAAAGAAGACGCTTGTTAAATGAAGGATAATTTAAGCAATTTTTATTTCTGCCTATGCAAAGAAACAGAAAAAGCACAATTTTATTAGAAAAGTCGTGATTATGTAGGTTTTAGAAGCTTTCATGCATGGGAGAGAACATTGGGCTAGGGCAGTCGTCCTCAACCTGTGACTCACAACCCCTCTGGAGGGTCAAGCAACTCTTTCGCTGAGTTTATCTAAGGCTGTCAAAAGCACAGATATTTACATTATGATTCATAATAGTAGCAAAATTATGAAGTAGCAATAAAAATAATTTTGTGATTGGAAGTCGTGTTTTAAAGGGCCATAGCAATAGAAAGGTTACAAACCACTGTGCTAGGTTCTCCAAACTAAGGTCAGTGCTTCCCCCAAAATCAATATACTCAAGGAATGAAATGAATGTGTGAATTATGAAAGAAGCCAAGTCATTCATAAAACCTGGAGGAAATATAAATATTAAGTGTGCTAATTATACGCAGAAAATGCAAAACAGAAGTAGCACATGTATTAAGGAGCTAGGTGACATTGGATTAAATTTTACTAAATGTCCAGTCGCAATGTTATAAATGACTAAGCATGCTCACAATAAAAAATTTAAAAAAAGGAAATTCAAAGTAACTGAAAAAGGGGATAACAAGAGTGAAACAAAGAGAGAAGGATGAGGAAGATGTGATAGAGCATTTTGTAAAGAATATTCATATCTTACTGTGGCTATCCCAATCTTGAATTCTTCACATTCCTTGTGGTATCTATGTTGATATCTAATAGATCACAACCACTGATAACTGACTATGGAACAGGAGTGGTAAAGGATAGTTTCAATTAAAGTTTTTTATTAGATATATTCTTTATTTACATTTCAAATGTCCCCTTTCCTGGTTCCCTCCTCCCCCCAAAATCCCATAAGCCATTTTCCCTTCCCCAATCAACCCTTTCCTGCTTCCCTGTCTAGGTATTCCTCTACACTACAGAATCAAGTCTTTCCAGGACCAAGGGCCTCTCCTCCTTTTGGTGTCTAACAAGACCATCCTCTGCTGCCTATGTGTCTGGAGCCATGGGTTACTCCATGTAGTCTTTGGTTGATGTTTTTGTCCCTGGGAGCTCTGGGAGTACTGGGTGACTCATATCGTTGTTCCTTCTGTGGTGCTGCAAACCCCTTCAGCTCCTTGGGTCCTTTCTCTAGCTCCTCCATTGGGGACCCTGTACTCAGTTCAATGGCTGACTGAGAGTGTCCCCCTCTGTATTTGTCATACACTAGCAGAGCCTCCCAGGTGATAGCTGTATCAGGCCCCAGTCAGCAAGCACTTGTGGGCATCGATAATAGTGTCTGGGTTTCATAAGTGTATATGGGATGGATCCCTGGGTGGGGTAGTCTCTGGATGGTCTTTTCCTCAGAATCTGATCTACCCTTTGTCTCTTTATCTCCTTTCTGTGGGTATTTTCTTCCCCTTTTTACAAAGGGCCAGAGTATCCATACTTTGTTCTTCCTCCTTCTTGGGCATCATTTGATATATGAAATGTGTCTTGGGTATTCCAAGCTTCTGGGAATATCCACTTATCAGTGAGTTCATATCATGTGTATTCTTTTGTGATTGGTTACCTCACTCAGAATGATATTTTCCAGTCCCATCCATTGGTCTAAGAATTTCCTGAATTCATTGTTTTTAATAACTGAATAGTACTCCATTGTGTGTGTATACCACATTTTCTGTATCCATTCCTCCGCGGAGGAACATCTGGGTTCTTTCCAGCTTCTGGATATTATAAACAGGGCTGCTATGAACATAGTGGAGCATGTGTCCTTATTACATGCTGCCCAGAAGTGGTATAACAGGGTCTTCCGGTAGTATTATGCCTAGTTTTCTGAGGAAACACCAAACTGATTTCCAGAGTGGTTGTACCAGCTTGCAATCCCACCAGCAGAGGAGGAGTGCACATCCTCTAAACCACCTGCTGTCTCCTGAGTTTTTGTATCTTAGCCATTCTGACCAGTATAAGGTGAAATCTGGGGGTTGTTTTGATTTGCATTTCCCTGATGACTAAGGATGTCGAACATTTCTTTAGGTGCTTCTCAGCCACTTGATATTCCTCATGTAAAAATTCTTTGTTTAGCTCTGTACCTAATTTTTAATAGGGTTATTTGGTTCTCTGGAGTCTCATTTCTTTAGTTCTTTGTATATATTGAATATTAGCCCTCTGACAGATGTAGGGTTGGTAAAGATCTTTTCCCAATTTGTTGGTTGCAGTTTTGTCCTATTGACAGTGTCCTTTGCCTTACAGAAATTTTGTAGTTTTATGAGGTCCCCTTTGGCAATTCTTGATCTTAGAACATAAGCTATTGGTGTTCTGTTCAGGAAATTTTCCCCCATGCCCATGTGTTTAAGGCTCTTCCCCAGTTACTTTTCTATTAGTTTCAGTGTGTCTGGTTTTATGTGGAGGTCCTTGATCCACTTGGACTTGAGCTTAGTACAAGGGGATAATAATGGATCGATTTGCATTCTTCTGCATGCTAACCTCCAGTAGAGCCAGCACTATTTGTTGAAAAGGCTATCTTTTCCCCACTGAATAATTTTAGCTTCTTTGTCAAAGATCAAGTGACCATAGGTGTGTGGGTTCATTTCTGGGTTTTCAATTCTATTCCATCCATCTACCTGCCTGTTACTGTACCAATATCATGCAGTTTTTAACACTATTGCTCTGTAGTGTTATACAGGATACTGATTTCCCAAGAAGTTCTTTTACTGTTCAGAATAGTTTTAGCTATCCTGAGTTTTTTGTTTATCCAGATAAATTTGAGAATTGCCCTTTCTAACTCTATGAAGAATTGAGTTAGAATTGTGATGGGGATTGCATTGAATCTGTATATTGATTTTGGCAAGATGGCCATTTTAACTATATTAATCCTGCCAATCCAGGAGTATGGGAGATCTTTCCCTCTTCTGATGTCTTTCTTCAATTACTTTCTTCAAAGACTTGAAGTTCTTGTCATACAGATTTTTTACTTGTTGGGTTAGAGTCACACCAAGATACTTTATATTGTTTGTGACTATTGTGAAGGGTGTCATTTCCCTAATTTCTTTCTCAGCTTCTTTATCCTTTGTGTATAGGAAGACTACTGATCTGTTTCAGTTAATTTTATATCCAGCCACTTTGCTGAAGTTGTTTATTAGCTCTAGGAGCTCCATATATATATGGAATTGGAGTTCCTAAATCGTGTTTTAGGTTTCTTTTATCAATGCAATGAATTTCTACAACTTAAGTGGTGTGAAACAAAAAATGTATTTATTGCCTCAGATAAGAAATATTGAGTGGCTTAAATTAAAAGAAGGCAGAGGCTTGTGGCTCTTCTAGGGACTCTGAGGAGACTACTGTTCACCAGTTCAAGCTTCTGGAAACTATGTCACCACACCATGTGATTGACAGCCTCCTCTCTCCACACTAGCTATTGGTGGTAGGTTGGATCTATAATATATATTATATACATGTACACATACACACACACATACACACATATATATGACTGATATATATATCAGTCAGTACATCAAGGCTCATCCAGAGAAAACCATCAGTGACTTGATAGTAAAGTGTGTCATAAGTACACATGAGAGAAGGTGGAAGGGGCAGCCCAGGAGAATGTCTGAAACTCTTATTCACAAGCTTCATTTCTTCTTCATAGGTCACATGCATATGGAAGATTTCAGAAAATGCACTTGTTGAGAAAAAATTTTGCAGCTTTTAAAGTACTTTATTTTAGTTTTTATATTATCTTACATAGCTCACTTTGGTTGAGTCTACTCTCCTCAAAGATACCTCCCACACCTTGCTGCCCCCTTTCTTCACTATATCCTCTGGCCCCAACATTGTCCCTTACATTGTTTTCTATGTTCTACATGCTATAAGTATTTAAAGAAAAAACAAAATAATATATGTTATGAGATGGTATAGTGGGTAAAGGCACCTGCTACCAAATCTAATGATGCTAGTTTGATGTCTGGAGCCCATTGGTGGAAGGAGAGAAGCACCTCCTATGCGGTGTCCTCCTACCTTCACATATGGCACACATGCCCCAACTCAATATATAAAAGTAAAAACCCCTAAAAAATCATAATAAATGTTTGGAGAATTCAAATTTACATAATGTAGGCAAATCTTTAAAAATATGATTAGACTACTAATTTTATTACTCTGTGACTTGTCAACGTCAAACACAATATGGTCTTTATTTTAATCTTCATTTTATTCTAGGTGGCCATAATGTTCTGAATCTACATGAACTCGATTGATCTTTGCTGCTTACTGGACTGTTGCTAGTCATTCATGGTCATCCACACATCTCTGGGAATTCACATGATTTTGAGTCACAGGTTGTTTTTATGTATGTTTTTTGTTTTAATCTAGGAAAAAATAGTTCTGGAGAAAATTCAGCCATGTTTGAACTTTTACTTTTCAAAGAGAACATAAGTCATCCTAAAGTAGCTATCTTGATTTTACAGTTAAAGTCCCAAACTTCTCTGTACTCTAATCATATTAAGGATTCAAAGAGCCAGAGCTTGCACAGTTACCACAGGACTCATGAGCATCTGATCTCAAGATTCCCAGTGGGGAAGAACTTAGGTCATGACCTCCAAGAAGACATAGTATTTGATATATTAACAGGAAACAATCAAATTATAATCCAGCAGATCACTTCCCAACAGACTACAATTACAGTACCTGCTTCCGTGATTCATGGAATTTCCCTTGTAAGGATGAATAACACCCTACCTCAGGAAATCAAAATTTGAGAGGAGGATGAAAAAAACCAGTCACAGGGAAAAAATAATAGAAGACAGCAACAACAGTCACATAAAAACAGTTTTAGAACAAGGTGCATTCTTCAACATTAAGCCGGAAATACAAAACATTAATGGTAGCTCACATTGAAAATTAAATGAACATGAAGCCTTTCAAGAACCTGGACTTGATGGTCCACATTAAAAAGAAACAACACAGGTCTACATCAGTGGTGAGGTTGTGGCTTCCTTACCATAACATTGTGAGACATGTCACATTCAATTGCCCTTCTTTGGAAGGCAAATTGGCTTGCCCATTCTGGGAGTATAGGTTAGACTGTTTTCTCACATTAGTCAGTAGAATGAAGAAAAAGAGGTGGTGCTGTGATAGCCTTGGGACAGCATGTGTACCTGTGTGTGACACCACTAAAGTCCCAGCATTCAAAAATTAAATGATTTTGCAAGATGCTTTATTTTCTGATGGTGCTAGGGCATTGAACCCAGGGACTGCACATGATAGGCCAATACTCTATCTCTGAGCTACATACCCACTATAAAAACATTTTAAACAGTATATTACTTACAAAAATATTATGGCAAGGATTCATAAATTTGGCTCATGTGGATAAGTCCAACCTGATCCTTGTTTTTTGAGTTATCATTCATTTGCACAGTTTTATAACTGCCTCTGTGCTACAACCACTTAGGTAAGTGGCATAGATAACCATGGTATGTGGGTCTTTTCCAGTAATATTTGTTATTGTTAGAAAGAAATTTATAACATCATCTTTATTGTCAGTCCATTGAGTTAAAAGTACTCTGAGATGAATCCCATTCTCACACAAGATATCATTCATCTACTGGATAGAAAAATATGAGTTTTATATATTTACAATATAATTACTAAATATAGACTCATGGAATAGAAATGACATATTGCAAGGAAAAACCTAATAACAACACAGTTATAAAAACACTAAAATATTTCAGCAAATCTCAGAAATGATAAAGTGTCAGGAAGAAGGAGAAAATAAAGGCACCGTTACCTCTTCCTGCAGGGGAAGAGGGTTCATCTAGGGTAAAAGAAAAAACATGGGTAAGTAGAATATAGATATTTATGGATGAACATCCAGAGAAATTGAGCAAAATAAGCACAGAAATGAAAGCACTTAATCAAACTTCAGATTTAACAAGGAAATATAGAATTTTTAATATCTCAAAAAAGCAAAAAGCAGAAATTTAAAGGAATACACAACAAAATGAATTAAGTAGTAAACACCAGAGAGTGGAATACTTGTTTCCATGCTGGCAGGCAGAACTCAAAGACTGAAGAAAGTAGCAACATTTCACTAGACATTCATTTAAAAGGAATAATAAGAAAAAAATGAAAAGTTAAGGTGATGGCTCATCTGGTAAAGTGCTTGCCTGTAAGCAGGAGCTCCTGTATTTATTCCCACAGACTTCACACTGGAGAGCCAGGCACAGAAACATACATGCTCAGGCTGTAGAGCTGGAGGGCAGAGACGGGAGGACCAGAGGCTTTCCAAGCAGCCTTCTAGCTAATCGGTGAGGTTCAGATTCTGCAAGCGATCCTGGCTCCAAATAACAAGATGGAAGGCAAGTGAGGAGGGCATATAGACTCTGACCTTCACCCATGTGTCTGTGCACCCACACACATAGGAATATGAACATGCCCACCCTCAGACAAAAAGCAAAGCATTTAAAGTTTGGGCATAAAGGGCTGAATAATGGCACTGAAATGCAAGGGAAATGCTGCAATATCAGACAAATGAAATGAGAGGCTACACATACCGAGGAGGACACTGAAGGACTTCACACAATGACAGAAAGAAAAATTTATGAAGAAGATATAAAAGTCATAAAGTTGGATGCGCCGGGGAGATAGCAGCAAAAAATATATAAAGCAAAATATTCAAAATGTACATTGACCTTGATAAAATGCAATTATGGGGAAAGATTTTATTGTGTCATATTCAAGAATTGCATAGATATAGCAGACAAGAAATAAGCGATGGTGCAGAGACAGAATAATATGTCCAATAAAGTAGACTTTATGGGTGGATACACACTGCTATGCAATATTACAAAGCTGTATTTATGGTAAGAAGAAAACACTTTTGCTTAAATCTATGATGTATTTGTAATAATTATTAATATCCTACCCATAAATAAAATGTATCTGTTGAGGAAAACTTTTAGTCTACAATCTCTTATCGTCATACAATGTAATTTTTCACGTAAAATATCCTTTTAAAATTAAGTTTTTAAAAGAGCAAAAACTGAAACTGTAAGCAGTCTGAAAAATAAAAACAGATAAAGGCATCTTTGATGGAAAGATTTGGATTTGGTTGGGGAGGACAGAATACCATTTCTTTATTTTTAATCTCCTTTAGTGAGGCATCTTGGAATTGGGACACTTCCATGCTAAGGCAGCTGCTCCAGTGTTTTCTGAAGTTTCTTCCCCTTCCATGTCATACTGACCTCTGTTCACTGAGTCTGCCTCCCACCACCACACCCACCTGCTCCATCTGACTACTTCATCTCCAGGCACCACATTACAATTTTCTAGCATGCACCAAATAAAGAGATTGTCATCATATAAACATTTATTCTCAGCTCTGTGCAAAGAAATTTAAAAGACCTAGATATAATGGATGGTATTCTAGGAAAATATAACCTATCATAAAAAGCTATGACGTTTCTTGCAATTATCTGTTGATTAGGCAAAGTGATGTCCATTCCATGAACTTCATGGAGGAGAACACCAAGTTAGATCATTACTGTCTCAAAGAGAAGAGGTAAAGTCAGACCACAAACATGGTTTCAGATCAAGTCACAAATACAAACTGACACAGAAAGATGCTCTCAATGTGGGAATCTGAGCTTGAGAAAAGGTGATGATGATATAGTGTATAAGATGTAGTGGGATTGTTCCACAAAGTGAGATAAGGGTAACAAAGCAAGACCCAGTAAAGGAACTGGACTTTACTAAGCAAACCGTTCAAACAGGCAAATAACCCACTGTTTATTTGAAAAGCTATTTGCTAAGGTGAGCAAACTGCTTAGGTCGGGCTTCTTAATATCTCAAACTAACAGCAGAGTTGTTTATTGATTTACTGCCTTAGCTTCCTGGGCAAGGATTTCCTTGAAACAATAGTAAAGTAATGTTGATGTAACAGGTTTGGATAGTCATGTCTGGCAGCAAAGAGCATCAGAAGTAGATGTTTTCATTTTTCTCCCTTAAGCATTCCAGTAAAGATCATATGATCTTGTGGCTTTCAATATATGAACCAGAGAGCTGAGGGCAGTGGACTCTACTGGTTGTTTTGTTTTGTTTCTGTTTTTTTTTTTTTTTATGTTTAAGAATTGACAAACCAATGTTCAGACCATTGAATGGAGAAAGTAAAACTGCACAGTTTTTTCCTGTTTTGAAGATCAAATGGTAGCATTAAACTCCTACAACTCCAATTTTCCACAATCCCACACACCACAGTTGTTTGTTATGTAAAAATCTAAATTATGATACAGAAAAGCAGAATCCTGGGAGAAAGTCATGAATAAGAATACTTAATCCTAAGAAAGGATGATGCATCACCTTTCTTAAATATCTCTCTATGGGTCTATCTATGAGTAGCAATAGTTCTTTAAAGGAAAGATAGTGGCCATCTTTATAAATACTACAAGTGCAAACAACACCAACATTTCTTGTTAATATTTTCGGTGTCAAAGTGAGAGGTTAGTAATGATTGTACTTTTCCATCTTGTCATCAAAGCCAGTCACAGTTATAGAGTGAAAGTGTTGGCATCCCCAAAACTTCTGAGTATGTGGTGACTATAGAATCTAAATAATCTGTTTCTAGATATTTACCCAAATGAAAACATTTGCCTATTCAAAACTTACAGAAGAATATTCAAAGCCTCTATATTTGTAATAGTCCCAGACTGGAAAGCATTCAATAGTCCATCCACCAGAAGGATATAAAAATACTGCTGTATATCCAGTCACTGATGAAGACAGCCACAGAAAGAAACTATTGATACAAATAAAACTAAAAGGAATTTCAAAATAATTGTGCTCACTGAAATAATAGAATCTCCAAACCCACAAGAATGGTAACTGAAGAATACATAGTATATGATTCCATTTTCTTTAAGTCCTATATTGAGAACCAATTTAAAATTCCAGTGGATTAACAGTTCTTTCTGCAAGAAATGAGAAAGGTGAATTACAATGAGCATGAGGTTATAAATTGTAGAGAACAAATACAGCCATAATCACAACCCTAGCAATGCTCTCAGGTGTTTACAAAGACATACTAAGTACCAAACTCTATGATTTTATCATGTATATACTGTATAGGTTATAATTAAATCTTTTTCCATTATAAGTAGCTAATGGCCACTGTGTACCTGATGACACAGTTCCTGGGGCTATCGTAACAAAATAAATATGTAAATAGCAGATCAGAATAAAATCAAACAAACAGAAGTTTCTTCGGCCTAATTTGACATTTCTCTGTTCATATCTCTAATGGTTAAAAAGCAAAACTAGAACAGACTCGTTAACACTGCCTCCCTAGAAGAAACATATTCTAGTGGGGATGGCATACCATAAAAAAAAAAAATGATAATTTGAAACCGACACAAAGGTAAATACTCAACAAAAGAGGAGTTGCTGTTTCCTATTCATGGGAAAATTTTAGTTGATTTCAGAATTCTAACTGAACCTGAGTTTATCTGAAACTGCTTAACAAGTGTGATAAGCCGTAACTAGATCTGGAGCAAAAACAGTATGCCAATCAAAGATTTGCAGGAGCAAGGAGGAAAGTTGACGGTCCACCTTCCGTAGCTGTCCCTACCAGCTATCCCTTCATAAACTGCTGGTAAAACACTGTGTTGGAAGTTGGGATGCTTCTTGTTCTGTTCTTTGATTACTGGTTAGCTGTGTCTCTGGGAAAGCTGGTACCTCTTTCCTCTTCAGCTCCTAAGGTAGAAAATGCATGCAAGTAAGGAACACCTGCCCCACTTATTTTATAGGTCTGCTGTGAATATAAAAGTGCTTTTGAAATTGCTGAGTGCTTTACAGAAAGGGGGATTATTTTTTGCCTTTATGGGAGAAAAGATTTTATTTCTAAAAGCACTTAGAGCAATTTGGGTATTTACATAATAGCTAAGAGAGTGCACTCGTAGCAGTAAGACCGGGAGAAAGTATAGATTCCCGGTTGTATATTCCTTTATATCATCTGCAGCCTTTATTTCATTGTTCTACACAAAGCAAGTACTAAGTAATTTTTGATCGCATAATTTTGATTCCACCTTTGATTACTGAATGCCCTGCTTATGAAGCACTTTTCCTAAATTACTGTAGAGTGCTAAGAATCTCTTCATGTGAATGTGTTAACTTCTAAATTTGGTGGGAATTTCTTGGAGAAGAGGAACCAAGCTATGACTAAATTAAAAAAAAAAAATTGTCCAGCATAATTTCTATCAAGTAATACACCTTCTATAAATGAATCTTTTATCTTTTAATGAATGGGTTTGAAGCATTTCAATGGGTGATTAGCAGAAAACTGTGCACTGGCTCTGTTTCCAGAAGGCCTTTCTGTTTGGATTTAAGTATTTGAAATAGATAGTTTGTACTGATGACTTTAAAAAAAAAAGATACACATGGCCCTCTGAAGGACAAATCATTATTTTACACCATTTCTTTAACAAATAAGATTTACAAAGTATAAGTTTTCCTCTCAAGAGAGACACACACTTAGCTTATCCACACACACACACACACACACACACACACACAAATCCACAGCTTCTGATGACTTTGAGGGTTTGGCTCTTGTCTGTTTCTCCACACCCGAGATGCCACAAGGAGTGTCCATAGATGTCAAAAGGGGGTTGACACCTAGAAGAGACTAAGAAATTTTGTCACAGGACAATCGGGGAGGTCTGATTAGGAACCTGAACCTGTTCTCCAGATCTCAGCTGGGAATCCGATGGCAATCGAAAGAGAATCCAGTGCCCTTGGTGTTCAGTTCTCAGCACTCACCATTTCATGAGCCTTATTCATCACAGCACTCAACATGAGACATTCAATTAAGTGTGCTCAGGTTTTAATACCGCGCGAGATTGGCTATAAACCCAGGAACGCGTGCAGACCGCGTGGTGCTCTTCTCAGGTGTCTTTTGCACCGTGCATGGCTTTTCACGCGAGGCTGTAACTGCACGCGCCTTTATGAGCTGTTTCTCCGGAAACCCAGGCGGTCTCATTCCACAGCCACAGCAGGACGCCCGCTCTAGCCACACAAGCAGATAAAACTTCTGGTACCCTGTTAGCACTGGGTGAGACAATAACAATGGAATTCCCCGTCAACATCGAAAATAAATCCCACCTCTCTTCTGGCCTAGCTGGGCCTATTAGTTTACTTAAGACACTTTGTCTTTTAAAGTCCACTGTCTAGATGTCCCACTTAGGGAATGCCAGGACAGGGAAGTGGGAGTGGGTGGGTTGGTGAGCAGGGGGAGGGGGATGGAATAGGGTGTTTTGGGGGGTCCAGGAGAGGGGATAACATTTGAAATGTAAATAAAGTAAATATCTAATAAAAAATTAAGAAAAAAACAGAATGTGGATTTTAACTTTCACTTAAGAATGAAAGTTAGAGTACCTTTGATTCTTTGAGCAGGAAGCCCATTACAGTGTCTTACTTATTACCTGGGCTACTTCTGGCCATGTGGAGTAGTGTGGGCCCCCCCTTTTCTTTATTGTTTCTGCTTATTTGGTTTGACATAAATGACATGTGACTGTGTTTGTGACTGTCAATTCTGCCAACTCCCAACTCGTAAAAACAAACCACCGATTCAGGTTCTTTCACACTAGGAGTTACTATGGTACCAGAGAGTGTGGTATTTGTTTCCATACCACACTGAAAAAAGCAAGTATTCCTCACTGACAGCCTCACATTGAGCTAGATACTATCTAAGATGGGAGAACTGATGCTGATACGTTTCCAGACTGAAAGGGCATGCTGTATGCATGTAGACAAAACCAATTCCTGAACACAGCTACTTACAAACCCCGGCAATCGATGTGTATAAAGACAAACCAGGACTTAATATACTTTATGTGATATTGTAGGGTTACAGCATTTTCTCCAAGGCAGCATCACATATAGGCAACACAAGCAAAAAAAAAATTAAATTAAAAAATAAATAATTGAGCTGAATTATGGTTAAGGTACCAAGGATCACGGTTTCTAGAAGAGTCTCCTTACTCTCCCTCTGCAAGACCACTAGGGAATTATCATGGACCTGGGGGTTCATACTCTTCCTTGTGTATATGACATTTTAGGGTGACAGGAGCTAATAGGAGTATAACACATTTTGAGCATGAAAATTTAGACTGATAGTTGATCTGTTAGTAATGTAGCAGTGCCTATAGAGTAGAAAAAAGTAATAAACGTAAGTATTAAGTAAATTAGTCTTCATAATATAAAGAATTCATGAAAAATCATAAAAGAAGTTTTAGAAGAACAGAATCCTAGCATGACTTAAAATGTCAACATTTGAAAAATTAATGTCAATATTTTAAAATATAGTATCACATAAAAGAAAGTAAAAAATTCATTTATCTTATAAAAGAAAGAAACATTCCAAGGAAAAAATAACAAATAATTTTCAGAATAAAACATTTTAAAAGTTTCGCAATTAAAATATTAAATGCTCTGAAATAGTATAGTCAAGATAAGGTGGGGAATAAAGAAGATTAACATGGAAATATTTGTGGAACCAAGAAGGAAAAGATATTTAACCTTTCCCTAATGAGAGTCAATCACTTGTAAGAATCAAATGTCAGACTGATTCATTTTACCTGGCAGTAAAAATCAAGCTAAGATTAAGTTACACCTTATACATTTACAGAAAAAGTTTTAATTCTAATGTTCAGTAGACTATTATTTAAGTATCAATGTGAAATAAAGATATTTTAAACTTCATATATAAGACTTCAGGAGTCTAGAAACCCAGGTTTTCCAGAGTTAAATTAAATTGATATTCTCTGTAAACACAGGCTCAGCATAGATCAGAGGTCAACATCATCCCTTTAAATATTACAAACTATATGTAAAAAGTAAGTAAAAATAAAAATACACAGAAGCTTTAGTAAATAACTCTATTGAAAAAGTATGGTGCTGGCTATAATCCATAGCACCATAAAGGATAGGTGTAGAGTAAGGGACTGGGTGGTGTGTGTGTGTGTGTGTGTGTGCATGTGTGTGCGTGCACACACACATATGTATATGTATGTGTACTGACTGGTTTTGTATGACAACTTGACACAGGCTGGGGTTATCACAGAGAAAGGAGCTTCAGTTGGGGAAGTGCCTCCATGAGATCCAGCTGTGAGGCATTTTCTCAATTAGTGATCAAGGGGGTAGGGCCCCTTGTGGGTGGTACCACCTCTGGGCTGGTAGTCTTGGGTTCTATATGAGAGCAGGCTGAGCAAGCCAGGGGAAGCAAGCCAGTAAGGAACATCCCTCCATGGCCTCTGCATCAGCTTCTGCTTCCTGACCTGCTTGAGTTGCAGTCCTGACTTCCTTTAGTGATGAACTGCAATGTGGAAGTGTGAGCTGAATAAACCCTTTTCTCCCCAACTTGTTTCTTGGTCATGATGTTTGTACAGGAATAGAAACCCTAAGACTGTGTGTGTGTGTGTGTGTGCATGAGTATGTGTGTGATAGATCTTAGGAAACATAAATAAGTAAAAAGAATAGTTAAGATGGATGTGAGATTGAAAAGGAATGGGAGGAAAGGGGATTGATTGATGGAGGGAGTTGGGTAATAGAGTGAGAGACAGCTAAAATTAGGGGTCATTTGAGTGGTAGTATGGACACCTAGTATAGCAGAAACTTCAAATATATACATTATATATATATATATATATATATATATATATATATATATATATACACATACATACATATTTTTAAAGACGATCTAAATGAAATCACCAAATAATGGAGGAGACAGAGCCACAGTTGTATATCTCTTGTTACAAAATGATGCTTCCTGTAACAGGAATGGGTAATATTTAATTGAGTTGTTGGCCAAAGGGGTCTTATAGGAGCCCCCAAACAATCCAAGCTGTAGCCAAGACTATGGGTTGCTCTCTATAAACTGATGACAAGGCTCTATTGCCTAAGACAACATCTATGCAACTCATTTAATATAGAGAAGTACGCAGGTGTCTTCAACCCTATGGTTATACTGGCTGGGCATAGAAGGGTACTCTGCAGCCTACCCAAAGAGAAATGTGAACACCAACATAGTCAAAAACCCATTTCAGTGGTGTCGTGTCTGCAAGATATGCGAGTGCAACAGTAGCACAAAGCTCGTGGGAGTAACTAATCAAAATCTGATTTGACTTAGGACTGATACCACAAAATGGATCCCATACTAGATGCTGCTTAGATGAGCAATAACTTGAAACTAGATAGCCCAGGAACTAGGATATAGCCAAATACTACTGTTCTACTAAAATACTGTAAAATAAAATGAGTCCCAATCACATTGTGCTATACTCATAGATCAATGCCTTGCTCAGCCTTCATAAGAGAAGCTTTCTGCTACAGCAAAGCAGAACAAATACAGAGAATCACACTGAGACAATATACAGAAAATGATGGACCTTGGGACAGAGAGATTTGTCTTCATCAAATCTCTCTCATAGTTCATGGAATCCTGAGGAAGAGGAGATAAAAGGAATGTAAGCACCAGAGGGAATGGAAGACACCAACTACAAAGTCCTCTATATCAACAAGTTTGACACACATATGAACTCAGAGGTATTGAGGCCACATGAGCAGGGCCTGAATGGATTTGCATCAAATGGGGTCCTAGAGAAATAGATATGTTCCCCCATCCCTAACCCAGAAGAAATCACCAATTCACAACCACTTAAAAGTGAAAATTTAGTTTCTCCAAGGAAGTCTGACTAGAGAAAGTCTTAAGTGTAGGCAACATATCCAATAGATGGCCAAGAGAAAGTGAACTTACTAGCATCCTTGGAGGTTCCTTGTTCCATAATATAGTGTCATGGTATTTTCTGTTTGTTTGTTTGTTTCTTTTATCTTACATTTTATTCTTTATTCATGGTGATTTTATATTTTTATACATTTTCCACTAATTGAAAATAGTTTTTTCTCACAAAATGTATTCTACCTGTTTCCCTCCCTCTACTGTCCCAGCTCCTCCTCATCCTCCCTTCCATACAGACCCACCTTCATTCAGTCTCTCAGTAGCTAAGGATAATAATGAAACACAGTGCATTAAAAACATAGTAAGATCAAACAAAAATGTTACAACTGGAATTGGACAAAACAAGCAAGCAGAAGGAAAGGAGGCCCTGAAAAACCACAAAAAACAGAACCAACTTGTTTTTACACCGAGAAATCCCATAAAAAACCTAACCTGTATGGGAAAAAGAGAGAAATGAATACTAACACACACACACACACACACACACACACACACACACACACACATATATATATATATATATATATATATATATATATATATATATACATAATAAAATTAATATGATAGAATTTATGAAAAAATGAATATCCCTTACAGAACACTATGAAACATTCAGAAACTCCGAGGATATTGTTGAGTTCATTTTCTGTTAGTCATCTACAGCAGGTTATATTGCCTACCGTTAAAAGTAATTTTTATCCTTCTCTCATAATGTTGTGTCAAGGCTTTTTAACTATGTTTTAATTATTAGATGATAAATAGTTAGATAAATAGATCCTAAATTCCCAAAGATTCTTTCACATTTATTTACATTATATGTTTACATGTATATATGCAATACATATTATATACATTATATAATTATATATACATTATATTGTATATGTCATATGTTATGTGTTATGCTTACATTATGTAATAGATTATATCTATTATATGTATATATTTATATTATATATTATAATATACAATATTCTACAGTCTTAAGGTCTTCTTACCACACATATCCTTAGTGTTTTTGTGGACTTTCAGAGTGTGCAAATGAGTGGATCGCCGTATCTATATCTTTCACTTGTGCTTTTTTCTTAGAGTCTTTTCTTTCTGTTTAGTTTCTTTTTTGTATTCCAACATATTAGTTTTTGTTGTATTTCATTATCCTTAGGAGCTTCTTTTTTACCTAAATTTTTCTCTAAAGTTCCCTAATGAGAAAAAGAGGGCAGACTCAGATAAAATCATTTGGAATGTAAACAAAGAATATAGAAAATAAAAAATTATATTAAAAAAAAAGATCCCTGGTGGAGCCGGGCCATCATGATGCATGACTTTAAGCCCAGAACTTGGGAGGCAGAGGCAGGTGGATTTCTGAGTTTGAGGCCAGCCTGGTCTACAGTGTGAGCTTCAGGACAGCCAGGGCTACACAGAGAAACCCTGTCTCAAAAAAAACCAAAAAAACAAAAAATCAAAAAAAAAAAACAAAAAAAAAACAAAAACAAAAACAAAACAAACAAAAAAAGATCTTGGTAGGCTTCTTTTTCAAAAATGTGAAAATAAACAAGATATTTTAGGGCAAAGAAAAAGGAAGAAGTATTGTTTTTCAAATTTAACTTTCCTAATACACACACCACAGTGGTCAGAGGAAAGACCATGAGACTTCAAACTTACCCAAAGAACCACAGTCACTGATGAGTCTAGAGGCAGCAGTCCTCCGTAGCACACCTACGGGGAATCTGCTTCTAAGTGGTCAGCCCTGAAAACAAACATCTGCAGGTTACATTTAGGAATGTAAATGTGTAAACGTCTGCATATATGTATGTAATAAAAAAGAGGACATACATTCATATAAAATAGAGCAAGCAGAAGCTTGGGGGAGAATTTGTAGTGAGGAAGGGGAAGTGACAAGGGATGTAATTATATAAAGGTCTCAGAAATAAAAGAAATATAGCTCTCCCCTCTCTCATGAGACTCTTTCTGATAAGTAGACATAAATTTGGTTTCCACTTAAGTTCCAACCAGTTTAATTTTCACTTTGTGTGTGTGTGTGTAAATGTGTGTGTGCAAGTGTATGTTTGCATGTGTAATTGGACTATAGAGTTCAAGAGACATGTGACTGCCTTACAGTGTCACTTTTATGCAATTATGCCTGTGCCTGTGGTATTATTTTATAGCAAATTCCAGTTAATTGCAACCCAATACTAATCAGATTCATTTTCACAGTCTTACATTTTGCTACAGAATTACACCAACTAATGTGGGCCTTCATTCTACTCTGAACAAAATCAGTTTGCATTATTTGTATCAAATTCAGCTTTAGGGGAAGGAGAAAGAATGTCAAAATGGTAGAAGTGGTGAGCCAAAGAAAATTGTCAAGGTGAGAGTCCACAGGAAGGCCATCTCCAAATCATCTTCATTTGTGATTCTCAGGATCTGTTCTTCTGTCTTCAAATATTTCTCCTTCTGCATCCATCTGGTGTATTCCAGCTTTGCTTTATAATGCCCAGTTCCTGGTTCCTACCACATGGCAGACTTCTGAATAATTTACATCAATCGACAATGACATGAATCTTTTAAAAAAATACAGTTCTCAATACTAAGAAATTAAATTGTATCAGGAATACAGCGTTGCTTTCTCCAATAGCTTGGAGATAAGCATACTTATTTATGTAGGTACAGAGCTTCTCCATGACTATGATCTCTTCACGCACATTTGGATAAGTTGTCTCAGATTTGAATAGATTCTCTGTTCACAAACAAAATCATTACTGCTTCTGAGAAACTGGTGCCTTTGTCCCTGCTGTGATCAATCTTCATAGCTCAGGGCAGGGGTGGAGGGTGGGGGTGATGAAAATCCAGCACATGGTTGTATAATCATTAGATATTTCACACATTCAAAAAGTAAGATACTCGTTTGCTGAAATAGACTGAACATTTGCAAGAATCGAGGTCACTCTAAGTAAAGGACTTTATGAACTTGACAATAACATAGTGACCAAAATAGAAGCTTTAGTAATCTGTTGATTATCACGTCCTAAGTATCACTATAAGCTGTTACTAAAATGAAACTGTATGTATCCTTTTTTGGGTTAATTTTAAGTATGGGTAAATTTCTAGGATTATGCTAAAGAGTACAGTGCCCGCAGTGTCTGGAAGAGGATGTGTGGTTTCCTGCAACTGGAGTCAACAGTTGTAACCCACAGTGCCGGGCACCTCCCCCTTGGGTCCTCTGCAGGGGCAGTGTGTATAACCACTGAACAATCTCTCCAGTCCCTGAACTTGTCTTCTACTTAAATAAGGGGCAATACCACCTTCAAATGCAGAAAAAACAGAGCCATAGTAGTTGCTGATACTTTGCAGTCTGCAAGGAATTTATTAAACTAAAGTAAGAGTCATAGTATAATAAAAGATTTGGTAAGAATCAACATATACTCTAACGTATGGTAAGGATCACCATGTAACGTGGGATAGGGCGAGGGTCATGTGGCCAGCAAAGAGTTCAGAGTACTGAGCTACAAACAGCCAATGAGCACATACGACAGAGAAGCTACTGATTTCAGGAAAGCTCAGAAACAAGCAACAGTATAACTTACAGGCTTTACCTTCTAACCAGTCAAAGGAACTATGTTAATGAAAAGAAAGTTGTAGACTAATGGTGTTTATTCTAGTGGTAAATCAGGTGACACACAATATTTAAACTTTTAATTATCCTCCCAATTCTCAGTAATCTACAAACACTATGACTATTAGGATATTAATTTTCATAAACCCCCAAGTACTTTTATAATGTTACAATGTTCAATGAAGTGTTGTAATAAATGTGGGCTGAGTATTAAATCATTAAATGGTTGATGGATATGAACTAAGGGGTAAATATAAATAAATTAATATTAGGATATTGATGACTTGATCAAAGAATATGTTGTCATTAGAGCCAGTAGAACCATTTGAGGATTTGACCAAAGATCAAGAACAAGACAGGAAAGAGGGGAGAAAGCTATGGTGTCTAAGAGACCCAACAAGCAGCTGACCAAGACAGATTCAGCGACACCCAAGCAATGGACTTAAGTTGGAATGGCTGCAGGGAATTAGGGAAGGCTGGAAGAAGCAGAAGACGAGGGAGACCCTATAGGAAAATCAGCAGGCTCAACTAACCCGGGCCCCTGAGGTTTCTCAGACACAGATTTCTGCGCCACCAGATTTCTTGTATGCTGAGGCAGCAGCATACAAGAGCTGGTTTGAGGCCCTCTGACACATATATAGCAGAGGACTGCTGGGTCTGGCCTCAATGAGAGAAGACTGACTGTGACTGTCTAACCCTAGATAGAGACCTGAGGTCCATCCCATGGAGTCAGGAAGCCTGGTGGGTGGAGCATCACCTTGGAGACAGGAGGAGGAGGAATGGAATGAGGAACTCTGGAAGAGAGAACCAGGAGGTGGGAAATGACTGGACTGTTAAAAAAATGAAAATAAAAGTAGTAAAAACAAAAACAAAAATAAAACAAACAATAAAGAACAGTAAAGAGAAGAGATCCTTGGCTATGTCGTAAGATCACTGCTGAGGCCTCCCTGGGATTCAGACTTTACTCCATGGAGCAGAATGAGGAGCCCTTCGGATTCTCTGCAGACCTATGTGACAGAGACTCTCAAGCCCAAGGGTTGAGTTTTCTCCTCTGCTCACCAGAGATGTTCCTAAGAAAATCTGAATACTTTGGAAATACCCCTGGGCTTTGTAGTTCTCACTTCCAAGTTTTATAAGCAATGAATTTTACCTTTCTGAAGTAAAGCCTGCAGATCAGGTGTGCACTCTGCTATGATCAAGAGCCTGTGTGAGGGTGTTTTTAACTAATGCTTCTTGAATAAGTCAACTTGGAAGCAGATGCATTCTCTGCTTCAAGCTTCACATATGGATAGTCTTTTTGGCAATAGTTTTGACTAGAGCAGGGAAGAATACTTTGCTCCTGGATTTTTGTATTTAAATGAATGTCACAAGACCAGAAATGGTTTGAGATTTGGGCCAGTTTTGAGTATAGGCCAGAGAGGTTTTTTAATTATATTTTATGAAATTTAACATATTAAGCAATGATTTAATTTGAAATTAAACTATAATTATATCATCTCCCCCTTCTCTTTCCTTCCTTGGATCCACTGTAGACAGATTGGTTTAGCACTAGTTAAGCCTGAGAGATGAAGTCTATTCACCAATGTGCTTTAGTAACCCCAAAATATCACAGGTGATGAGAATCTTTCTCCAGTGTTTCCTATCTGATAGATTGTTTCAATGAAAAACAAATTATTTAATTGCATGTAGAAATTGGGGAACTGTGACATACATGGACCACTGAATGAGCCAGTTTTATATTTGCTGGTCTAAGACTTTCCTTACCTCCAGCTAGGATTTATACATAAAATGTAGTCTATTTATCTGCCTTTAGAGCTCATAAATGCAGGACTTCCCTTAGACCCTGTTCTTTAGACAGAATAGTATGGGCTTCCTCTAGCTGTACCATAAACTGAAATGTCATTGAGTCCAGAACCACGTGACGTTAGGAGCCAACACATCTTACTTCAGACTATTTCAAACTTGAGACTTTTAATATCCTCAAAGTACTTTAGGTCCTGTGAGAGACTTGTCCCTATCTCCTTCGGAAATCGTGCCTTGAAACACACACTCACACACACACACACACACACACACACACACACACACCCTTGACCAGAGAACAAGAAAAATGACAGAAATTTGGTACACAGGCTTGACTGTCTTCACACACGGACACAACTTTTTAATAGTTCAGGATCAGGGCTAACAGGGGTTCATGGAGAGTGCCTTTCATAAGCATCTCCTTTCATGAGAAGAAGGAAGAGAAGGCAGCCGTGTCTCAGCCAGAGTTGTTATGCTCCTGTAAAATTTAAGTAAATTAAAAACCTCTATCATATGACTATTTATCATAGCCAAAAAATAGAAGTAACCCAAGCACACAACAACTCACAAGTGATAATGCTAATGCAATATATTAATAGAGTTTCATTGTCATTAAAAACAATGTGCCTGTCATTTTGGACAATGTGGATAAAACAAGAGATCATTAGGTTCAGTGAAGTAAGCCAGGTAAGAAACACAAATACTTGACTTCATTCATATGTGGAAGCTAAAAGTATTGTTTTCATAGACATTGGTTTGCACACGAGTGTGCATGCGTGCATGTGTGTGTGTAATATGTGTGTCTGAAGGCAAGGTGTGTTATGTGTGCATGGTATGTGTATTATGAAGAGTACTAGCTCTGACAATTTTGATAAGTCTCTGTGTGTGATATAAAAACCAATATCAGCAGGAAATTTCCATGAAAGCCTTACATTCTTAACCACTTTTAAAAAGTAAAGTTTTGTCCTCATTATGAGAAAACAAAATAAGCTATAATTAAATTAAAACTAGTGGAAGACACAAAAAATGGACAAGAGCCCGCTTTTGACAAAGATAGTAGCTTTGTTAGTTAAAATAAGTCTCCAAGAAGTAGCTAAGTCTTTCAGCATGGCATTTGGTTATTACATTGGGGACACAGCTCAATGGTAGAGCACTTACCAGCATATCAGGGCCCATGATCTAATCCCCAGCATTTGAAAAAAAGTAGTAAGGCAGCTAATCTGCTCAGTTCTTACTCAGCTTTAACTAGAAAAAAATTATTGTTCAACATCCTTACTCAGCTATTAGAAACAATGAATTCATGGAATTCTTCAGAAAATGGATGGAGAATCTCATCCTGAGTGAGGTAACTCAGTCACAAAAGAACACACATGGTATGCACTCACTGTAAGTGGATGTTAGCCCAGAAGCTTGGAAAACCCAAGATATAACTCACAGACCAAATGAAGCTCAAGAAGAAGGAACCAAAGTGTATTTGGTACTTCTTAGAAGGAGGAACAAAATACCCATGGGAGAAGATACAAAGACAAAGTATGGAGTAAAGACTGAAGGAAAGGCCATCCAGAGTCTTCCCCACCTGGGGATCCATCACATATACAATTACCAAACCCAGACACTATTAGGGATGCCAACAAGTGCTTGCTGACAGGAGACTGATATAACTGTCTCCTGAGAGGCTCTGTCAGTGTCTGACAAATACAGAGGGGGATGCTCTCAGCCAAACACTGGACTGAGCACAGGGGTCCCAATGGAGGAGATAGAGAAAGGACCCAAGAAGCTGAAGAGGTTTGTAGCCCCATAGGAAGAACAACAATATAAACCATCCAGTATCCCCAGAGCTCCCAGGGACTAAACTATCAATCAAAGAATACACATGGAGGGACCCATGTCTCCAGCCTCATATGTAGCAGAGGAGTCTTGTCAGACATCAATGAGGGGAGAAGCTGTTGGTCCTGTGAAGGCTCATTTCCCCAGGACAGGGAAGCAGAATGGGTGGGTTAGTGAGCAGGGGCAGGGGTGATGGGATAGGAGGTTTTCAGAGGAAAAAGGAGGAAAAGGGATAACATTTTAAATGTAAAAAAAAGATCTAATAAAAAAAGGGAAAAATGATTTCAAAAGAGTGCCAAGACTTTAACAGCTAAAGGTATTTCTAGTAGAATCATCTCTGCTGAAAAAAATTACACATATATTTATATATTCTATAAAATATAATTATTATTACATGATTTATGTTATTATAAAATATATTTGTTTTAATATTTTATTTATTATATAACATATAATGCATATATACATAAAAATAAACCACATAAAATATTCATGAAATACATAAACATGGATAAAAATAAATAAAATAATTTTTAATTATATTACATGTTGCTATATATACTTATATATTATATAAATTATATTTATTATTATATAATTTATATATGATTATATAATATATTTATTTTATCTTACAACTTTATACAATAATATAATACACATTATATAATACATAAATATAGTTTTAAGATAAAATAAATAAAATTTATAATTTATAAATAATAATAATTTATGAGATGATAATAATTTATAAAAATAATTTATAAAATAAATAAAATTTATATAATACATCACAATTATGAAATTAATTAATTTTAGATACTCAGATACATAAAATATATAATATATAACATATAACAAATAAAATTATGTTATATATGAATATATATTAGACATTTATTTACATTGTACATATGTGTGTGTGTGTGTGTATGTGTGTGTAGAGAGATTCAATAACAATTTTCTATTTTGCTAAAAAAAATTGTCCTCTTAAATCATATAGATATTGACATTAAGGGGAAAGCTGTAACTGTTAGTGACTTGCAAATCATGGCCTAGGGTAGGACCTAAAGAACAAAGATGTGTAGTGTTAACAGTAATGGCTAACTTTACCTGGATCACACCAAGTGGGAGAGGCTGTACCTCCTGGGTGTGTAGGCTGAAGGTCTAATTGGCACTTACTCTGCCCCAGGATCATGAAAATTCTGACTCAGCATGTGTCACATCAACTCCGAAGTAGGGATCTACTGTAATGGCTAAGATCAGTGGCTCGCTGTTCTGTGCACACTTTATACAAAGATACCTCATCCTGTTTCAAATATATGTACAAGAAAAGACAAACTAACCAGGAAGGAAACCTCTCTCCTCCACAGTAAGTATGGGTAGAAAGTGAAATATCTATCGTAGCCCATACTGCTTCACTATCCACCCAACCCAACTTAATGCTCTGTCTCCCTCCCTCTCTCTCTCTGTCTCTGTCTCTCTCTCTCTGTCTCTCTGTCTGTCTCTCTGTCTCTGTCTCTATCTCTGTCTCTATCTCTGTCTCTCTGTCTCTGTCTCTCAAAAAAAAAAAACAAAAGAAAAATAACCCATGCTATCTGTTTGGTGAATTATCACTGGGTGTGGAAACATGCCCTGGGGTGTGACTGTGTACTCAGTGACATTCTATGGTAGGGAACTGATGTTTCTCTTTCTCAGCAGGTGTCAGGTATGACTATCTTCTCAGTTAGGAGTGGAATTTTGTGTCCATTTCCCCTCTGACTTGCTGGTAATGAAAAGTGTTTCTGAAAACAGAGTTTTATGAGAGAGATGGGATGATATAAAGAATTCTAAGATGTAAGTGAGGCAATTTGAAGCTACTACTTAATATAATTGCCTGTGCAGACGCCATAGTCAAAACATAAATTCATGGTTACTTAGATTTCTTAGCTGGCTGGAGAAATCTCACATTGGAATTAACTTTTCAGATAAAATAAACTTCGGTTTCTCTAAAGGCAGAAAGTCCTTATAATGATAAGATAAAGTCACTTAGTAATTATTGGGGCATAGTACGTAAATTGGCTAATAGTCTTCTAATGATAAGTTGCCCTCTATTGGCTGCTAAGTTCAGTGTATTACCATTAGTTTTAGATACAAATTGTCTCTTTCCACAATTGGAGAGCAACAGAGCACTTGTGTTTGTCATGTCCCTGCTCCATTCTTTTCCTTTCCATGTGCTTTCTTTTGTTTTTTCTAAACCAAGTGTCTTTATTACCAAGGAAGCACTTGACTGTTGATATATCTCTATCATAAGATTTAAAACAGTTAACCTAGAAAATATTCATTATACTTACTAATAATATTTGATACATAATAATTATATTATTAAATTTATTTATTATTATTTTATTTATTTACAACCAGATGTTGCCTCCGAGTGATCCCTCGCACAGTTCCTCTTCCCGTTCCTCCTCCCTCCTGTTTCTGAGAGGATGTTTCTCCCCCACTGGGGCCTGAAGTCTCTCAAGGATTAAGTGAGCCTTCTCCCACTGAGGCCTAATCAGGTAGACCTCTGCTATATTGGTGCCTTTGGGGTGGGGATGGGGAGGCACTCTGATCAGCTTATATATGCTGCTTGGTTGGTGACTCAGTGTCTGGGAGCTCCTGGGGCTCAGGGTTAGTTGAGACTGTTGGCCTTCCTAAGGGGTCGCCCTCCTCTTCAGCTTCTTCCTTCCTTCGCCTATTTAAACATAGGGGTCCCTGACTTCAGCTATTAAGAATGAGGACATCATGAGCATTCCAGGCAATTGCATGGAACTAGAAAATATCATCTTGAGTAAGGTAACCCAGACCCAAAAGGATATGCATGGTATGCACTCGCTAATAAGTGGATATTAGCCAAAAAAATACAAAATACCTAGACACAACCCACAGAAGTTAAGAAGTCTGAGAAGCAGAAAGGCCCAAATGTAGATACTTCAATCCCATTTACAAGGAGTAAGAAAAAAATCACTGGAGGCAGAGGAAGGAGGGACTGGGTGGGAGAGGGGAGAAGGGGAAAGGGGGAGCAAGATCAGGTATGGAAGTGGGCAGGACAGAAGAGAAACCAGAGGGCTAGTAGAATGAATGGAAATATGCAGCCTCCTGTGTGGAAAGTGGGGAGATCCTCTAGAAAGCACCAGAGACCTGGGAGGTGAGAGACTCTCAGAACTCAATGGGAGTGACCTTAGATGAAATGCCCAACAGTGGGGAGAGGGAACTTAAAGAGCCCAGCTCCAGTACATAAGACAGGGCCTTAAATGGAGAGATGGAGTTACCAATCCTCAGTCAAAGTCTCTGAACCAAAAGTGTTCCTGTCTAAAAGAACTGCAAGAACAAAAATGGAGAAAACAATGAGGGAAAAGCAGTCCAGTGACCGGCCCAACTTGGGATCCATCCAACTTGGGGAGACACCAAGGCCTGACACTACTACTGATGCTACAGTGTATGTACAGACAGGAGCCTAGCATGGCTGTCCTCTGAGAGGCCCAACCAACAACTGACTGAGACAGACACAGATATTTACACACAACCATTGGACTGAAGTCGGGGACTTCATGTGCTTTCAAAAGCCACTCACTGCTTTGTGAGCTCCATGGAATATCACCATGAGTCCTCCAGGCACTATGGGAACCACATCCTACCTCAGTGAGGTGACTATAAGAGAATTTACAATCATAAAATAAAGCCACTAACTCTGCCAGTTCCTCTCTGTCCCATACCACTTTTCTCTTTCTAACTGACCTCCTCAGATATGTCAGTAACCTTAGGAAAACATCTGACATTTTTAAATACCTAGAGGCATGGCATGTGTGCAATTGCATGCACCCATACTGCCTCATATGGAGGCAAACAGATAATGGGAATCTTTTTATCACTCTGTCTTGTCATTTGAGATACTGTCTCTCATAGAACATTAAGCTTGCCATTTCAGCCAGGCCAGCAGGTTAGCAAGCTCCCAGGGTCACCTGTCTGTGCTCCACACCCACAATGATGTTAAAGGCACTGTCGTTGCATGCCATGCCTAACAATGACAGTGACGCTGGGGATTTGAACTCATATCTACAAGTTTTCACAGCAGGCATTCTTAAACACAGAGTCATCTTCCTGTGCCCAAGTAGTATTTTTAACCAAAAATATATTTAAATGACAGATATTTAAGTAAAAAGTCTGGTTTGTATCTGTTTCCCTTTGTTTTCTGCTAACATTCATATGGAGGGTACTTTAACATTTCCAGTTTCTTACAGTTGTTTGTCTGGCCACTTACTGAACTTCCTCCTAATTCAGTTGCTCTTCCATGTACATCTCTATGACTCATTCTGAGGATCCAAAGAGTATGGCTGACAAGGAATACAGGAAGAACTCACATGGTGTATATTGAGGGTCCATGGGGGAGGAACTTATCTCATGGCTTATAAAGAAATATTAATTAAGATGTGAACCACTAAGAATGTGTTGAGTCTAGTTAAACAGAGGGAGAAAATGGTTACACTAAAAGAAAAAATTACTCAGGAAGGTAAATTTAGGACCATTAGTTGACATTTTCCATCCTTCTGCAGGGGGACATGACTGCGCATATGGATGTGAAATACATCATTCCCAGACTGTGGTCATTCTGGTCACACTGAACACTGTGACAAGCATGCTGCCCCACTCCTGGTTATAACTACTTCCCATATAAAATTCTGGCTGTGTTATATGTTTGCTCCTCATAACACAGCATTTATAAACTGTAAGCTTACAGTCATTGAGATGACTCTGAGGGTATTACTTGCCACCAAGCCTGAGGGCCGAATCCTCTCCTATCTCAGAAACACACTGAAAGAAGATAATTATCTCAAGCAACTTTTACTCTAACCTGCACATGCACACCACACACAAAAAATAAATACATTAAAACACAAAAAATATAAGATTAAACTGAATGTTTTCAGAGAATAGTTTGTTTTATAATAGTAAATATTCTGTATTTTAGTTAGCCAAAATGTGTTCTGCCTTATGGAATTTTTTTCACTACCTGTATTGATTTCAAATAACAAAGCACAATGCTAGAGTTTACTTATTTTATGTGACAGGTACCCTGATAACCTACTGCTCACTATTTCAGATTTCTCTGGGAACTTGATTTACTCCACAACCTCTTCTTACATTTGTCCAGTGGAAAGGACAGTGGAGATCTGGGTTTATTCTCTGGTTAGATCCAGATGGGTGTGAGGGTTGCCAGGAGGAAGAGGCACTCTGTGGGCCTACTTTGCCTTTGTGTCTCAGCAAATATGTCTTCCCTTGGAACCCTCATCTTTGTGAATGAAGTAACTAACTTCGGCCCCCGCATGCATTACGCTTGCAATTGCACTGACTGCTTAAACGTGATGCTCCCTTATTAAACTTTTGCTGAATTAATCATGTTAGAATATGTTCCGGTTGTTATGGAGATACTGATACAATAAAGGGACTGAGTTAAGGTCCTGGCCAGGAATTTCTTGGAAGTGCTATGAAGTATCTGTATTGTCATTGCAATAAAACAACAGATAATAGAATTCATGCCCAAAGATCACTTACTGTATCACTCTAGGCCAGTTGTTTAGTCATTCTATGCTAAACTTTTCTTGTCTGTAATGTGAGTATATCATTTTCTGTGTTTCTTATGAATATATCACTTGCAATATACCCTAACCCCAATGCCTGGAACAAAAAAAAAATTCTCATTATGATTCAAAATAACCAATCTAGTCATTCAGGTATTTTTTTGAAGCCAATAATATAGCTTTTATCTTTAGCTCCATCCTGGTACAATGTCTACCTTTTTTCACACACACTCCTACATGGACATAAAGCTTTGCTTCAACCAGCATTCACTGATCATTTATTTTCTAAATGACGTGGTGTTAAGAACAGTAGAGAATTATGATAAGGTGCTGTCTTAGTTACTTTTCTATAGCTATGATAAAACACCATGACCAAGGCAGCTTATAAAAGAAAATGTTTACTTTGGGCTCATAGTGGCAGAGGGTTAAAGCTTGTGACCATCACAGCAGGGAGCATGAAAACAGGCAGGCAGACATGGTGCTGGAGCAGTGACTGGAAGCTCACATCTAGAGACACAGCCATGAAGGCAAAAAAGCAACCGGGAGTAGCACGAGCTCTTTAAAGCCTGCCCCAGTGGTTCACCTCCTCTAACAAGACCGCTCGTTCCCAAACACTTCCATCAACCAGGGACTAGGTGTTCAAACATATGACCATATGAGGTCATTCTTATTCAATCCACCAGAATGTCTTATTTTTCAAGAAGGTAACATTCTTCTTTGGAAGACAGAGACAAAAGAACCATCACTCAGTACTGACCTGGAGTTTAAATACTTTCCTTCAGAAAACTAAGGCAAACAAAGAGGCAAGTGTGCAGACAGGACTTATATATTTTCAGTTATTCTTTTTCTTTACCTAAAATTCAGCGTTCCTTTACTGAATTACCATTGCCTTGCCTAGTCAAATCATGCTTTGAAAAATTCATCCCGTTGTAATCAATTTATTACTCAGATGTTAAGTGACCTTTCTTGATGAAATGTGAACAAACATGTGTTTACTGATTAAAGATCAAGGAAGAATTCTACCCAAGTCGCGTAGTAAATCAGTCAGTTCTTTGTGGTTGCTTATAGGAGCCCAGGTTAAAAAAAAAAAACTTAGAAAGTATGAGTGGCCCCAAAGCAGCTGCATCACGCAAAAACTCTTTCCAGCAGAGTAACAACTCTGAAAGCTCCATCCCAGAGCTCGCTGCCCAGCTTCCAGGGATTGCCACTGCCGAGTCTGTTCTTCCCTCTACTGAAGATTGATTTTCTAAACTTGTGGGGAAAACTTTGAATTGGGGGACTTTCAGGGCTTCCAGAACCCATAGCTTTCATTACACCAGTGTAGCCTTTCCTCATTAGTTCAGCAGTGAATGTTTCAATCAGAAGGGAACAGTTATACAACTGTCCATCCTTTCTGTCAACTTTTACTTATTTCTGCCCTCTCTTTTATGATGGTAAAAAGTATCTGACTGTTTTGTTCTATTTATGATTGAGCATTATATTGCCATGCCATTGGAACAGTTATCCATTCTTAGTTGAACTGTTATAAGTCCCTCTATTAAACACTGACACTAAAAGAAGTGTCCTTTGATGACCAAGTGTTGCTGATAACTATAAGTTAGGCACAAATCATTAGAAAGCAATTTAACAAACATTTAACATTCATTTTCTAAAATTATATCAATGTCCTTCCAACTAAGTCCTATGATCTCAACCACAGTTCTTTGTCGCAGGTTGAGTACCAACTGTAACTCCTTCATATGGAACATGCTGTAATTAGAAAGCATTTGTTAAATTGATCCATTCTTATCTCCTTGTACTAAGCTCAAGTCCAAGTGGATCAAGGACCTCCACATAAAACCAGATATACTGAAACTAACAGAAAAGACACTGGGGAAGAGCTTTGAGCACATGGGCACAGGGGGGAGATTTTCCTGAACAGGACATCAATAATTTATGTTCTAAGATCAAGAATTGCCAAAGGGGACCTCATAAAATTACAAAGTTTCTGTAAGGCAAAGGACACTGGCAATATAACAAAATAGCAACCAACAAATAGGGAAAAGATCTTTACCAACCCTTCATCTGACAGAGGGTTAATATCCAATATATACAAAGAAATCAAGAAGTTAGACTCCAGAGAGCCAAATAACCCTATTGTTAAAGGAATATACAGCAAACCGGTAGCCAGCATCAAACTAAATGGAGAGAAACTTGAAGCAATCCCACTAAAATCAGGGACTAGACAGGGCTGCCCCCTTTCTCCTTATCTTTTCAATATTGTACTTGAGGTACTAGCTCGGGCAATTCGACAACATAAGGAGGTCAAAGGGATACAAATTGGAAAGGAAGAAGTCAAACTATCATTATTTGCAGATGACATGATAGTCTACCTAAGTGACCCAAAAAACTCCACTAGAGAACTCTTACAGCTGATAAACAACTTCAGCAAAGTGGCAGGTTATAAAATCAACTCAAGCAAATCAGTGGCCTTCCTATACTCAAAGGATAAGCAGGCTGAGAAAGAAATTAGGGAAATGACCCCCTTTACAATAGCCACAAACAGTATAAAGTATCTTGGGGTGACTCTTACCAAACATGTGAAAGATCTGTATGACAAGAACTTCAAGATCCTGAAGAAGGAAATGGAAGACCTCAAAAAATGGAAAAACCTCCCATGCTCATGGATCGGCAGGATCAATATAGTTAAAATGGCCATTTTGCCAAAAGCAATATACAGATTCAATACAATACCCATCAAAATCCCAACTCAATTCTTCACAAGAATTAGAAAGAGCAATTATCAAATTCATCTGGAATAACAAAAAACCCAGGATAGCTAAAACTATTCTCAGCAACAAAAGAAAGTCTGGGGGAATCAGTATCCCTGACCTCAAGCAATACTACAGAGCAATAGTGTTAAAAACTGCATGGTATTGGTACAGTGACAGGCAGGGAGATCAATGTAACAGGATTGAAGATCCAGAAATGAACCCACACACCTTTGGCCACTTGATCCTCGACAAAGGGGCTGAAAACATCCAATGGAAAAAAGATAGCCTTTTCAACAAATGGTGCTGGTTCAACTGGAGGTCAGCATGCAGAAGAATGCGAATTGATCCATCCTTGTCTCCTTGTACTAAGCTCAAATCCAAATGGATCAAGGACCTCCACATAAAGCCAGATACTCTGAAGCTAATAGAAAAGAAACTGGGGAAGACCCTTGAGGACATCAGTACAGGGAGAAAGTTTCTGAACAGAACACCAATAGCGTATGCTCTAAGATCAAGTGTGGGAAGCCATCCTGAGCTATTCGGACTATTGCTTACTCATGGCCCTAAGGTGGTGGCTGCTAAAATATAAGAACAATTAACTAGAGCCTCTCCCGTGGGCATTGGTTTAGCCATTGTCTCGAAGATAACTGCAGAATGATCCTGCCTGCATCATCACCCGCCAACTCTGGTAATTGCGGTGGAAGGAAGTCCTGAGATAACTGCGGCAGGCTCCGGCCTGTGCAAACACCCGTTGTCTCCACTGGAGGACCCTTATCTCTTCCTGCTGAAACTGCTAGGATTGCCCTTTCTTCCTTTGTCCTTGCCTTGGGGTACGCCCCTCCTGAAAGCCTTAAAACCTGTGTACCCCAGAACATTAAACGAGGCTTTGACACAACTCAGATTGGCTTGTCATTCTTGGTGCTTGGCCTCCCTCCTTCTCCCCCCCTTTTGACCCGCAGGTAGCACCCCTTCGGAACCCTGGAATAACTGACCCGCGGGACGGGTTACAGTGGCGCCTGAACAGGGACCCGAAGTACGGTCAACTACCGGACGACAGAGGAGAAATCCCGGGAAAAGGAATCAAGGACCCCACAGACCGCATCGCTCGTGCATCGCTGGAGGGGCAGGTGAGTGGCCAAACATTGCCGTCCGATTGTCATTGGGGAAAAAAAGAGGCTAAAGAGGCTTGATTCATAGGAGAAATCAAGCAATCATTCAGGGAGAGAGGAGTAAGAGTTAAGAAAAAAGATTTAATTAAGTTCTTTTGTTTTGTCATGAGAAATGTCCTTGGTTAATTTTAAGTGGACCTGATATTCACCCACTAACTTGAGATAAGGTTGGCAAAGAAATTAATAAGATTTTTAAAACAGGTACAGGTGAATCAATGTCTGATACATTCTTTAGTTACTGGGGGCTCATTCAGAGTGCGAACGAGGACCCTGCTGAATATTGCCTCCGCCCTTTGTCTCGGGTAGCTTCTGTGACTTTGCTTTCCCATAAAAAGAACTCGCCAAAACCTTCCTTGGTCGTTATAGACAGGTCTGAGTCCCTGCCATCCGCTCCTGTAACTTCTCTTTATCCTCTGCTCCTGAGAGACCCATCCCTTGCTGATATGTCATTAAGTTTAGAGAACCCCTGGGGAGAAAGCCAACTTGGAGGAGAAAAGCTGCAGAGAGCAAGCAGTCCTCTTAAAGGAGCTACAAGGGACAAATGGTCACTCTAACTTCAAGATTTATTTCAAAGTCAAATGCCTAGAAAAAGCCAGAGCCAAAACAAGCCCCTCCACATGGCCTCCCACCCTATACCCAGCGATAGGCATGCAGCGCGGCTCCTCTCAGCCAGGTTTCTCAGACCTTTACTGGGTCCAGGCAATCACCAGAGATCGTCCTATACTCAGCCTTAAAATAAATGGTAAAAGCTTTGAGGGCATCTTAGACTCAGGTGCCGATTCTACTGTGATCTCGCAATGTGTTTGGCCCCCTGCTTGGCTTTTGCAAGCCTCTCTGACCCATCTGCAGGGGATTGGACAATCAAAAAATACTCTCCAGAGCTCAAAGTTGCTGACTTGGGAGGACAGAAGGAAATACTAGCTCTACTCAGCCCTTCGTGGTCCCTGGTCTGCCTGCTAACCTCTGGGGAAGAGACATTCTCTCTCAAATGAAAGTCCTTATGTGTGGTCCCAATGAGGTTATTGCTCAACAAATGCTCTCCCAGGGCTATCTCCCTGGACAGGGACTAGGCAAAAATGGACAGGGGAGACCCATGCAGGTAGAAGTCAGAGACTGCTGCTGAGGCGGCCAGAGAAAAACTGCTCATGGGCAGCATGTAAGACCTGGACTGCAGAGAAATTCCTGGGCTCTCCTCCCCTCTCCACAGGTGTGTGTGTTCGACTAGGCATCCTCCTTCCCCCTTGTTAAATCTTAAGAGAAAAAGCAAGTTGCAGAAAAGCAGTTTTTCCATGTGTGGACACAGTATCAAAAAAAAAAAAAAAAGAAAAAGAAAAAAAAAAAAAGAAATAGTTAGAAGCTATTTCAAAACTCTCCTGGAAAGGAGAAGAAAATGGGAGACGTCCTGTTTTCTCTCTGAAACCTACTGGAGATCTCCTTAGTTCAGGTTAAGATATTTGGGTCTTTTGGGACATCAAGTTCCCTCGGTGTCTATTGTACATCTTTGGTGCACCAAAACTTGTCTATATGTGTGTCAATTCATGTTGTCTATTGTTTTGTTTGGCTGAATGATTGGTTGTTTTTTATGTTTTATGTAAAAAAAAAATGGTAAAAAGGCGTTATCTTGCTGGCAGTCCTGCCAATTGTGGTTTACACAGAGGAGGCTAATTTGAGGTGCCTCACATTCTAAGGTAGGAGTCAAAGACAGCTGGGAAAAAAAGCTGCTTCTTAAAGGGCCAGGAGCCGGACAAGTGGAAATGGTTAATTCTCCTAGAAAAAATTCTATCATGATGATGATTGGGTTCAAAGTGCTTTATTCCTCTGAAGTTACAGCTAGAAAAATATATATATTTGGTTTAAATTTATGAGATTTGTATGATCGCTTCATTTTTATTTCTTTTTTTTTTTTTTTTTTTTTTTATTATTCGATATAATTTATTTACATTTCAAATGATTTCCCCTTTTCTAGCCCCCCCACTCCCCGAAAGTCCCGCAAGCCCCCTTCTCCTCCCCTGTCCTCCCACCCACCCCTTCCCACTTCCCCGTTCTGGTTTTGCTGAATACTGTTTCACTGAGTCTTTCCAGAACCAGGGGCCACTCCTCCTTTCTTCTTGTACCTCATTTGATGTGTGGATTATGTTTTGGGTATTCCAGTTTTCTAGGTTAATATCCACTTATTAGTGAGTGCATACCATGATTCACCTTTTGAGTCTGGGTTACCTCACTTAGTATGATATTCTCTAGCTCCATCCATTTGCCTAAGAATTTCATGAATTCATTGTTTCTAATGGCTGAATAGTACTCCATTGTGTAGATATACCACATTTTTTGCATCCACTCTTCTGTTGAGGGATACCTGGGTTCTTTCCAGCATCTGGCAATTACAAATAGGGCTGCTATGAACATAGTAGAACATGTATCCTTATTACATGGTGGGGAGTCTTCTGGGTATATGCCCAGGAGTGGTATAGCAGGATCTTCTGGAAGTAAGGTGCCCAGTTTTCGGAGGAACCGCCAGACTGATTTCCAGAGTGGTTGTACCAATTTGCAACCCCACCAGCAGTGGAGGAGTGTTCCTCTTTCTCCACACCCTCTCCAACACCTGCTGTCTCCTGAATTTTTAATCTTAGCCATTCTGACTGGTGTAAGATGAAATCTTAGGGTTGTTTTGATTTGCATTTCCCTAATGACTAATGAAGTTGAGCATTTTTTAAGATGCTTCTCCGCCATCCGAAGTTCTTCAGGTGAGAATTCTTTGTTTAACTAATTAGTCTTAAAGGTATAAATGTTTTACATATCTTGGCTATAGAGCTATAAATTAATTGGTTATAATTTAAAAGGTATAGTGTTTTTAAGAAAAGGTTAGTTTAAAACTGGTGATTCAGTGTTGGGGCCATCTTAACTAGCTACATGTGGCATGACGCAACCCAGGAAATACAGGCCTTTAAGATGCTTCTAAATTGACATGGTGTTTTGTGTAAATCTTGGCCTGGAGATTGGACTTATAAGAAATACGATTTAAAAAAATGTCTCTTCAATAAGTTACAAAGTCATACATTCAAACACAAGATGATGGACAAACTTTACAATATAAAAATATATTTGCCATTAATTTTAAGGAGAAAAGATTATTTAAAACTGGGTTTTGCTTTCAACAAACTGTAGTTATGCTTTGATATTACAGGTTCCTTTTGTTATTTGACCTTCATACAATGGGGTCTGGTTACTCTTTACAGGACCGGTGGGTGTAGGTCTGGCCTTAGAGATAACAAACTCAGATCAGGAGAGTTACATTTGAGTGAATACTAAGCTCAGAGCTTCCTCAAAGTTGCTCAAAGCTGCAGAGGCTTGAGAGATGCAGCTTTGTCTTACGGGCCTCACTTAGAGAGTTTCTGGCCAAAAGAACATTTTTAACAGATTCATACAGATATGGTTCAAAATAAAGTTCACACTTAGATTTGTAAAAGATGGTAAGGCTATGTAGAAATTATAAAGGCATTAAAATTTGGCCTGTCTACTCCATACAAAATTATTATAGGTATAGAGGGTAGTTTTTTGCTTTGCATTCTGATAATTATAAAAACATTCACTTCTAACTTTAAAGGAGCATAAGCTAACTAAAAAAAAAAAACAATAAACTAAGTTCATTAGAAAGTTATTCCTCAAGAAATGGCTTGCTCTTAACAATGGGCTTTTAAAGTTCTTAAGAAAATGATTTTCAAAAGGTGTTAAGATAAATATTTTGCCTAAGACTCTGCTTTAAGTTTGTCATTTAAGCCTCTGATATTCTCAACATAGATGCAAAATAAATACTGAGAACATAACTTAGAGAAAGCTACCATAAGTATTTGTCAACAGTTTATGATATATGTTCACTTCCATTCCTTAACAAAGAGAACATTAATATAAAATCTCTCCAAATAAGGTTTTGACATCCTCCAATAAAGATTTGATATAATAATAAAATGTTACAAAATAAAATCATAAAAATATTTTTAAAAGACTGTTTTAAGAGCATGATAAAATGTTCGTTCCTTATTTTAAACAGCAATCAAATTGATTATTATTAATTGTTAATCTATTACATGACAAGCCTTTTTGACAAAATTAATAATTGCTATCTAAAAGATAAATTGTTAAAAATTTGCCTCTATACATGTTTTTATATTGTTATAGATTTATACATGCATCCTATAAAAATGCACCTACTATGGGAGTAAAGCTCATATAATTAGATCACATATTTATTCTTTTGAGTGTCCCCTTGCTTCAACACAGATAATTGAACTGGGTGCTGTAGCTGTTCTTTTAAAATGTTAAAAATCAAACTTTTGATTTTTCTATTAATAATATACATATATAGCTCATGGCTTGCAATTGCTTAAAGTTGTTTCTTTTTAATGATACTAATTCTTAACTTTTACAATTATTTATACAAATACAATTCAAAAAATTAATCAAAAATATACATACAACTATTGACAGCTTTTCAAGCTTTCTAGTTATAACTGTTTTAACATAAGAAACAAAATAAAAAATAAAATTAGTCATTACATATGTTATTTTTAATACTAAATGTTCCAAATCAGATTAAGACAAATATTATAACTGATTATTATAATCAGTCATTTGAGATGTCTTATTAACAATTTGATATTGGTCATATTACTGAGATTCCTCATAATTCGCAAAGACAAGATATTATAGAACAAGCCCATAGAACTTTGCAATATTTTTATAATAAAAGAGGGGAGAATAACATCTCTATATACCATAAAAAATTTTAAATTTTAATGCCAGGGAACTCTAAGTGTAGAGAAGAGGTATGTTTGTGTTCTTTCTACAGGATGCTGAAGGAACATGCTGGCTGCCAGAGTATGCTGATGCTGAGATTTCACCCTGGCTTTCCACCTTGCTCTCCAGCCTTTTGGGGCCCCTCCTGGGTCTTTTGTTTCTTTTGTCATTTGGCCCCTGGGCCTTTAACAGATTAACCAGTTTTGTTAAATCACAGATTGATTCTGCCTTGACAGACGTGGAGGTAGCAACCATCGGCCTTCAGTTCTCTACCCTTGCTGCAGGCACAGAGCTTTCTTGGTTCCATAAGCGGTAGAAACGTCAATGCCAGGGAGGGTGACCTCCGGCTCCTAATAGTGGCTGAGGGCCATAAGCTGTGGAGTAGCCAATGACGGGAAATATTGTGGTGCCACGAGCCAGATGCACACCGCCTCTTGGCTGCAGGGTGACTCCATGACGGGATTATTGTGAGTCCGCTACCTGGAGGCCCGTCACACCCACCAAGGGCCTGATTAAGCCATTGGAGTGGGATGTGATGCCAGGAGTGGATGCAACTTACATAGCCTAAGACAGAGGCCCTGCCCTACTAGGATCTAAAAAGGCCTAGTTACTGTGGTGCTGGACGTGGGGGCAAAACCACATAGCCTAAAACAGGCTCTCCACCGACCCTCTTTCCATAGCCACCCCTCAACTTAAGAAAGGAAAAAGGAGGAGATGTGGGAAGCCATCCTGAGCTATTCGGACTATTGCTTACTCATGGCCCTAAGGTGGTGGCTGCTAAAATATAAGAACAATTAACTAGAGCCTCTCCCGTGGGCATTGGTTTAGCCATTGTCTCGAAGATAACTGCAGAATGATCCTGCCTGCATCATCACCCACCAACTCCGGTAATTGCGGTGGAAGGAAGTCCTGAGATAACTGCGGCAGGCTCTGGCCTGTGCAAACACCCGTTGTCTCCACCGGAGGACCCTTATCTCTTCCTGCTGAAACTGCTAGTATTGCCCTTTCTTCCTTTGTCCTTGCCTTGGGGTACGCCCCTCCTGAAAGCCTTAAAACCTGTGTACCCCAGAACATTAAACGAGGCTTTGACACAACTCAGATTGGCTTGTCATTCTTGGTGCTTGGCCTCCCTCCTTCTCCCCCCCTTTTGACCCACAGGTAGCACCCCTTCGGAACCCTGGAATAACTGACCCGCGGGACGGGTTACAATCAAGAATTGACAAATGGGACCTCATAAAATTACAAAGTTTCTGTAAGGTAAAGGACACCATCAAAAGGACAAATCTGCAACCAACAAATTGGGAAAAGATCTTCACCAATCCTACATCCCATAGAGGGCTAATATCCAATATATATAAAGAACTCAAGAAGTTAGACTCCAGAAAACCAAACAACCCTATTAAAAATGGGGTACAGAGTTAAACAAAGAATTCTCACCTGAAGAACTTCGGATGGCGGAGAAGCATCTTAAAAAATGCTCAACTTCATTAGTCATTAGGGAAATGCAAATCAAAACAACCCTGAGATTTCACCTTACACCAGTCAGAATGGCGTAGAATAAAATTCAGGAGACAGCAGGTGTTGGAAAGGATGTGGAGAAAGAGGAACACTCCTCCACTGCTGGTGGGGTTGCAAATTGGTACAACCACTCTGGAAATCAGTCTGGTGGTTCCTCAGAAAACTGGGCACCTCACTTCCAGAAGATCCTGCTATACCACTCCTGGGCATATACCCAAAAGATTCCCCAGCATGTAATAAGGATACATGTTCTACTATGTTCATAGCAGCCCTATTTATAATTGCCAGAAGTTGGAAAGAACCCAGGTATCCCTCAACAGAAGAGTGGATGCAAAATATGTGGTATATATACACAATGGAGTACTATTCAGCCATTAGAAGCAATGAATTCATGAAATTCTTAGGCAAATGGATGGAGCTAGAGAACATCATACTAAGTGAGGTAACCCAGACTCAAAAGATGAATCATGTTATGCACTCACTAATAAGTGGATATTAACCTAGAAAACTGGAATACCCAAAACATAATCCACACATCAAATGAGGTACAAGAAGAATGGAGGAATGGCCCCTTGTTCTGTAAAGAGTCAGTGAAGCAGTATAGAACAAAATCAGAACAGGGAAGTGGGAAGGGTTGGGTGGGAAAACAGGGGGAGGGAAGGGGACTAATGGGACTTTCAGGGAGTGGGGGTCCAGAAAAGGGGAAATCATTTGAAATGTAAATAAATATATCAATAAATTTAAAAAAAAAAAGAAAGAAAAAATAGGGTACAGAGCTAAACAAAGAATTTTCACTTGAGGAATATCAAGTGACTGAGAAGCACCTCAAGCAATGTTCAACATCCTTAGTCATCAGGGAAATGTAAATCAAAACCACCCTGAGATTTCTCTTCACACCAGTCACAATGGCTAAGATCAAAAACTCAGGAGACAGCAGGTGGTTTAAAGGATGTGGAGAAAAAGGAACATTCCTCCACTGCTGTTGGGATTGCAAGCTGGTACAATCACTCTAGAAATCAGTCTGGTGGTTCCTCAGAAAACTGGGCATAACACTACCAAAGGGCTCTACTCTACCACTCCTGGTCATCCCAGAGGATTCCCCAGAGTGTAATAAGGACGCATGCTCAACTATGTTCAAAGCAGCCCTATTTATAATAGCCAGAAGCTGGAAAGAATCAAGATGTCCCTCAACAGAGGAATGGATACAGAAAATGTGATATATTTAACACATGGAATACTACTCAGCTATTAAAAACAATGAATTCATGAAATTCTTAGGCAAATGGTGGATCTGGAAATTATCATCCTAAGTGAGGTAACCCAATCACAAAAGAACAGACATGGTATGCACTCACTGATAAGTGGTTATTAGCCCAGAAGCTTGGAATACCCAAGATACAATTCACAGATCAAATGGTGCCCAAGAAGAATGAAGTACAAAGTATTGATACTCTGGTCCTTCTTAGAAGGGGGAACAAAATACCCACAGAAGGAGATACAAAGTGTGGAGTAGAGTCTGAGAGAAAGACTATCCAGAGACTACCCACCTAGTGATCCATCCCATAAACAGTTACAAAATTCAGACACTATTATTGATGCCCACAAGTACTTGCTGACTGGAGCTGGATATGGCTATCACCTGGAGGCTCTGCTAGTTCATGACAAATACAGAGGGGGACACTCTCAGCCAGCCACTGAACTGAGCACAGGGTCCCCAATGGGGGAGCTAGAGAAAGGACCCAAGGAGGTGAAGGGGTTTGCAGCACCATAGGAAGAACAACTATATGAGCCACCCAGTACTCCCAGAGTCCCCAGGGACAAGACCATCAACCAAAGAGTACACATGGAGTTACCCATGGCTCCAGACACATCTGCAGCAGAGGATGGCCTTGTTGGACATCAAAGGGAGGAGAGGCCCTTGGAAGGGGAACACCAGGACAGAGAAGCAGGAGAGGGTTAATTGGGGAACAGGGGGAGGGGAGATGGCTTATGGGATTATCAGGAGGGGAAGAGGAAAGGGGAAATCATTTGAAATATAAATAAAGAACATATCTAATAAAAAATGTTTAAAAAAGAAAGAAAGCAAGCATATGTTACACCCATAATTGTTGCATATGTACGGAACCAGAAACCCCATCTTGCCTGACATGTTGATATTGCAGTGTACTCACCCCACAATAAGCATGACTGTTTGTGGAAATTGTCTTCCAGCATCCTATGTGGATCCTTTTGGCACTACAGAAGCCATCTATCATGTACTACAGTGGAGGGATCTGAGTGCAAAGTATGTGGGATAAGGCTCCAGGACGTAGCCTGGCTAGTCAATGCTTACCAGGGCCTATTGACTTTATTACTTGCCCAGCTGTGAAAGTAAAGTTGATGTGTTGCATTTTATCATTCTAGTGGAAGATGGGGACACCAGAACACCATTTGTTGCCTGTGAATTTTGTATGCTTGTGGTTTACCCGAAAGCTCTAGGAACTATATGATATACTTCAGATATACCACCATTAGTACTTTCAATCTACCTATCCAAGTATGAGTTCTCAGAAAGGGGTCCCAGACACCATCAGCAAGAAGTTACCACACTTGCACCTCTGTGCATGCCAATGTCACCATGAATATGAATAAAGGGAAAGGAGGCAAAACAAGAAACAAACAAACAAAAACAGGCATAGAGAAAAAGATAAAAATATATCTGAAAAATGAGACTTGGTGCTTAAAGCGGATTAGAACAGATTGCTGGGGAATAGATATTACAAGCAATGTGTTTTGATAGTATAGGGAGGCTATGCCATATTTAAAGTAGCTAGAAATGTTCAAATCAAGGAAGCAGACACATTTCATTCTGCAGATGATCATGAAGTTTTGTTGGGTGATATTGGAAATGATGCTAGTGTTGATGTGTCTAAAATGAACTAAGTATGGAATAGTCCAAGTTCTCAGGAGATAGTTCATCTGTTGTGATCTTGACCTTCTGCTGTTAAAATCAATGTGTCATTGGGCATGAGTTTGGCTTATTAAAGCAGATTGACATATTTTGGTTTGTTAAGTATCATACTTCTCTGAAACCTGAAGTTGTTGAGTTATCTCAAATGACATGTTGCCATTCTGTTCTTATAGATATAACTGAATTTACCAGTAAAACATAGTATGCACTGTTGGAAGAACGCAAAGTGTCTTTTCATTTGTAATACTTGAGTTCTAGAAAATTAATATTTTGCATTAGTTATCTGCATTATAATCATGATAAGTTGTGGTAAGCCATAGTGCTAATACACCTGTTCAATGTCTTTGTGGTCTAATAACCTGACTATTCTTTTGAGACTCCTATCAGTTTTAGAAACAACAAAAATCTACATTGGGAATCAGAGGAATAAGGAAAGCCAGCCACCATGGTCCTCTGGCTCAGACATGGCAGGGGTTTTTTTTTTTTTTTCTGTTTTATAGCTAAAATATGGGGTATGTTCAACAATGAGAATTGTCATCTAGATCTTGCGTGAACCAACACCACTGACATTAGCTTTTTGGTTTTTAAGGACAAGGGGACACACACACACACACACACAAACACACAAGTAATGGCTTTGTCATTTCCTCCAACTGCTATTTTTACTATTTTTCCAAACCTACTTACAAATTGAAAATGTACCTAAAGGTGAGTACCAGATGATGAAAAATAAAGCTTTTATTATTTTTAATTAAGTGTAGGTAGGTGTAGATAGGGGGTTATCTGTACATTCATAATCCCATGGCTCTAGAATTACAGGGTATTATGAGTCACTCGATATGATGGTTAGGTATAGAACTTGGTCCTCTGGAAGAGCAGTTCATGCTCCTAAGCACTGAGTCATCTCTCCTACTCAATAATAAAAATGTTTTATAGAAGGTAGACTCTTTTGGAAAGGTTATTGATATGCACTCCAAGAAAGTACCAGTTAGTTTTATAAATATTAAAAAAGAAAGTTCACCAATAGATCTCATCACATGCACCTGGTTTTCATGCAAAGAATGTAGTATGGATGGAAGATACTAACCCATCTAGCCCCCAAAAGCCAGTCATTTTCCATCAGCCATTCTGCCTTCTCATTTGGGGATGCTGCTACCACTGTGGGTCATCAAAGATCCCTTCACTCTGATGGGTGGCTGGCGTACACTCTGGCCATCCATGCTGCTGGTTCTGACAAACCTCAGGCTGGCACCAACACTTTGCCTTGCCATAGGTTATATTTTGCTTCAATAAGGGACTGAGGCTATTTAAAAAATTCCATCCCCTGTACATATTTGTGCAAGGGAGATGAGTATACAACAAATATGCTGGAGAAATAACTACCCTTGTCTAGGAAAAGTTTAATATTTTTCCCTGCATTATTTTAGCATTTATGTTTTCTATGAACTTGCACTGGTTTAGAGCCTTTAAAAGCTCTGTAGACTGGCATTTTCTCTGTGTTAAACTTATTTCCTTAGAAACTACAACTTGCCACAAATATTACTAAATTTGCCTTTGAATGGTCCAATGAGTCACTTTGATCTAATTCCCTCCTACATGGCCCATTATTTTATTTCTTGCATATCATATTAATTGGGGAACAGGGGGAGGGGAGAGGGCTTATGGGATTATCAGGAGGGGAAGAGGAAAGGGGAAATCATTTGAAATATAAATAAAGAACATATCTAATAAAAAATGTTTAAAAAAGAAAGAAAGCAAGCATATGTTACACCCATAATTGTTGCATATGTACGGAACCAGAAACCCCATCTTGCCTGACATGTTGATATTGCAGTGTACTCACCCCACAATAAGCATGACTGTTTGTGGAAATTGTCTTCCAGCATCCTATGTGGATCCTTTTGGCACTACAGAAGCCATCTATCATGTACTACAGTGGAGGGATCTGAGTGCAAAGTATGTGGGATGAGGCTCCAGGACGTAGCCTGGCTAGTCAATGCTTACCAGGGCCTATTGACTTTATTACTTGCCCAGCTGTGAAAGTAAAGTTGATGTGTTGCATTTTATCATTCTAGTGGAAGATGGGGACACCAGAACACCATTTGTTGCCTGTGAATTTTGTGTGCTTGTGGTTTACCCGAAAGCTCTAGGAACTATATGATATACTTCAGATATACCACCATTAGTACTTTCAATCTACCTATCCAAGTATGAGTTCTCAGAAAGGGGTCCCAGACACCATCAGCAAGAAGTTACCACACTTGCACCTCTGTGCATGCCAATGTCACCATGAATATGAATAAAGGGAAAGGAGGCAAAACAACAAACAAACAAACAAAAACAGGCATAGAGAAAAAGATAAAAATATATCTGAAAAATGAGACTTGGTGCTTAAAGCGGATTAGAACAGATTGCTGGGGAATAGATATTACAAGCAATGTGTTTTGATAGTATAAGGAGGCTATGCCATATTTAAAGTAGCTAGAAATGTTCAAATCAAGGAAGCAGACACATTTCATTCTGCAGATGATCATGAAGTTTTGTTGGGTGATATTGGAAATGATGCTAGTGTTGATGTGTCTAAAATGAACTAAGTGTGGAATAGTCCAAGTTCTCAGGAGATAGTTCATCTGTTGTGATCTTGACCTTCTGCTGTTAAAATCAATGTGTCATTGGACATGAGTATGGCTTATTAAAGCAGATTGACATATTTTGGTTTGTTAAGTATCATACTTCTCTGAAACCTGAAGTTGTTGAGTTATCTCAAATGACATGTTGCCATTCTGTTCTTATAGATATAACTGAATTTACCAGTAAAACATAGTATGCACTGTTGGAAGAACGAAAAGTGTCTTTTCATTTGTGATACTTGAGTTCTAGAAAATTAATATTTTGCATTAGTTATCTGCATTATAATCATGATAAGTTGTGGTAAGCCATAGTGCTAATACACCTGTTCAATGTCTTTGTGGTCTAATAACCTGACTATTCTTTTGAGACTCCTATCAGTTTTAGAAACAACAAAAATCTACATTGGGAATCAGAGGAATAAGGAAAGCCAGCCACCATGGTCCTCTGGCTCAGACATGGCATGGCAGGGTTTGTTTTTTTTTTTTTCTGTTTTATAGCTAAAATATGGAGTATGTTTAACAATGAGATTTATCATCTAGATCTTACGTGAACCAATACCACTGACATTAGCTTTATGGTTTTTAAGGACAAGGGGACACACACACACACACACACACACACACACACACAAACACACAAGTAATGGCTTTGTCATTTCCTCCAACTGCTATTTTTACTATTTTTCCAAACCTACTTACAAATTGAAAATGTACCTAAAGGTGAGTACCAGATGATGAAAAATAAAGCTTTTATGATTTTTAATTAAGTGTAGGTAGGTGTAGATAGGGGGTTATCTGTACATTCATAATCCCATGGCTCTGGAATTACAGGGTATTATGAGTCACTGGATATGATGGTTAGGTATAAAACTTGGTCCTCTGGAAGAGCAGTTCATGCTCTTAAGCACTGAGTCATCTCTCCTACTCAATAATAAAAATGTTTTATAGAAGGTAGACTCTTTTGGAAAGGTTATTGATATGCACTCCAAGAAAGTACCAGTTGGTTTTATAAATATTAAAAAAGAAAGTTCACCAATAGATCTCATCACATGCACCTGGTTTTCATGCAAAGAATGTAGTATGGATGGAAGATACTAACCCATCTAGCCCCCAAAAGCCAGTCATTTTCCATCAGCCATTCTGCCTTCTCATTTGGGGATGCTGCTACCACTGTGGGTCATCAAAGATCCCTTCACTCTGATGGGTGGCTGGCTTACACTCTGGCCATTCATGCTGCTGGTTCTGACAAACCTCAGGCTGGCACCAACACTTTGCCTTGCCATACGTTATATTTTGCTTCAATAAGGGACTGAGGCTATTTAAAAAATTTCATCCCCTGTACATATTTGTGCAAGGGAGATAAGTATACAAGAAATATGCTGGAGAAATAACTACCCTTGTCTAGGAAAAGTTTAATATTTTTCCCTGCATTATTTTAGCATTTATGTTTTCTATGAACTTGCACTGGTTTAGAGCCTTTAAAAGCTCTGTAGACTGGCATTTTCTCTGTGTTAAACTTATTTCCTTAGAAACTACAGCTTGCCACAAATATTGCTAAATTTGCCTTTGAATGATCCAATGAGTCACTTTGATCTAATTCCCTCCTACATGGCCCATGAGTTTTTTATTTATTTTATTTCTTGCATATCATAAATCTAATTTAACATCCATCCTAAACCATTCAACTCTGCTAGATCCTCTTCTAATTCACAAATATCATAAAAATCATGTAATAATGTTCATAAAAAGTATTAAAGCAGTCCAGTGAGTCTTACTGAATCAACCACATTGCTTAGTGTTTTTCTTTATTTGTAAAGAATTTCATTTATCTTGTTTTATTTTATATATGTTAGTATTTTACCTGCAAGTTTGCAAGTGCACAATGTGTATACAATGTCCTCAAAAGACCAGAAGAAGGCATAGGATCCTATAGATGGAACTGGAATTACAGATGGTTGTGAACCACAAGGGGCTGCTGGGAATGGAACCATGCTCCTGTGAAGAGCAGAAGATACTATTTACCACTGAGCCTTCTCTCCCATCCTGTCCACTTCATGCTTAACTCTCCTGTGAACACAAGCCACTGGGTATATTTGATTATTGCCAGCTGAGTTCCCCACAAATGTCACAAGTTGGAAGACAAAATAGGAGAAAAACAGAGCCTAGATCTAAGCTGGAAATCACCTGAATGCCCCCTCTCTGAGGACTATCTGATCCAATGAAGTATCAAACACACAGAACAGCTCTCTCAGTAAAGTCTAGCTATCCTTTCTTGTCCTCCAGATTGTGACATTCATGGGGAACTCAGCTGGCAATAATCAACTCTTTCTAATGGTTTGTGTCATCCAGCCTCTTGGGGGCTTATTTCTTTCATATGACTTAAGCTATGCAGCCTTTTTCTCAAGGAGGGATGAGTTGGCATATTAATAAATATCTCTGCTTTGAGAATGCTCAGATTGATTACATTTATTCTAATGTTTTACAGAAGCCAGATTGTGAGGGGGTTAATTGATTCCTTCTGAGGTTTTGTTTTGTTTTGTTCTCATTTGATTCCTTTAAAATGAAGCAACACATTTCATTTTTGCAAGTATATAAATGGTTAAGTAAAATGAGATTATCATATAATTACTATGTGTCTTTTTTCTCCCTGGACACCCTTTTATATAAACCTCCCTTCTCTCTTTCAAATTCATAGCGTCTTTTCTTCACGGATTGCCATTGGATGTATATATATGAATATATGTATGTCTGTATGTATAATTCAGACAGTTACCCCAGCCAGAGGTGGAAAATAAGTCCCCATTCCTAAAGTCATCACACATAGGTTGGAATCAGGAACAGATCCCAACCTGATCTGTAACTGACTTGAATGCCCCTCTCTGAGAACTAGCTTTCATGGTATCAGAAAGCACCATCCAATCTTCCAAAGGAGATAAGACATCAATAGTCTTAACCAGGTAGGATGCCCATGAACCACATCAATGAGTAGCATGGCTCAAGAACCCTGAGGGCACAGTAGTGGCATGCCTACATGTGGGTTACTGATTGTTCTCTAATTGGACTTAAGACACTTAACAAGAGGGAAAACATGCCTGGTCCTGGAAAACTAGCTATATACTCAGTGCTGATTAAGTCATAGTTATTTGAGATTCTGCAACTTCTAATTTACTAAACCAGTATGCCTAGTTTTAAGAAAAGCAACAATAAAACCTTCTCTGTTTCAAGAAGTTCAGATTCAGAATAGTACCTGGTTATCACAATCACTTCTACAATGCTATTATTAAGCTACCATCTCCATGCTGAAAAATACATCATTCCTATAGGTATCTTCTATTGCTTCTACCACCTCTCTCTCTCTCTCTCTCTCTCTCTCTCTCTCTCTCTCTCTCTCTCTCTCTCTCTCTCTCTCTCTCTCTCTCTCTCTCTCTCTCTCTCCCTCTCTCTCTCTCTCTCTCCATATATATATATCCAGTGTTAAACTCTTCTCACTGGATTCTGAGTTTAGAAGCCAAGGTACGTTTTGTCACCCAAAGCAAAGGTCACACAACCACTTAAAATATACCATTTTCTCCTTAAAAATATACCTTTGGGGATTAAAACACATTACCTAGTCCACCGCCCATTTGGGATGCATCCTTGTACTCCTTAAGCCAACCCTATTATTAAGGAGTTATTTGACCCTCTAGCATGAAGACTTTAAGGGATGTTCAGTTCTTTTTTTATTTTTTAAAAGTTCTCTTTTAAATTTTTATTAATCATTTCATTTGTTTAGATCTCAAGTGATAGCCACTTCCTGGTTACCTCCTCCACCAACCCCCCCCATCCCATGATATCCCACTTCCAGGTGACCCCACATCCCACATCTGCCCCCTCCCTTTTGCCTGTTTGAGAGTGCTCCCCCACCCACCCACACTCTCCCGTCCCACCACTCCAGCATCCCCCTATTCTGGGCCATCAAACTTCCCTAGGACCATGGGACTCGCCTCTCATTGCTATTGGTCAAGGCCACCTTCTGCTAAATATGCATCTGGAGCCAAAGATCCCTTTAGATACATTCCTTGGTTGGTGGCTTAGTCTCTGGGAGAACTGGGTGGTTAGGCCAGCCTATGTTGTTCTTCCAATGTGGTTGTAATCCCATGCCACTCCTCCAGGCATTCTGCCAGGTCCCCAACCAGGTTCCCTGAGTTTAGCCTGATGGTTGGCTCCAAGCATCTGCCTCTGCGTTGGTCAGTTGCTAGCCAGACCTACCTAGAAACTGCCATACTTGGTCCCAATCCTCAAGTGCCTCTTGACCACGGCAACAGTGTTGGGTTTGGCATCTGCAGACATGATGTATTCCCAGGTGGGACCGTTCCCTAGTTGGCCCTCCCTTTAGTCTCTGTTCCATTTTTTGTCTCTGTTCTTCCTTTAGAAAGGAACATTTCTTGGTTAAAAAAAAAAAACGAGGGATGGTGGGTGGCTCCATCCCTCCACCAGGGGCTATGCCTATCTACTGGAGATGGTCTCCACAGGTTCTACCTTCCCATTACTGCTAATGTGAATCCAATTGCATCCTGGGAGCCCCACATTTGTTTCTCTCTTGTCTGGGACCCTCCAGTGGCTATCTCCAGTTCTTCATCCCCCCTGTTACCTATTTTTATTCAATTTCCTGACCCTTTGTACCTCTCATATCTCCTCCAGATTCTGATACTGCCACCCTTATTTCCTCCTCCTCTTCTTCCTCCTCCTTTCTCCCTCTCTTGTCGCCCTCTCCTTCCATCTCCCACAATCATCCTGTTCCTCCCTCAATGCAGGACTGAAGCATCCAACCCTGATCTTCCTTCCTTCTATGTTCCATATGGTCTGTAGGTTGTATCATATGCATTGTAAGCACTCCTGGGCATATATCCAAAAGATGCTTCAACATATAACAAGGACACATGCTCCACTATGTTCATAGCAGCCTTATTTATAAAAACGAGAAGCTGGAAACAACCCCAATGTCCCTCAACAGAAGAATGGATACAGAAAATGTGGTACATATACACAATGGAGTACTATGCAGAGATTAAAAACAATGACTTCATAAAATGCCCAGGCAAATGGATGGAACTAGAAAATATCATGAGTGAGGTAACCCAGACACAAAAGGACACAGATGGTATGTACTCACTAATAAGTGGATACTACCCCAAAAGCTCACAATGCATATGATAGAACCTATAGACCATATGGGATGTTCAGTTCTAACTCATGTTTAATCGGCAAAGATACCTATTAATGGAACCCTACACAAAATTATATAAGCTTACTTAAAACATGATGAGATTTTTTCTTTCATTTTACAGATTATTGTGTGGCACTTAAGCCACATTTTATGAATGACATCAGGTTAAAATGCTCAACATCGGACAGATAAAAGATGCTATTCTAGAATTATTTCCAAGGATGCTTTACCCTCAGACATCATCTGCATGTATTTTACACAGCATGCCACTGCTACTACTGCAAAGAGACACACCATCACACACCACATGATAGAAGATAGCCATATCAATATTTCCAATGTAAATATTTTACCCTCCAATTAGTAAGTCCTCATTATATGTCTTATCTGTCATCCAAGGGAAACTTTTGCTCCCCAGATAAGTGTTGGTTCTTTTGCCCCTGTTCAGGTGTACTGGTTAGTTTTGTGTGTCAACTTGACACAGGCTGGAGATATCACAGAGAAAAGGAGCTTCAGTTGAGGAAGTGCCTCCATAAGATTTAGCTGTGGGGCATTTTCTCAATTAGTGACCAAGGGGGATGGGCCCCTTGTGCCATCTCTAGGCTGGTAGTCTTGGGTTCTATAGCAGAGCAGGCTGAGCAAACCAGGGGAAGCAAGTCAGTAAGAAACATCCCTCCATGGCCTCTGCATCAGCTCCTGCTTCCTGACCGGCTTGATTTCCAGTCCTGACTTCCCTTGGTAATCAACAGCAATGTGAAAGGTGTAAGCTGAATAAACCCTTTCCTCCCCAACTTGTTTCTTGGTCATGATGTTTGTACAGGAATAGAAATCCTGACTAAGACATCAGGTATCAATAATGTTGTATCACTTTTCCTTGGAACACATGGATAAACACCTATTTATTCCACCCAAGTCTTAGTTGCTGAGACAATGAGATTATCATAGTTTAGAGGTTTGTGGGTGATAGGTTACTTATAGAAATATGAGTGTCTCAAGATAAATTACATCAACAAAAAACCCAAGCCAGCATTGGTAACAGCTTACAAAAGTTGCATGCTGGGACTGTCTGTCACAGCTGCAAGTAGCTTAAGTGATACCCCCCATGGAAGCAAGGGGAGGGGGTATGAGATAGGGGAGTTCCAGAGGTAAAACTGGAAAAAGGAGATAAATAAAATGTAAATTTAAAAAAAGTATCTTCTTGCCAACAATTGCTAACTGCATTTCTAACCCCAAGAGATCTTGTGAATCCTGTTGACCCAGTGTAGGGGAATGCCAGGATAGGAAAGCAGAGAGTGGGTGGGTTAGTGAGCAGGGGGAGGGGGATGGGAGAGGGGGGGTTCAAAGGGGAAATGTAGAAAGGGGATAACATTTGAAATGTAAATAAAGAAAATATCTAATATAAATAAATAAATAAATAAATAAATAAATAATAAATAAATTCTTTGAAACTTCACCATTCATGATGGAATGGGTTGATTCTTATGTGCTCCTCTTTTTCTGGGCCACTAAAGACAGCACTGTTACTTTGCAGAAATGCAGTCTTAGATATCACTTTTCATTTATAGAGAAATCAACCTCTCACCCAAGTTCTGTAGTTCTTGATGGTCACAGTATCATCACCATCACACCTTTCCTGTTAAGACTTGAGACATTTTCCCCACCGTGAGATATGCTAACAAATGCTGAGTTTCATGCTAGAGACATCACAAAATACCATAGCATTTCTTAATTATCCCAATAATTTTGTGAGGTGGCTATCAACCTATATTACAACTTAAAAATTATAGAGCTGTCAAATAGAGAGGTATGTATTAGATCCTAGGTCTCTGCACTACCTTGCCAGTGATGGGCCCTTGCCAAATCCGTCTCTTTGGACTCATTGATTAAAATGCAAATACACCTGTGATTTATAGTCTTAGAAGCTAAGATCCCAGCTACTAATCCTGCTTTAGGGAGGATTAGTTGACAACTCAGTAAGAGTAAGAATTGAATTCTGAAGTTGTGCTGGAGGGCTGGTTTTGATGATGAAATGACAAAGTATAAATACTATTTCATAGCTTTGCCTTGAGCTACGACTGTCCCATTTAGCCATAAACTACGTGGATGGCTGGTAAAACAGATGGAAGACCCATTGCCAGATAAGAAAGGGGTCTGTCATTCCCAGAGAAAATAAGCCTGTCCCTAATCTCTCTCCTCCTATGCAAGTCCCTTCTAGGCTCATGACTGCCTGGAGATTCAGAGAAGGTCCGTTTTCTAGTGTACAGCTGCATCACTCTGTGGCTTCCAAGACGATGATATATTTGTGCCTAATCCATAATTAACTTGGAAGATATAATATTAATTATTTTCCTCAACTGTTAACCAGTGGGGTGTTTCCCTCCCTCATTTCTCTCCTCACACACTAACCTGTCAGGCTCTGGTAATTGTTGCACGAACAGGTTTGGCTAAGTCTCCAAGGAGCACCAATTCTCTTGTTCCATTAGTGGGAACACATATAGATCATTTCCAGCACTAATCTAGGGCTAAAATCAATTATGTCTCTTGTATTTAAAAATTAAATTGATTCACCATGGGAGCAGAATGAAGGCAAAATACGTTCTTCCTATTATGTGTAATTACAATTGTAAAACATTCTTTGGAATGTGATTTCTGCCTACAGAGGCTGAAGTGGGTAAGTTTGAAGTGTTTAGTGGAAATGCTGGGGTTTCTTTCATATCTTTCCTTGGGCTTTTGTTTTCCACACCTCCCCTTCTCATTATTATAGTGCTGTTATAAAACTGGGAGATCCTCTAAGGCTTCTCAACTTTCAAAAACTCTCAAATGCATTTTAAATGGTAGGAAGCAAACTCCAGACTGGGGGTGGGGGTGGGGTGTTTTACAGAGACAGAGAGATACAGAGAGACCAAGAGACAGAGATAAACAGAGACAAACAGAGAAACAGAGGCACAGATAGAGAAACAGAGACATAGAGAGAACTAATTATGGAAATAAGCTTCAAGTCTCAATCTTCCCACTATTTGTGTGATATTAATAGTCTGTCCAGAGCTAGTTAGATTCTTTAGGAAACTCATACATAAAATGAAGGTCTTAGGTCTTACATTTTGATGAATGACTCCAGTCCATGTTAAAAAAATAATAAGCATTTCTTTTGAACGTGAAGACACTGCCTGGTTTTGAGAGGTCAATATATAGCAGCATCACAGAATCAACTGGCTCCCAAAAAAATGCTGTAATTTTTTAAACCCAGCAAAATCACTTTGGAAGTACTTTGTTTCCAAAAATAGTGATGGACACTCACATAAATGATTACCAGACTAAAATACAACCAATCAAATCTATGTAGTTAGTGAAATAATGACTTTTTAAACCCAAGACTATTCCAAGTGTTTTAAAGGGTTTAGACACACACACACACACACACACACACACACACAGAATTTTTTTTCATATTTATTTTGGAATGCTGGCTTTTTGGATACTAAGTCAAGCAAACTTGTTTACAAAAAGAACAATTTATTATTGGGATACAAGATGTTTCTAGAAACTAAATGAGTGGAGTGATAACTTGGCTTCAGATTAGTCTTAATAAGTTTTTAAGAATTATCTATTAATGAGGGAAGAGAAAAGTAAGGTTCATTTGCAAATCTCACTTTGACTGTTATGAAAAAGTACTGTTATTAGTTGTCTCAAGGATTACTTACGAAAATAAAGGATAAATTGTTTTGTGCTAAAAATAAAATACTCAATCACCTTCTAATAATGAAGCCAAATTGCAATGAAATTGGATCAAGGGCATGTTTATTGTCCTTGCAAAAGTATTCACAAAGCAATTGTATATAAAACTTCCATACATAGAAAGACAAAATATCATGATAGAAATAATAATTTTGAAATCAGATAAGTAAGAGTTTCAGTACAGAAAATAGTGCAACTTAGAAAATAAATCTTCTACTTTCTACAAATCTAAGCACATAGCTACCTCCTTTGTTTATTAGTTTGATGCATATCCATTACTAACATCAGTGACAGACAACTATAATATAACAATGTATAAATAAGTCACTGTATTTTTTATTAGCAACTTTAGTAAATATTTTTCTTTTTGATCAGACATATCGGTCTGTGTCATATATTAATTTATTATTGTTAGATTTATATAATTTAAAGATTGAACAATTTTTCTAACAAATGTAACAAATTTTACTTGGGATGATGGAATTCTTTCTTAGTTTGGGATACTCATTTATGATTTTTCTCTCTTTTTAATTTTTTGACAATGTGATACATGTATATAGTTAACTCATTTTTATCCCTTGTTATTCTCTCTTATCCCTTGCCCATTGAAACTCACTCTTCTTCTTCCTAGAAAGCCCCTGTACTAATTTCGTGCCCCTTTGGGTATATATATGGCTTGTTGAATTAATTATGACAGACTTTCAAAGCATGCATTGGGGGTTATTTACAGGAACTTGACCAGTTTAACAATAGCAACTCCACTGAGAGAATGACACTCTCTGCTTCAGCAGCCATTAACAGACCATAGGTCCTCATGAGCTCTTTATCCACACATGATGAAATGGTTTTGTTTCCAAGCTTTTGCAGGCAGCTCTTTCTCATCTTCCAGCTCTTACAGTCTTTCCCCAGCCTCTTCCACAATGTTCCTTCTTCGTTGGAGGAGGTGGTATAGAATAGATACACTGTTTAAGAAGAGGGCTTCACAGTTCTTAATCTTAGCACTTGAACAAGCTTTGGGTCTCTGCACTAAATTCTAAATAAGCCACCCACTCAGAAAACAAGCTTCCCTAATATTGCTTGGAGTAGTAGTAATCTATGGGTATAAACATAACTCCTTAGAAGGCAATTTGATACCACATTCATTTAGCACAAGAGTGGTATCTTTGACCTCAGGGCCTATGAAATCTCAAACCAAGAACTCTTGACCAGTTCCATTTATACAAGGTTCCTCCTTGTACATTGGAACATTAATACAACTAGAAAGCTGTTAGTTACCCCCATAATAGCAATGCGCATACTGCACTAGTAAGTAAATCTTGCCTAACCAATTGTTATTAAAGTTCATAGTGCTCAAAGTTGTATAAGTCTACTGATGACTTTTCTCTACCAGGATTTTATCTAACACTTCCCAGCACTGTGAAGATTGGCCAGTAATGAGGACATTTTCACACTTGATTTTCCTGTTTGTGGTATGTTCAGCAACAGGTCTTCTTAGAATTCATCGATTTCTGGTGCGCAACCAAGTGCAATGGCAATTGGCTGTTTTGTTTGGGGGCCTCTAGGTCCTCCCTGATCAAGAGCTCATAGAGAGGTGTCCAACAACTATTACTAGCATTTCTTTAAAGAAACTTTGGGTTCTGGGTAAATGCAGGGTATTTACAAACATTTTATTTTAATTTTTAATTGTGGATTGTAATAGACTCAGAAAATAGATTTCTGTATAGCCTTTTTATAACCTATACTTTTCCTTAATTCTTCCCTCTCTACTTTAATTTAACATGTCTTCTATTATCCATCCACTACCACTCTTAGAGCCTTTCCCCCTCTTTCCAGGATCCTTACTTGCTTCCTGGTCTCTATGAATACTCTAAATTTAATACACAAATCCAAAAATTCAAAGCTATGATCTTCATTTGAGAGAGGATACACAGTGTTTATCTTTCTGGGGCTGAGATGTATCAGTCAGTATATCTTTTAGATGTACTCATTTTCTTGTAAAATTTAATAATTTTATACCTAAATAAAATTCCCTTGTATGCATGGACCATATTTTCATGATATTGGTTATTTCGTGCTTTCCATACATGAAGTCACTGAATTGATTAGTGTAGACATCATTAAGACCATATAAAGCACAAGGCAACTTTTTCTTGATGGAGTGGGGATTACTGAATCTCTTAGTCCCTCTGAGCAAGAATGAGATCTTGAAGAATTAAAACATGTGAAAGAAAAATGACTAATGTCATTCAGCAGTCCTCTGTAGATAGCTAGGATAAATCCTATTTCTGTCTCTAATAGGTGCCTTTCTTACATTTTTATGTAACACACAGATGCCTTATATTTTCCCAAATGTTCAAAAGGACTTTCAGTTAGTCTTGCACTTCCCTGTCAAGAAGAAAGTCTTAGATTAAACTCATTAACTCCAAAGTATTAGCAGCTTAATTAAAATGCAAATCCTATCCAAAAAGATTTACATGTCAATGAAAAGGAAGAGGATAATTCCTGATTTAGACGCATAAGGAAGGACTTGTAGTGTCTCAAGAATTAGAAGTACTATTTAAGGGCAAGGATGTTTTAATATCCATGTTACAAAACCACACTATCAGAAATTGACTTTGAAACTCTTCATTAAGGGTAAAATGGCCAACTAGAAGCTATGTTGGAACAATTGAGGAATAAAGAGTGCTGGAAAATTTTATCACACTTCCTGGTACTCCTCCAGTTCTGCAAGAGATGTGGTCAGCACAAAAATAAGCTTCTCTTAAAGTTGGATTCACAAACTTCTATACAATCAGATGTGACTTGGTACTGTGACTATAACCAAATGCAGCTATCACCACAGTAGCAGAAATTTACCTCAGGCAAATTGGGTTACAAGACTTCACCATGGGAAACAGTACTGGTAAGAGTTTCACAGAATATGTTCCCAGCCACTACTGTCAGGGCTACCATCAATGAGGAAAGCCAAAGCTGTCAGCCAAGCCCAGGGCTACACAGTGTTTGACTACCACACAACTACCACCAAAAAACACAAACACAAAAACTTTGGCTAGCTTGAATCTGCTTTAGGAATCCACAACAGAGCATAGCCAAAAAGATCCAAATACAAAGGAAACTGAAAAACCACATGAGAAGACAAGGTTAATCAAAATCAACAGAGTACATCCCAGGACAAGATAAAGAAGAATCTACCCAGGAGACAAACATCAATATTCAGTCCAATAACTTCATTTTCATATTATCTCCACGCCACTCCCATTCCCCCACTATTGTTTTTCCTTAGATTTCAGTAATTTCAGAGTCATAAGTGTCCACCAGGATCCCCTCTTCCCCTGCTGATATGTCCCATGTATAGAATAATAAAGGAGAGATAGTAGCAGGCCAATACTCTCCCCTGCTCTCCCTCTCCCCTATTCTCCCTCTCCCTCTCCATCTCCCTCTTTCTGTCTCCGTCTCTCTCTCTCTCCCCCCTTTTTCTCTCTCTCTCACACACACACCTTCTTCCCTTTTTCCTCCTTTCTTTTTCTAGTAGCTGTTTCTCTTGCTGTTATATCTCCCAAAGCCTAAAGACTGATGTGCTTCAGGAATTTTGGTTACACATCTTTACTTCCTTTTTCCCCCTATCATTGTATAGAGAATACCTTTGTATTTCCTGGCCTATGGCTTAGGTAGGAAATAGAGGTGGGACATCCAGTAGAGAGAACGGATTCTGGGATAGAGCCCGACAGGGAAGATCTGCCCAGGAAGATTTGAGAAGATGAACAAATGGTACCATGAGACCTGAGTATAGGTAACCAGCCAAATGGCAGAGTGTAGGTTAAAATAACCGGGTTACTTTTCATTAGGATCTGGTTAGAGATGAGCCTAGCTATATGGCCAAGGTGTTTATAAATATATTTTGAGTCTTAGTCTTATATCTGGGAACTTGGGTTTGGAAGAAGAACTTAGACCTGACTTCTACATACCATTAACCAAAAATTCCCACATATCCACCTTGCTTTTTCCTTTATCTCAAATATTCCCATTCCTATATCTCTTTTCTGTATTTCCCTCTAACAACATAATCTTTTAACTTATTTTCTTCTAATTCATATTAACCTAATAGTATATCCAGTACCGCAGATTCCTGTATTCCATAAACTAATTAGTACACAGCAAGTGTCTGGCTTGTGGTCATCTACTGCTCTATTGTCAGAGTGGGTTAACTATTAAATAGTGACTCTTGCTACAGACAGGACTTAACCAACAAGGAGTATGCTAGATATAAATCATGCTATGTGAAACTTTAGTCTAACAGATGGAAGTATCATTAGGCCTGTAGTACAACTCATTCTTCCCTGAACACTGCAAATATATCCATTGAAAGAAGAGAGGCAAACTGGATTGAGAGAAAAGCACAAAGAACAAATTGTAACCAACCATCTGACGACAAATAGGATGATACCAATGCAAAGAAACAGGTAACCTGAAAAGTAAGACAACTTCTCACCAGCCCACACTGTCAAATTTACCACAATGACTTCTATCAAAAGGACTTACATGAAATTCAATACACGGGCTTCAAAAGAATGGCTATAAATGTGGTAAAGACACAGAGAGGATTCCAATACTTTCTAAGAGAACAAAAGTGGCTTAGTGAATGAAAAAGGAAGTTAATCTGTGAAATGAAAATAGAGTTTAATAGATATAAACAATGAAGAAACCGCAAACTTAAATTAAAAAGACTATAGGTCAAATAAAACATTCAGCTGGATAGACTTAAAAATAGGATAGATCATGCAGAAGGGAGGTTATTGAGGTATGAAGACAAATTAGAAGAATTGTATCATTCATTAAATGTTAATTTTTTAATGTATGATCAAAACATAAAAGAACTCTAAAATTTCGTGAAAAGGAAAAACCTGCATGTTATAAGCATTCAAAAAGAATTTCATGCAAAATTTTAGAAAACATTGCTAATGGTTTTGGCTAATTGATTTCTTGTGAACTTCACATCATGTACCCAAATCCCACTCATCCCCCCTCCCCTCATACTCACCCTACATCCTTGCAAACTCCCCTGAATAGAGAAAAAAATGTGAAAATTGTAGTGTGCCTCGGTGTGTTCCACAGTACACACTTTTGTCTATACTTCTTTGCTTGCGGATGTTCATTGCAATAACTTGCTAGTCTGGTATGAGGCCACTGGCTTCCACTACTGTATCGATACTGGAACTCCTCCTGGATATTCTGTTGTTGCTCTGTGCCATGGAGATCCTGTAGTTTTGGATCTGTAGGACAGTCCCCTATATGGACTCCAGCAGTTCACTGATGGGGTAGATGTTGGGGTGGGTCAAATCAAAGCCCTGGGTCTAGGCCTGAAAGTTATATGAGCAGGTGAACCCACCTGCAAACTCCACATTCAAGGCCAGCTCCACTGTGATACCCTGGTAGGGAACAGGGTCTGTTCTCTCAAATGCTGCAGCAGGTGAGGGCTAGGGCCAGCTCTCCCACTCTGATGACCTCAGAGACAGCTTTCCTGCTTGCAGTAGATGGCAAGATGTAGGAGATGGTGGGCATCTCTCTGTCCCCCATGTTTTCCTCTGCATGAGTCAACTCTCCTATGCTCAATCTCTCACGGCTGGCTCACCCATACCCTCGCCATGAGGGTCAGCTCTACTGGGCTGCCCAGGTGAGGTTCAGGGCCTGCACTCATGAGTGTTCCAGCAAGTGAGGTGCATGGACAACTCTACTACTTTCCTCAGCCTGGGGATCGACTCTTCTGCTGTTACCACTTACTTGCTCCTCTTGATGGAGCCTGGGGTTTCTGAGTGTCTGAGATTGTCTCAGGAGTGGTCTCAGGAGTGCTATGCCCTCCTTGTACATTTTGGTACCAGGAAGTGGTTGTCTTGGACATAGTCTGCTTCCACAGGCCTATAAGTTGCCAGACTGGTGGTCACCTCAGGCAAACTACCTATCCAAGGTCCATGGTACCAGTTCTGGTGGTCACTTTGGGCTCAGTCCTTGCCTGACCTGCCCAAGTTGCCCTTTGCCAGGGTCATATGTCACAGGCTAACTCCTGCCATGGTCTAAGGGTCCCGGGCAGGGTTTTCCTAGTCTCTGGCTTGCTCACTGTCCCAGGAGCCCATCTGAGCCTGCCTATCACCAGACTGTTGGTTGTCTCAGGCTTGCATTTTCAGGGGATGTTAGGCTTATTCAGATGTTTGTAGGTCATAACACTGAGTGTAGACATAGCCCCTCTCCTCTCTGACACCTACTGGTGCACATTTGGCACCTGAAACACCTGTAGAGGCAGGTAAAAAATATTTTTAATCAAATTATTAAAGACATTTTTCAAAATTTAAAGAACAAGTAGCCCATCCATATAAAAGAATCACACCAGGATGTGCTCCTCATGTTATATCACAGTGCAGGTATCCAATCCATATAACAAAGAAAATCTGCAACAGAGAAAGACAATTATATACAAAGGCAGTCCCAACAGAATAACTGCTGCGGTTTCAATCCAAACCGTGAAAAGAAAGGATGCTTTGACTGATGTGTTTCAAACTCTGAAATATATCACCATTACTGACTCATTCTAATATCCCAAGCAAAAAAAATATGTTATGATTGACAATAAAATATGGTAAAAAAAAAATATCAAGCTAGAAAATTCACAACAACCAAGCTTGCTAAAGTGAGTACTGGAAAGAGTACTTCAAAGCACACATAATGTACTAATAGAGGGAAAAAATATGCTATTACATTCATTAAACAAAAAGAAAGACTTAAGAAATTCCAAAATGTTACAGAATCAACTAAATGGCAAGTAGCAATACAGACCTCCCAGCCATAGCTGTAATATTAGTAATCTCAATTCACCTATCTAAAACACAGACAAGTAGATTAGACTAGAAGCAACGGTTTTCTTTTTTCTGTCTTCAAAACACTTTTTTTGCCAAAGATAAATACAATCTTAGGTCAAAGGAGAGAAAAATATACTCTAAGTAAATGGGACCAGAAAACAAGTAGTCATTCTTATATTAATATCTGACTAAATAAATTTGAACCCAAATTCTTTTCAGAGGAGTTACTGAGCAAGGAAACATTTCACCAGGAGGAAATTACATTTCTAAATATATACGTTCTAAATATAGGTTCATCCAACTTGATGACGCAAACACTAACACATTTTAAATGAATGTTAAATCAGGAACAGTGGGTAACTTTAATACTCCACTCTCACAGTTTAGAGATCCGAACCATCAAAAAAACATTGATGGTAAAAAGCATGGACAGAGCCAACATACAGAACATTCCACCCAAACCAAAGATTCACATACCTCTCAGCAACCCATCGAACCCTCTCCAAAGTAGATCTCATGTTCGACACAAAGCAAGTCTCAACAAAAATAGGAAAGTCAAACTATAATCCTTTATCCTTTCTGACCACCAAGGGATAAATTCGAAATCTACGGCAGATCAAATCATAAGACATAAAATGTGAGAAATTACATAGACTAAATGACACAGTAGAATGGGCCATGCAGAAATCAAGAAGGAAAAAATGTAAATATGAAAGTGAAAATATAACCTGTCTGAAGCTATGGGATAAAGGAAAAGCAGTTCTAAAAGAAAGGTTTATCACACTAAGTGCGATAAGTGATTATTAAAAAATTATCAAACAGAACTCAGATAATGGGCCTTAAGACACTGGGGAAAAAAGCAAACCAAAAAAGGAGAAGAAGAATAACAATAGAAAAGGATGAAAATTAATGAAATGGGAATGAAAAATAGTAAAAAGAACCAATAAAGGTTTTTTGAGAAAATAAGCAAAATAGCAAACCCTTAGGCAAGTTAAAGGAAGGATAAGGAAAAGACCCAAATTAATAAAATCAGAAATTAAAAAGACACTGGGAGAATTCAGACAATCATGAAGACATGATCAAAAATCTAAACCTTTTTAAACATGCACAAATGCCCCTAACCTGGAATCATATATATATTGCTTTAAGCTACAAATTCCATGGATGTACTTACTGTATGATAACTCTGTATAATGCAGACACTGTAGCCTGTAACATTGAGAAATAATCTAATGTTCTATTTTGGTAGATATTATTTAAAATTTTAACATAAAATTTGATAATTTATAAAATGCATCTTAATCATATTCACTGCCCCATTACTCCCCTAACTCCCTCCAGAACCAACACCTTTCCACTACCTCCCAACTTTATGTTCTGTTTTATTTTCTTTGTAATAACCCACTAAGTATAATTTTGCTGCCTATACCTTCTTATTGCAGTGTTGTCTATTGGGCATAGCTGAACGACTATGTACCTCACTCTTAATGAAAACTGACCATACTTAGAATTTAGCCTGATTGTACAACTTAGTTTTAATCATACTAGTACATCATGATTATTATCTCTGGGTTTATAAATTAATTCATCTATTATTATCTCTACCCTCATTCTGTTTGCCAAAATTGTTTTGATTTTTTTTCAGCCAAAGTTTTATTGAATGGAATAACCATCAGTGAAATAACATTCAAAGCACTGCCGCATGATGAGGAAATCCTTTGACATCTACCTCAGACATCAGCCAATCTTCAACAGGGCTTAAATGCTTCTCCTATATTCCAGCTTAATCCCACTTTCCCTATTTTCATTACAAGAATCTTGAAGATGGTACAAATACTCATTCATCCTATTACCTATGGCTACTTTATGTAAACAGTTTGTGCTAACATAGTTAAATTGGACTTGCCGCTTACATAGTCAGGGCAGGACTCTTTCCTGGGACAATATTCTAGTATTCTCCACTCATTGGAGTTTGGAAGTCAAAGCTCTTTTATTTTATTTTTTTTTTTTATAACAGTCACTTCTTGTGGCTCACATATCTGCAGTTCTATCTGTTTTAAGTAGTCTTTCAATGTAATATAAACATGTGCTTGTATATGGCCTATGACCCTAGAGGTATCCTACTATCCTTGTTCAACTGAATAATCGTGTTTTTAAACTCTCTTTTAAATCCTTATGTTTATACCCATAAATTCGTGTTGTGCCCAGACTTAAGCAAAGAAACCCATTCCCGTAGTGGGTAATGGCCAATGAGTAGAACTTCATAACTGGCCCAGAGCCAAGAATGATAGTGTAATAGTTGGTCCTAAACTTGCTTGCTGCATCACTCACTCTAAGAAACAGGAAACGGAATGCAATATATGGGGGTAAAGTCTAATGCTCAGAACCCAGGTGCTGTTGAACAAGAGAGCAGTGGTCCAGGCCAGGCCTGGAATTCTCAGCTGCAATAAATAAACTGTCTCTAAGGAGAGGGAAATCTCACCCAAGAGAAAAAGTTCTAAAATGAGGGTCAATGAAACACTGAATGTCTCCTAGCCTCAAGGACAACACAGGGGTAGCTCTGAGCTCAGGAACTCTCCACTGGAATCATGGAGATGGGAACGGATGGTGGCTTACCAGATCTGGGCTAGCCAGCATGGATTGTTTGTGGTAGCTGAGGTGCGCTGCATACATGCAGAGTTTCTAGATCTGAGTCTCAGCACCAATGTTTTGATCATAAAAAGAGATAGAGTCATAAGAATATGTTCGTTAGCATGTAATAAGGATACATGCTCCACTATGTTCATAGCAGCCCTATTTATAATAGCCAGAAGCTGGAAAGAACCCAGGTGTACCTCAACGGAGGAATGGATACAGAAAATGTGGTATATCTACACAATGGAGTACTATTCAGCCATTAGAAACAATGAATTCATGAAATTATTAGACAAATAGATGGAGCTGGAGAACATCATACTAAGTGAGGTGACCCAGTCTCAAAAGATCAATCATGGTATGCACTCACTGATAAGCGGATATTAGCATAGAAACTTGGGTTACCCAAGTCATAATCCACATATCAAATGTTGTCCAAGAAGAAAGGAGGAGTGGCCCTTGGTTCTGGAAAGGGTCAGTGCAGCAGTATAAGGTAATACCAGAACAGGGAAGTAGGAAGGGGTGGATGGGGGAATAGGGGGAGGGAAGAGGGCTTATGGGACTTTCGGGGAGTGGGGAGCCAGGAAAGGAGAAATCATTTGAGATGTAAATAAAAAATATATCGAATAAAAAAATGAAAAGAAAAGAATATGCTCATCGGTGGTGCGGGGGGGGGGGGGGGGGGGGAGGGAAGGGGTGCCTCATTGGGCCTATACCAAGGCATCCCTTCCCCCTGAGGGACCAGACACATGATGGTATAGCATAAAATAGAGTTTATTTAGGGCATGGAGAGGGGAGTTAAGGGGATAGTAGAGGCAGAGAAAGGTAGAGATAAGAAGAGAATAGAAAAGTAGAGGCCAGCCATGACCACTTGGAGAGAGGGGGGAGGGGAAGGGGAAGGGAAGAGGCCAAGAGACAGGCTAAGAGAGTAAGAGGGGCAAGAGAAGCAAGAGAGAGAAAGGAGGGGCAAGCAGACCCTTTTATAGTGGGCCAGGCCTACCTATGGGGAGGGGCATACCTGGCTGTTGCCAGGGAACTGAGGGGTGGTGTTTAGACAGACTCCTAACAGAAATAACATGTAAGAGCTCATATTGGAGTGATGTATAATAAAATGATGTCATCTGGACATCCATAACTGCTACACTCAGCTGAGATTATCTTAACAAACCCTGTAGTACATTAGACTGATCATCTCTGCATCATGAGTGGGAGAGGGCTGTTACTTCTTTACAGAGAAGGGTGTCATTTTTTTTTAGTGGTGTAGCCATGGGTAAATTGCTCTTGCTCCACTCCCCCACACCATGCATAGAAAATGATTCTTAACTAAACTCAGTGTGAGAAACACAAAGAGAAAAATGAAAATATGAGGAGGACATGCTGAGAAGAAGGGTTTTAGTGGAAAAGAGAAATGGGGGATGGGAAAAAACTAAAATGTTTTATGTAAGCCTACAAAAGCGTCAAAACAATAAAAATTGGGTTAGAGATATGTCTTGGTACAGTGCTTGCCTAATATGTGAGACTCTAGGTTCTATTACAACACTGAAAAAGTAATTTAAAGAAACATTTTCAAAATTAAAGTTTTACTAAGTGAAAAAAAAAACTGTCATCTTTATCACCTTGATCCCATTCATCATAAGACAACTCCTAATCACATTTTCAAAAATATAATAACTTTGATTTGATCCTAATTAAGAAAACTATCAAATAAGACATCTTATATATGTTTAAACTACTTAAAGGGTTGCATGATTTGGATATGACTCTGCCAAATGTCTTTTATTCATGTCATCTCTTAATACACTAAGCTGAGTTGATTACTTGTTTCAGAAGACAAGGCAATGACTAGATACAGTATATCTCTCCAAAAGAAATGAAATAAAGTATAATATTATCTACTGATTTAGTTTTTGGTAGTCAAGTATGCTTTGAGGCTGGTCACTGTTTCAGGCTTTTTCTTTTAATTAATTATTTATTTATCTACACTCCATATTTTATCCTCTACCCCAGTCTACCCTCCAACTGTTCCACATCCCATACCTCCTCCCCACACCCCACCCCATGTGACCTCTAAACTCACTAGGGCCTCCAATCTCTTGAGGCTTAGGTGCATCATCTCTGACTGAACCCAGACCTGGCAGTCCTCTACTATATGTGTGTTGGGGGGCCTCATATCAGGTGGTGTATGCTGCCCATTTGGTGGTCCAGTGTTTGAGAGATCTTAGGGGTCCAGATTAATTGAGACTGCTGGTCCTCCTACAGGTTTGCCCTTCTCCTCAGCTTCTTTCAGCCTTTGCTAATTCAATAACAGGGGTCAGCTGCTTCGGTCCATTAGTTGGGTGCACATATCTGCTTCTGATTCTTTCAGCTGCTTGTTGGGTCTTCCAGAATACAGTCATGCTAGGTCCCTTTTTGTGAGTGCTCCATAGCCTCAGTAATAGTGTCAGGTCTTGGGAACTCCCCTTAGCCATATTCCACTTTGGGCTTGTCGCTGGACCTTCTTTCCCTCAGGCTACTCTCCATTTCATCCCTGTAATTCTTTCAGACAGGAGCACTTATGGGTCAGAGCTGTGACTCTGGGATGACCCACCCCTTGCCCTCATTTGATGCTCTGTCTTCCTGCTGGAGGTGGGCTCTATAAGTTCCCTCTCCCTACTGTCAGGCATTTCATCTAAGGTCCTGCCCTTTGAGTCCTTAGAGTCTCTCACCTCCCAGGTCTCTAGTGCATTCTGGAAGGTCCCCTCCCCCCAACCTCCTATCTCCCATGGTTGCCTGTTTCCATTCTTTCTGCTGGCCCTCAGGGCTTCTGTCCTTTTCTCTCAATACCAGATCAGGATCCCCTCTCCACCTCCACCATACTCCCTTACTCCCTACTCCCTCTCCCCTCCCCACTCACTTTCCCTTCCAGGTCCCTCCTCCCCTCCCCACTTGTGATTGTTTTTTGCCCTCTCCCAAGTGGTGGTGAGGCATCCTCACTTGGGCACTTCAGCTTGTTGACCTTTGTGAGTTCTGTGGAATATATCTTGGGTACTGTTTCAGTCTCTAAGGTTGTAAGGATAATCACCTAACATTCTAAAGCTGAAGCTCTTCAGGCAAGATTCAACGTCTTAGAAGAATAATTATTATTTGATATATTCTACTAAAAATTTAATGAGAGAGCATGATAAAGGAGGGAGTACTGGGAAAGAGTAATAACAATAAAGCCCTTTTGAAAAGTCATATGAAAACCTATTACTATATAATCATGCTAAAATATATACATAAATATAAGGAACTCACATGGACTCACCATATAATGGGGGAGAGAATACACCAATTAGACATCATAGTCTACAAAGTAAAATCTCCTATGCCAGAAATAGGATACATTTCATTGAGTCATTGGCCCAAGAAGCCCATTGAACACCCAAGCCTCTTAGGCTATTGCCAAGGTTATTGGTTAGTCTCCATAACCTGATGCTAAGGGCCTATTGCTGAAGACAAAACCTCCTTATGTCATCAAATATAGAGAAATTGAACTGATCACCAGCTAGAAGCTTCACCCCTACTGACTAGTGTTTATGGTGTGGAAAGTATCTTGCACACTACTGCAGAAGAAAGGGAATCATCAATAACACCAAATCTTGAATCCTGCACCTAAAAAATGACCTGATGCAAGATAGAGTAATGCAATATTGTATTAAATGTTGGGGGGGGGGTAATCACCCATTTTCTTATTTAAGTCCTATTCTATGAGACCAAATCCATACTTAATACTACTAATGTTACTAAGAATCTGAGACTAGATAGGTTATAGGCAATAAGGAACAACCTACAAAGTACTAAAAAGATGATGCCTAATGATATATTGTTACACCTATATGTCAGAGCAAAACTCAACCCACATCAGAAAAATTTTCTCTTGGAGTAGATAAACTACCCCATAACTGGACAATGTACAGAGAGTGAGAGATTTTGGAGCAATCAGACCTAAATATGATGTCTTTATAAAATACTTGCTCAGGGCTTGGGAATCTATTCAGAGAGGAAGGAGAAAAATTATGAGTCAGACATGGTCACTGGCTTCAAGGAAACAACATCATCCAGGTACAACAGATTAATGCAGATGCAAAACAAATGGAAACAATTACAGAGCTCATAAGACCTGCACAAGTTCAAACCAAACAAAATCCTGGCATGGAGAATGAAAGTGGGCACATCCTTAGCAAAGAATCAGTTTGCAAATGATACGTTCTGGGAAAGAGAAAAATGAGTTCCCTCCAATGAGGTATCACTGGCCTATTAATTTCACTCCAGGGTAGGCCTGGTGCCCTGTACAGTTGAGCAACACAGAAATGGACTCCATGGGGCTGTTGTCTTAGTTTTTGCATTTTTTTACACTTTTGTTTTTAAATATGTTTTTTTAAAGGCTTGGTGTTTTTGTTTGTGAGAGAGAAAGAACAAGTTTGGTGGGTGGGGTAGTGGACCTGGACTAGAAGGACTTAAGGAGTTAAATGTGGGTGAAAACACAATATATTGTATGAAAAAATAATAGAATGTTAATGAGCCTTTCATAATTTTTTGCGATGTAAAATAAGCTTTTAACAATGTTGTTCTCTTGGTAGGACAAAGTTGTCCTGAAGAAAGGAAAAAAACATATTAATAAGCACCTAGTCTGCTTATATGTTTGGATATCAATTCTCAAATCATGTGGCACATTGTAAAGTGTATGATGTCATTTAAATTAGGCTAGGGTTGTTGTACTGATTCTTATTATAGAAATACTACATTGATATTAGCAATTAAATAAAGCAGAATATTAAAAAATTACCTGCAATCTCACTCACTAATAATCAGTAGGTTGTAATCTTCAAGTCGCTAATCTTCTATGTAAAAAATTTAAAACAATGTGTCATAGGTAGTATGACATCTCCATACTTTAGTATTTTCATTTGAAATATGAAAATAGCATTACATAGGAATTCTCTCCTTGGTTTAAATAGAATGATTCAATAATGTTACTAGATATCTGACACACAGAATATGAATCTCAGACCTATACATACCCTTCCAATTAAATCTGCTCAAATCAATACAGGTCAAGCCAAAATATGTAGAGGCATGTTAGAAAATTAAAGTCAAAGTTTCAGTCTCTCCACTTGGGTGCTGTCTTAGTCAAGGTCTCATCAGTGTGAAGAGACACTGTGCCCAAAGAAACGCTTATAAAGGCAAACATTTAATTGGGTCTGGCTTACAGTTTCAGAAGTTCAGTCCATTATTGTGGTAGGGAGCATGGCATCATGTAGGCAGACATGATGCTAGACTCCCTGAGAGTTCTACATCTTGATCAGAAGGAAGCTAGGAGAACACTGGAATTCCACACTAGGCATAGCTTGAGTTTATATACATGAAACCTCAAAGCCTGCCTCCACGTGACACATTTTCTCCAACATGGCCACACCTACTGCAACAAGGTCATGCCAACTAATAGTGCCACTCCATATGAACCAAGCACTCAGATACATGAGTCCATGGAGGCCAAACCTACTCATATCATAAGAGGTGCTTCTATGGTTTATCTTGGCACAACTAAAGTGATGCTTAGGTACCAAGAACTTTAGGCATTAAGAAATTTAGTCACAAATTAAATATTAAATTAATTATACTGAACTTGCGGCCTCCTTACCTGCACTTCCTGCTTTTCATGGTAATCTTGGTCCTATTCACTAAGGGCCTGTCACCTTACAATATTTATAAAGGAAAAAAAAAAGCATTGACATCTGCAACCCATATTCCTAGCTATAACTGGAAGCATTATTTACAATGGATTTACAAAAAAGTACATTGTATTTCTGCCTGTAAGACCTGATAATTATAAAACTAGCCAAAACATAAAGTATTATCAACTTCAAAAGTGACTTCCAAACTACCCAATTGTTCTACTTTTCCTAGAATTACCATACTGGATTTAAAAGTTTTAGACACTCTGTCCTCCCACTGGTATATACTACTTTCTCTGTAATGTTTAAAATCTTATAAATAAGAGCTTTGGAAATGTGTTTTGTTGGAAAGAGCAATTTTCAAGACTACCTTCTTAGATTTTCTAAGTTGTAGAATAAGAACTCTCAAAAGCAAATTTATTACAAGTGGCCATTGATGACTGCAATTTATTCTTTGCTTCCTTAGAAGCTATCAGCTAAAGTAGCTCCTGTCTACTCATAGTATTGTTGAATCTTAACGAAGTACCTTTGACTTAGACTGAATTGACATTTCACAACTTTCAAAAGAGAACAAGAGAATAAAAGATTTGTTTTCATTTTTTTTTACTTTTATCTTTTTTATTATTTCTTATTCGATATATTTTTATTTACATTTCAAATGATTCCCCGTTTCCTAAATCCCGCCTCCCCAATAGTCCCATAAGTTCTCTTCCCTCCCCCTGTTTCCCAATCCACCCCTTCCTACTTCTCTGTCCTGGCATTCCCCTATACTGCTGCACTGAGCCTTTCTAGTACCAGGGGCCACTCCTTCTTTCTTCTTGGGCTTTATTTGATATGTGAATTGTATCTTGGGTATTCCAAGCTTCTAGGCTAATATCCACTTATCAGTGAGTGCATACCATGAGTGTACTTTTGTGATTGGGTTACCTCACTTAGAATGATATTCTCCAGTTCCATCCATTTGTTTAAGAATTTCATGAATTCATTGGCTTTACTGACTGCCACATTTTCTGTATCCATTCCTCCACTGAGGTACATCTGGGTTTTTTCCACCTTCTGGCTATTATAAATAGGGCTGCGATGAACATAGTAGAGCATGTATCCTTATTACATACTGGGGAATCCACTGGTTATATGCCCAGGAGTTGTACAACAGGGTCCTCCAGTAGTATCAGGCCCAGTTTTTTGAGGAACCACCAGACTGATTTCCAGAGTGGTTGCACCAGCTTGCAACCCCACCAGCCCTGGAGGAGTGTTCTTCTTTCTCCACATCCTCACCAGCACCTGTTTTCTCCTGAAATTTTGATCTTAATCATTCTGACTGGTGTGAAGAGAAATCTAAGGGTTGTTTTGATTTGCATTTCCCTGAAGATTAAGGATGTTGAACATTTTTTTTTAGGTGCTTCTGTGCCATTCGATATTTCTCAAGTGAAAATTCTTTGTTTAGCTCTGTATCCCATTTTTAATGGGGTTATTTGGCTCTCTTGAGTCTACCTTCTTGAGTTCATTGTATATCTTGGATATAAGCCCGCTGTCGGATTTAGATCTTTTCCAAATTTGCTGGTTGCCATTTTGTTCTTTGAACAATGTCGTCTTTCTTACAGAAACTCAGTAATTTTATGAGGTCCCATTTATCAATTCTTGATCTAAGAGCATAAACTATTGGTGTTCTGTTCAGGAAAATTTCCCCTGTGCCCATGTCCTCAAGGGTCTTCCCCACTTTCTTATCTGTTAGTTTCAGGGTGTCTGGTTTTATGTGGAGGTCTTTGATCCACTTGGACTTCAGCTTAGTACAAAGAGATAAGAATGGATCAATTTGCATTCTTCTGCAGGCTGGCCTCCAGTTGAACCAGCACCATTTGTTGCAAAAACTATCTTTTTTCCACTGCATGTATCCATTGTATTCATTTAGCTGCTTTGTCAAAGATCAAGTGACCATAGGTGTGTGGGTTCATTTCTGGGTCTTCAATTCTATTCCATTGATCTACTTGCTTGTCACTGTACCAATACCATGCGGTTTTTAACAGAATTCCTTTGTAGTACTGCTTGAGGTCGGGGATACTGATTCCCCCAGAAGTTCTTTTACTGTTGAGGATAGTTTTAGCTATCCTGGGTTTTTTGTTATTCCAGATGAATTTGAGAATTGCTCTTTCTAACCCTATGAAGAATTGAGTTGGGATTTTCATGGGGATTGCATTAGATCTGCATATTGCTTTTGAAAAGATGGCAATTTTTACTATATTGATCCTGCCAATCCAAGAGCATGGAAGATTTTTCTATCTTCTGAGGTATTCTAGGATTTCTTACTTCAAAGATTTGAAGTAACTGTCATACAGATCATTCACTTGTTTGGTTAGAGTCACAGCAAGATACTTTATATTGTTTGTGGCTATTATGAAGGGTGTCATTTCCCTAATTTCTTTCTCAGCCTGTTTATACTTTGAGTAGAGGAAGGCTACTGATTTGCTTGAGTTAATTTTATATCTGGCCACTTTCCTGAAGTTGTTTATCAGCTGTAGGAGTTCTCTGGTGGAATTTTTTGGTTTGCTTAAGTATACTACCATATCATCTGCAAACAGTGAAAATTTGACTTCTTCCTTTCCAATTTGTATCCCTTTGACCTCCTTATGTTGTCTAATTGCTCTAGCTACAAAGTCAAGTGCTATATTGAATAAATATGGAGAGAGGGCAGCCTTGTCTAGTCCCTGATTTTAGTGGGGCTTCAAGTTTCTCTCCATTTAGTTTGATGTTGTCTACTGGTTTGCTGTATAATGCTTTTTATTATGTTTAGGTAGGTCTTGAATTCCTGTTCTTTTCAAGACCTCTAACATGAAAGGATGCTGACTTTTGTCAAATGCTTTTTCAGAATCTAATGAAATGACAATATGGTTTTTTTCTTTGAGTTTGTTTATGTAGTGGATTTTATTGATGGATTTCCATATATTGAACCCATCTGTGCATCCCTGGGATGAAGCCTACTTGATCATGGTGAATGATCATTTTGATGTGTTCTTTGATTCGGTTGGCATGAATTTTATTCAGTGTTTTTGCATCAATATGCATAAGGGTAATTGGTCTGAAGTTCTCTTTCTTTGTTAGATATTTGTGTGGTTTTGGTATCAGCATAATTGTGGCTTCATAGAACTTGAGTTGGATAGTGTTTCTATTTTGTGGACTAGTTGGAAGAGTATTGGTATTAGTTCTCCTTTGAATGTCTGATAGAATTCTGCACTAAAGCCATCTGGTCCTGTGCTTTTTTTTTTTTTTTTTTTTTTTTTTTTTGGTTGGAAGGCTTTCTATGAACCCTTCTATTTCTTTAGGGCTTATGGGTCTGTTTAGATGATCTATTTGATCCTGATTTAATTTTGGTATTTGGTACCTGTCTAAGAAATTGTCCATTTCCTCCAGATTCTCCAGTTGTGTTGAGTATAGGCTTTTGTAGTAGGATGTGATAATTTTTTAAATTTCCTCAGTGTCTGTGATTATTTCTCCATTTTCATTTCTGATTTTGTTCATTTGGATACTGCCTCTGTGCCCTATGGTTAGTCTGGCTAAAGGTTTGCCTTTCTTGTTGATTTTCTCAAAGAACCAGCCCCTGGATTTGTTGATTCTTTGTATAGTTCTTTTTGTTTCAACTTGGTTGATTTCAGCCATAAGTTTGATAACTTCCTGCCTTCTACTCCTCTTGGGTGTATTAGCATTTTTCTATTCTAAAGCTTTCAGGTGTGCTGTTATCCTGCTAGTGTATGCTTTGCTCTCTCCAGCTTCTTTTTGGAGGCCTTCGAAGCTATAAGTTTTCCTCTTAGCACTGCTTTCGTTGTTTCCCATAAATTTCCGGTGAGAATTCTATGTTTAAATCTGTACCCCATTTTTAATAGGGTTGTCTGGTTTTCTGGAGTCTAACTTCTTGAGTTCTTTATATACATTGGATATTAGCCCTCTATCGAATGTAGGGTTGGTGAAGATCTTTTCCCAATTTGTTGGTTACCGATTCCGCCTTTTGATGGTGCCCTTTGCCTTACAGAAACTTTGTAATTTTATGAGGTCCCATTTGTCAATTCTTGATCTTAGAGCATACACTATTGGTGTTCTGTTCCCAAAACTTTCTCCCTGTACCGATGTCCTCAAGGGTCTTCCCCAGTTTCTTTTCTATTAGCTTCAGAGTGTCTGGATTTAGGTGGAGGAGGTCCTTGATCCATTTGGATTTGAGCTTAGTACACGGAGACAAGGATGGACCAATTCGCATTCTTATGCATGCTGACCTCCAGTTGAACCAGCACATTTGTTGAAAAGGCTATCTTTTTTCCATTGGATGTTTTCAGCCCCTTTGTCAAGGATCAAGTGGCCATAGGTGTGTGGGTTCATTTCTGGATCTTCAATCCTGTTCCATTGATCTGCCTGCCTGTCACTGTACCAATACCATGCAGTTTTTAACACTATTGCTCTGTAGTATTGTTTGAGGTCAGGGATATTGATTCCCCCAGAATTTCTTTTGTTGCTGAAAATAGTTTTGGATATCCTGGGTTTTTTGTTATTCCAGATGAATTTGATAATTGCTCTTTCTAACTCTGTGAAGAACTGAGTTGGGATTTTGATGGGTATTGCATTGAATCTGTATATTGCTTTTGGCAAAATGGCCATTTTAACTATATTGATCCTGCCGATCCATGAGCATGGGAGGTTTTCCCATTTTTTAAGGTCTTCTCCCATTTCCGTCTTCAGGGTCTTGAAGTTCTTGTCATACAGATCTTTCACATGTTTGGTAAGAGTCACCTCAAGATACTTTATACTGTTTGTGGCTATTGTGAAGGGGGTCAGTTCCCTAATTTCTTTCTCAGCCTGCTTATCCTTTGAGTATAGGAAGGCCACTGATTTGCTTGAGTTGATTTTATAATCTGCCACTTTGCTGAAGCTGTTTATCAGCTGTAGGAGTTCTCTAGTGGAGTTTTTTGGATCACTTAGGTAGACTTCATGTCATCTGCAAATAATGATAGTTTGACTTCTTCCTTTCCAATTTCTATCCCTTTGACCTCCTTATGTTGTCGAATTGCTGAGCTAGTACCTCAAGTACAATATTGAAAAGATAAGGAGAAAGGGGGCAGCCCTGTCTAGTCCCTGATTTTAGTGGGATTGCTTCAAGTTTCTCTCCATTTAGTTTGATGCTGGCTACCGGTTTGCTGTATATTGCTTTTACTTTGTTTACCTATGGGCCTTGAATTCCTGTTCTTTCCAAGACTTTAAGCATGAAAGGATGCTGAATTTTGTCAAATGCTTTTTCAGGATCCAATGAAATGACCATGTGGTTTTTTTTACTTTGAGTTTGTATATGTAGTGGATTGCATTGATGGATTTCGTATATTGAACCAACCCTGCATCCCTGGGATAAAGCCTACTTGATCATGGTGGATGATCGTTTTGATGTGTTCTTGGATTCGGTTGGCAAGAATTTTATTGAGTATTTTTGCATCGATGTTAAGGGAAATTGGTCTGAATTTCTCTTTCTTTGTTGGATCTTTGTGTGGTTTTGGAATCAGTGTAATTGTGGCTTCAGAGAAGGAATTGGGTAGTGTTCCTTCTGTTTCTATTTTGTGGAATAGTTTGAAGAGTATTGGTGTTAAGTCTTCTTTGAAGGTCTGATAGAATTCTGCACTGAAACCATCTGGTCCTGTGCATTTTTTGGTTGGAAGACTTTCTATGACTCCTTCTATTTCATTAGGCATTATGGGACTGCTTACATGATCTATTTGGTCCTGATTTAATTTTGGTATTTGGTATCTGTCAAGGAAATTGTCCATTTCCTCCAGATTCTCCAGTTGTGTTGAGTATAGGCTCTTGTAGTAGCATCTGATGATTTTTTTGGATTTCCTCAGTTTCTGTTGTTATATCTCCCTTTTCATTTCTAAGTTTGTTAATTTGGATACTTTCTCTGTGCCCTTTGGTCAGTCTGGCTAAGGGTTTATCTATCTTGTTGATTTTCTCAAAGCACCAGCTCCTGGATTCATTGATTCTTTGTATGGTTCTCTTTGTTTCCAATTGATTGATTTCAGCCCTGAGTTTGATGATTTCCTGTCTTCTACTCCTCCTGGGTGAATTGGCTTCTTTTTGTTCCAGGACTTTCAGGTATGTCGTTAAGCTGCTAGTGTATGCTCTCTCCATTTTCTTTTTGGAGGCACTCAGGGCTATGAGTTTTCCTCTTAGCACTGCTTTCATTGTGTCCCAAAGATTTGGGTATGTTGTGCCTTCATTTTCATTAAATTCTAAAAAGTCTTTGATTTCTTTCCTTATTTCTTCTTTGGCCAAGGTGTCATTGAGTAGAGTATTTTTCAGCCTCCATGTGTATGTGGGCTTTCTGTTGTTTTTGTAGCTATTGAAAACCACTCTTACTTCATAGTGATCTGATAAGAGGCAGGGGATTAGTTCAATCTTCTTATATTTGTTGAGGTCTGTCTTGTAACCAATTATATGGTCGATTTTGGAGAAGGAACCATGAGGTGCTGAGAAAAAGGTATATTCTTTTGCTTTAGGGTGAAATGTTCTATAAATATCAGTCAAATCCAATTGGTCCAAAGCTTCAACTAGTTTTACTGTGTCCCTGTTTAGTTTCTGTTTTCCTGATCAATCCATTGAGGAGAGTGGAATGTTGAAGTCCCCCACAATTATTGTGTTAGGTGCAATGTGTGCTTTGAGCTTTAGTAAAGTTTCTTTTATGAATGAGGGTACCCTTGCATTTGGCACATAGATGTTCAGAATTGAAAATTCTTCTTGGTGGATTTTTCCTTTGACCAGCAAGAAATGTCCTTCTTTGTCTCTTTTGTGACTTTAGGTTGAAAGTCAATTTTATCTGATATTAGAATGGCTACTCCTGCTCATTTCCTGTGACCATTGGCTTGTAAGATTGTCTTCCAGCCTTTTACTCTAAGGTAGTTTTTATCTTTGACACTGAGGTGTGTCTCCTGTATGCAGCAAATTGTAGGGTCCTGTTTCCTTATCCATTCTGTTAGTCTATGTCTTTTTATCGGGGAACTGAGACCATTGAGGTTAAGAGATATTAAGGAATAGTGATTATTACTTCCTGTCATTTTTGATGTACTTTTTATATTTGAGTGGTTATCTTCTTTTGGGTTTGATGAAGGAAGGTAACTATCTTGCTTTTTCCAGGGTGTAGTTTCCCTCCTTGTATTGGAGTTTTCCTCCTATTATTCTTTGCAGAGCTGGGTTTGTGGAAAGATATTGTATAAATTTGGTTTTGTCATGGAATATCTTGGTTTCTCCATCTATGGTCAATGAGAGTTTTGCTGGGTATAGTAGTCTTGGCTGACATTTGTGTTCTCTTAGAGTCTGCATGAGATCTGCCCAGGATCTTCTAGCTTTCATGGTCTCTGGTGAGAAGTCTGGTGTGATTCTGATAGGTCTTCCTGTATATGTTACTTGGCCTTTTTCTCTTACTGCCTTTAATATTCTTTCTTTGTTTAGTGCATTTGGGGTTTTGATTATTATGTGACAGGAAGTATTTCTGCTCAGGTCCAGTCTGTTTGGAGTTCTGTAGGCTTCTTGTATATTCATAGGCATCTCTCTCTTTAAGTTAGCAAAGTTTTCTTCCATAATTTTATTGAAGATATTTGCTGGCCCTTTCTGTTGTAAATCTTCACTCTCATCTATACCTATAATCCTTAGGTTTGGTCTTCTCATTGTATCCTGGATTTCCTGGATGTTCTGGGATACAAGCTTTTTGCATTTTGCATTTTCTTTGACAGTTGAGTCAATGGTTTCTATGGTATTTTCAGCATCTGAGATTCTTTCTTCCATCTCTTGTATTCTGTTGTTGATATTTGCATCTATGCCCCCTGATTTCTTCTCAAGGTTTTCTATCTCCAAAGTTGTCTCCCTTTGTGATTTCTTAGTTGTTTCTACTTCTGTTTTTAGATCCAGGATGGCTTTGCTCAGTTCCATCATTTGGTTGTTTGTGTTTTCCTGCAATTCTTTAAGAGATTTTTGTGTTTCCACTTTCATGACTTTTGCCTGTTGACTCAAGTTCTCCTGTATTTCTTTAAGTTTTTTTTTTTTTTTTTTTTTTTTTTTTTGCCTTTCTTCTTTATTGGCTTCTATCTCTTGAGCCTTATTCCCCTGCATTTCTTTAAGTGATTTTTGTGTTTCCATTATACAGGTTTCTAGCTTATTCATGTTCCCCTGTATTTCCTTAAGAGATTAATTTAGGTCCTTTTTGTGTTCTTCTAGCAGCATCATGACCAGTGATTTTAAATCCAAATCTCATTTCTCTGGTGTGTTGGCATAACCAGGACTTGCTGATGTTAGAGAGTTTGGTTCAGATGCTGCCATATTGCCTAGATTTCTGTTAGTAGCGTTCCTGTGTTTGCCCTTTGCCATCTTGTTCTCTGGAACTAGTTGGTCTTGTCTCTGGCTGGTGTTTCAGCTTCCTGAGAGGCTCTACGGCTATTTCTGCAACACTGGATGGTAGGGTTTCCCCTGTTGCAGATTGCTGATGTGCTGTGCTCCTCTTGGGTGCCCTTGCAGCCCTAGTGTGCTTTGCCCCAGATTGTGTCTGTGAACCAGATGGTGCCCGTTTGCTCCTTCAGGGAGTCCTGAGGGTGTATACTGTGGGACCTTTTCTGCATGCTGATCACTCTGCTGGGCAGCAGAACTCCCAACCGGGTTGGTGCACACAAGGCTAGCCTAGCTGCTCAGGCCCTGAGTCTAGGCAAAAGCCTGGCAGGCCAATGTCTGAGCAAAGTTCCCCTCAGCTGTGAGTGTTAATTGGGTCTGTCAGGTGGCCAGGATGGTGGCATGCGTGCGCTCCCTGAGAGTGCTGGGAGAGTCTGCTGGGCTAACAACCTCCTGGCCGAGTAGGCACACAGATGGCCCACCGAGCAGCCCAGGGCCTGGGGGCAATCCAGGGCCTGACCGTCTTAGACCCCAACTATGTCAGCCTCGGGCTATGCCTGTTAGCCAGTTTTGCCTGCTAGGACTCTCTGGCTTCCCGTAGGCAAAATGGTGGCTGCGTGTGCACAGGCCCAGGCAAACAACCACCTGGCCGGGTTTGCACACTGGTGCTGCCCCTCCCCACCAGCCCAGGGCCTGGGTGCAGGCCAACGCCCGTTGGGCTTAGACCCCCGTGATGTTGTTCTCGGGTTGTATTGTATACCTCAGTCTGTCTGATCTCTCTGGCGTCCGAGAACCAAGATGAAGACCAGTCTCTCGTAACTGACTGGCGGGAGGCAGAGCTTTCATTAAATTCTAAAAAGTCTTTGATTTCTTTCCTTATTTCTTCCTTGACCACTGTATCATTGAGTAGAGCATTGTTTATTTTCCATGTGTATGTGGGCTTTCTGTTGCTGTTGTTGTTGTTTTGTTTTGTTTTTTGGTTTTTGTTTGTTTGTTTTGCAATTGAAGACCACCCTTACTCCATAGTGATCTGATAGGAAGAATGAAATTAGTTCAATTTTCTTATATCTGTTGAGGTCTGTTTTGTGGCCAATTATATGGTCAATTTTGGAGAAGGCACCATGAGGTGCAGAAAAGAAGGTACATTCTTTTGATTTAGGATGAAATGTTCTATAGATATCTATTAAATCCATTTGGTCTAAAACTTCTGTTAGTTTCACTGTATCTCTGTTTAGTTTGTGTTTCCATGATCTGTCTATTGAAGAGAGTGGGGTGTTGAAGTCACCCACAATTATTGTGTGGGATGCTATGTGTGCCTTAAGCTTTAGTAAAGTTTCCTTTATGAATGAGGGTGCCCTTGTGTTTGGGGCATAGATGTTCAAAATTGAGAGTTCTTCCTGGTAGATTTATCCTTTGATGAGTATAAATTGTCCTTCTGTGTCTTTTTTTTGATGACTTATGGTTGAAAGTCTATTTTATTGGGTATTAGAATAGCTACTCCAGCTTGTTTCCTGGGACCATTTGCTTGGAAATTTGTTTTCCAGCCTTTTACTCTGAGGTAGTATTTGTGTTTGACACTGAGATGCATTTCCTGTGTGCAGCAAAATGTTGGGTCTTATTTAAGCATCCAGTCTGTTAGTCTATGTCTTTTTACTGGGGAATTGAGTCCATTGGTATTAAGAGATATTAAGGAATAGTGATGGTTGCTTCCTGTTATTTTTTATGTAATTTTTATGTTTGTGTGGTTATCTTCTTTTGTGTTTATTGAAAGAAGATTAATTTCTTGCTTTTTCTAATGTGTAGTTTCCCTCCTTTTGTTGATGTTTTCTATTCATTATCCTTTGAAAGACTGGATCTGTGGAAAGATACTGGGTAAATTTGTTTTTGTCATGAAATACCTTGGTTTCTCCATCTACGGTAATTGAGAGATTTGCTGAATATAGCAGTCTGGGTTGGCCTTTATGTTCCCTTAGGGTCTGTATGACATCTCCCCAGGCTCTTCTGGCTTTCAGAGTCTCTGGTGAGAAGTCTTTTGTATTTCTGAGAGGTCTGCTTTTATATATTACTTGACCTTTTTCTCTTACAGCTTTTAATATTCTTTCTTCAGTACATTTGGTGTTTTAATTATTATGTGATAGGAAGAATTTCTTTTGTGGTCAAATCTATTTGGAGTCTGTAGGTTTCTTCTATGTTCACGGGCATCTCTTTCTTTAGGTTAGGGAAGTTTTCTTCTATAAATTTGTTGAAGACATTTACTCGACCTTTAAATTGGAAATCTTCACTCTCTTCTCTACCTACAATCCTTAGGTTTGGTCTTCTCATTTTGTCCTGGATTTCCTGGATGTTTTGGGTCAGGAGCTATTTGCATTGTTCATTTTCTTTGACTGTTGTATCAATGCTTTCTATGGTATCTTCTGCATCTGAGATTCTCTCTTCTATTTTTTGTATTCTGTTGTTGATGCTTGGATCCATGATTCTTGACTCTTTTCCTAAGTTTTCTATGTCTCGAGTTGTTTCCCTTGTGATTTCATTACTGTTTCTATTCTTTAGATCCTGGATGGATTTGTTTAATTCCTTCACCTGTTTTGTTGTGTTTTTCCTTAGTTCTTCAAGGGCTTCTCCCTGTTTAATTGTGTTCTTGTGTATTTCTTTAAGGGAGTCATTTATGTCCTTCTTGAAGCCCTCCATGAAGCCCTCCATCATCATCATTACCTGTGAATTTAAATCCATATCTTGGTTTCCTGGTGTGTTGGGGTATCCAGAACTTGCTGTCGTGGGAGAATTGGGTTTGGGTGGTGTCATATTGCTTTGATTGCTGTTAGCAATGTTCCTACATTTGCCTTCTGGTTATCTCTGGTGTTAGTTGGTCTTGCTATCTCTCCTGTGTCCCTGCAGGCCTATCTCAGCATCCCTGGGTGACCTGCTTTCCTCTGGCACAAATTGCTGTGGTGCTGCAGAGTTCCTGTGTGCAGGTGGAGTCCTGATGTGTTGTGTCCAAAGTAATCATCTACTCTGGTGATCCCTGCCTACCAATCTGTTACACAGTCACAAAGATGGTGGCAAGACCCACTCTCTTGTAGTTGTATTTGGATATGTAGCTCTGTGGCCCCGATCAGCTCTGGATGCAGGCTGTGTTGGCTGTCTCCTCCATGCAGCTGGGTGTATAGCTGGCTTCCTGAGCCACTTGGAGATGGTACGCTATGGCAGAAGATGTTCCAGATCCAGAAGCAAAAACCAGAAGGCTCCTGCCAGTGGTCTCCGAACAGGATCCTCCGATCTGCAGGGCCGGTCTCACCTGTGCAGGCTGCCTCCTCTATGCTGGATAGATATCTGTCTTCCTGTGAAAGCTTTGTTTTCTAAGGTGAAGCATTGAGTTTATTATAAATACAAGACAAGAAAGCATCTTCTTTTTTGTTAATTTTTTATTTTTTATTATATTCAACACAATCTATATTTTTATACCATCACAAAAATAATGGTCATGTTATTAGATGAACATAAAAAGATAAAGTATTTTTGTTTGTTTGCTTTCTTTTTAGCAGAGCTTAAAATCTTGGCTCTTACTATGTACTTATTTTAGATATAAGTAAAATTAGTGTAATTTTTAGACATTGGAGTTCATTGTAATAAGGCTGTACTCCAATGTCCCTCACATCACCAAAGGATATTACCTCCATAGTAGCTAAGCTAAGAGTTGACAGTTCTGCTGCGACAAGGAATGAATTGTAGGCACAATTATTTGATGCAGATTTCCTGCTGTGGTCAAAGCTATTTGACTTGAGTGATTGTCATCATTCTCATCCCACAGGGAACAGGTTACATTCATTTGAGAAAAATGGTGTGTGTATTAAGATGGTCTGTCCATGAAGTCATCCATCAACTGTTTCAGTGAACAATGGTTCTGCTTGGAGGGTGGCACAGACATTAGGTGAGGCTAAGATTCTGGTTCATTGGCTGTGATAATTTTTGAAAAGCATTCATCTCAGAAAAGGAGTAACATATAACTCTTCAAAATTGATACAATAATTATAAATATCAAGCAAAGCATTCAGTCTCACTCTTTGTTGTTCTCTTACAGGCCACCTCCCAAATTAATTTTCTATGTTTCTTTTGCTGTATAAATAATTTTGAAATATGTAAGCTGTTCTGAAAACCATAGTACAGTATAAAAACATCAAATAAACAATCCTACTTATAGAGAGGCTGAGATATGAGAAGCATGATTTCACAACCAATATGTGGTATACAACAAGACACTGTCATGTACAAACAAGCAGAAAGTGTACATGGATTGCACAATATTGGACATATTTCTCCAGTTACCAAATTAGAAACTCCACTGGGTGACATCCAACACATTTCTAGTTCCTCATATTTTTGAATTTCAAATGATTAGATTATGTTGGTAATATTAATTTTTACATTAAGAGATATTAAAGAAAAGTGATTGTTACTTCTTGCTATTTTTGCTGTTAGAGGTGGAATTATGTTTGTGTGGATTTGTTGAAAGATTACTTTCTTGCTCTTTCAAGGGTGTAGTTTCCCTAGAAATTTGTGTTGGTGTTTTCCATCTATTATCCTTTGTAGGGCTGAATTTGTGGAAAGATACTGTGTAAATTTGGTTTTGTCAGGGAATATCTTGTTTTCTCTGTTTATGGTAATTGAGAGTTTTGCTGGGTATAGTAGCCTGGGCTGGCATTTGTGTTCTCTTAGGGTCTGTATGACATCTGCCCAAGAAGGCATCTCTCTTAATAAATACTCTCTTTAGGCACACTTCAATGCAAAGCCTCATATCCAAAATGATACAAACAGTACAAAATCAAGCTGATGAGAAAAAAATGAAAGAAAAGAAGAACACCCAGCATTGGGTGAGTAGGGAAGGAGCACTATATCTGGGAGAAGTTTGTGGAGAGAAGTGAATGTTATTAAAATGCATTGTATATGGAAAAAAGATAGCCTTTTCAACAAATGGTGCTGGTTCAACTGGAGGTCAGCATGCAGAAGAACGCAAATTGATCCATCCTTGTCTCCTCATACTAACCTCAAATCCAAATGGATGAAGGACCTCCACATAAAGCCAGATACTCTGAAGCTAATAGAAAAGAAACTGGGGAAGACCCTTGAGGACATCGGTATAGGGAGAAAGTTTCTGAACAGAACACCAATAGCATATGCTCTAAGATCAAGAATTGACAAATGGGACCTCATAAAATTACAAAGTTTCTGTAAGGCAAAGGGCACCATCACAAGGACAAATCGGCAACCAACAAATTGGGAAAAGATCTTCACCAATCCTACATCAGATAGAGGGCTAATATCCAATATATATAAAGAACTCAAGAAGTTAGACTCCAGAAAACCAAACAACCCTATTAAAAAATGGGGTACAGAATTAAACAAAGAATTCTCACCTGAAGAACTTCGGATGGCAGAGAAACACCTTAAAAAATGCTCAACTTCATTAGTCATTAGGGAAATGCAAATCAAAACAACCCTGAGATTTCACCTTACACCAGTCAGAATGGCTAAGATTAAAAATTCAGGGGATAGCAGGTGTTGGCGAGGATGTGGAGAAAGAGGAACACTCCTCCACTGCTGGTGGGGTTGCAAATTGGTGCAACCACTCTGGAAAGCACTCTGGCGTTTCCTCCAAAAACTGGGCACCTCAGTTCCAGAAGATCCTGCTATACCACTCCTGGGCATATACCCAGAGGATTCCCCACCATGTAATAAGGATACATGTTCCACTATGTTCATAGCAGCCCTATTTATAATTGCCAGAAGCTGAAAAGAACCCAGGTATCCCTCAACAGAAGAGTGGATGCAAAAAATGTGGTATATCTACACAATGGAGTACTATTCAGCCATTAGAAACAATGAATTCATGAAATTCTTAGGTAAATGGATGGAGCTAGAGAGCATCATACTAAGTGAGGTAACCCAGACTCAAAAGGTGAATCATGGTATGCACTCACTAATAAGTGGATATTAATCTAGAAAACTGGAATACCCAAAACATAATCCACACATCAAATGAGGTACAAGAAGAACGGAGGAATGGCCCCTTGTTCTGAAAAGACTCAGTGAAGCAGTATAGAGCAAAATCAGAACAGGGAAGTGGGAAAACAGGGGGAGGGAAGGGGACTGATGTGACTTTTGGGGAGTGAGGGTCCAGAAAAGGGGAAATCATTTGAAATGTAAATAAATATATCAATAAATTAAAAAAAAAGAAATTAACTGACATGAACTTCAAAGGTAGATGTTTAAACAAACTAGTTCATACACACCATAGGATGCTATTTAATAATGAAAATTAATCCAAGTAACAACTTGGTGACTATGCTAAATAAAAACTGGAAAAAAAATAAAATGCATTGTATAAAATTCTAAAATGAATAATAGAAAAGAAAGCGATTTCAATTGACAAAGGGGGCAATGAATCAAAGTTCTGCCTTACTGCTAAAGTCAAACCAAGAAATCAAGCTTAAGGCTACTATGGTCACATTGCACAAGGCTGATAAGGAAAAAGCCTGGATGCTTGGTCTCAAGGTTTGAGAGGGCCAGGATATAGCTTAATCTGTAAAGTGCTTGTCATGCAGGCATGAGGACCTAAGCTTTGGCCATTTACTCCCATATGAGGGTGGAGCCTTGTGGTGGCATTCCGTAAAGGTAGCTTTTAGGTGGTGGAGGTGGAAAGTAGAATCTTTGGAACTTGCCATCTAGGAAACACACACACACACAGTATTTAGTCCTGGTGGAAACAGAAATACAAATAGGAGATTTTAAAAAATAAGATGTGGTATGAGAGAATGAGATAGAAACAAAGCTATAGATGAGTGGATTAGTTTGGGGGTCACTGTTTTGATTATTCTGCATTATCATACTAAGGACACATGTTGGGCACATGTGTAAGACATTGTCCAAAATGGAGCCAATAGAAAACTGAACACATTTTCACAAATAGCATGAAATTAGAAACACTCATATTGCAAATAAAAGAAAGAAAGACTAAATGTACTGCCACTTAAGGAGATTTTAGGAAATCTGCTTCACCTGTAGTGTTTTTAAATTCTGATTTAGGGGTGCTACCTCAATAAATTCTGATTTAATTGGTCTGCTGTATGGGCAAGGAAGCTTTGCTTGTTAACAGCTTACCAGATGGTTGTAATGTGCAGCAAAATTTGGCATTGCCAGTCCTCCTCTATAAAGAAGGCTGGCCCTAGTATGCAAACATAATAGAATGGAAAAACACTATCACTCTTGGATGGAGCCACATTTCTTATAGATCTAAATATTAGCAAGCTTTTCACTTAGTCAAACGGGCTTCAAACTTTCGAACACTTTTAATTTAACAGATATAGTTCACTCAGTGTACTGTAAATCAATATTCTATCTTGGTTCGACTAACTGGATAGTTATTCAGTCATCCGACTCACTAGGCAGAAACTTAAGTCATATAGTAAAGACGATATGCAATATAATTAAAGGGAAATTATGAAGGTTGGTTGGTGTCACTAATTGATATGACAAAAATAACAAAACCAGGTTTACAAATAGTTACGCCTTGGAACTCTCTTGGAAATATCTTAACCTAGAAAAGTTCAGGGATTTAAATTGCTCAATAATGGAAGCCAATAATTAAAGTGAAGACAGCCTCCGCTGCAGCTCATTCATCTTATCATGATTTGGAAGACTGAGATATTCATAATGACGTCTTCATAGCTCTTTCTGGCTATGATGTATGAATTTCACCTTCATTCACCTCTTTTTCAAAGACCCAGTGATGGTTTTCCTTTGCTTTCTTCCTCCTCTATGTTCTTATCCCAGAACCCTCCCTTCTTTCTTCCTCCACTCCACCCTTCCCTCCTATGCTCTGTCTCACCCTCCCTCCCTCCCTCCTTCTGGTGTACACATATGTACAGTTATGTTCTCTCGTGGCAGTGTGTTTGGAGGCCAGTGTTTGACATTGAGGCATCTTCCTCAATCTGCTTTGCCCACCCTTTTTTGAGACATTCACAGATTGTGGAGAATGCTGTGTTATCTCGACAGGCTGTCCAGCAAGTTTCTGGGATCCGTCTCTATCATCTACCTATGTCCTGCCATACCTAACCTTTATGTGTGTGTAGAAAACAACACATGTTCTCATGCCTGTGCAGTAGGCATTTGACCCAATAAGCCATCCCCTCAGTCCCAGTGATGATTTTTAAAGTCTGGTCTCACTGGGATATATTTTCAGTTCAGTATAACATCACCAATTTAGGAAACATCATGACAGAACTGGCTTTGAATCCAGAAAACTGGATTTTAGTACTGCTTTGTGTCACTAAAGTGACTTCAGCTTAGCCCATTAATCAATTAATGTACTTTTCTTATTAGTATACTCATGTCATTTGAATGAGCAGATTCCCATCAGCAACTGAGCCACAGTGCTGCAGCCTGTTAAGTCTTGATCTGTAACTCAGTTGGTCTTATTTCTTTCTGATCTCCACTGTTGTGGTCATGATACTGCTTTCTGAACCTTACATTTATAGATGAATTTCCTGCAATGTATTTTTGAAAACATAATCATTGTGTTAATGTGCATAATCATTATGTTAATCAAGAAATAAAACAAAGACCATATGCCTTGAAAAAGAATGTCATGATCTACTGGCTAAGCTTCATGTAATCCCTGTATCAGCCCAATCATGAGAAATAATTTCTGAAAAGCCCCATGTTTTCACCAAGTAAGTTCTGGCATTAATCTTGGTAGCCTATACCCAGTAAGTCTTGAATAAGTTCCTCTGTCTTTGTTTTACTAAGTATATTCTAATCTTTATCTCAACTGAATAATCATATTCTCAATCTTCCAAATCATGGTAACATGAAATGAAATCTATTCTTACTGACAAGATGTTAATACAACACAAGTCTCCAGCCTCATGACACAGGGACTTGATAAACTAACATTTAGGAGGCCACCATTGCCAAGACTTGGGAGCTAACTGGAAATAGTGAAATCTGGAAACATGGAACTTGTTCATCAAAAGTTTTAAAGAAAATAAGGACAGACATGATTGAGCATTAAAAGCACTGAACTATGTCTGAGTAACAAGCCTTATGCTAGATCTGTAAAGTGAGTTGTATGACTGAGGCACCATCTCAGATATGTAAAAAATAAAAACAAAATGATTCTGAAAATATCTCCTGAATAGCTAGCTGCACTCCGGGATGTTCTGGAGTATACTAGCCACCCGGATCCTTCCTGATTTCTGATTTTCAGTCGCTCAAAGATCTCAAATATTTGCATACTTGGTGATTTGTTCCTATTTATATTGTATTATACTGTGTTGAGTTGTGTTGTATTGCAACTTATTGTGAGTTCTGTGAACATCTTGCTATTCGGTTTGGTTATAAATGTTCAGTTTTATTATTGTTCTGTGGTCATGTTGTTATTCTACTTTTATGTTGGGTTTGGGAAAAGTAGCTTAATGCTTATTTTATTTTCCTCTACTTCTTTTATCTTCACCCACTCTAGCTATTCATCAAAGTGAACCTGGTGTGGCCATTACAAGATAGCACCCTGTTATTTCTTTCAATAATAAAGATATTTATTGAATGCCTACTGTTCTAATAGATCTAATAGTATTTCAGGTTGTTTTGTATATATCTGAAAAACATATATGTGTGCATATCTTCACATTCTTTGAGCCAGGTGGATATAACAAATTTCAATTGACACACAAATCCACCAAGATTCTCAATTTATACAAGTAAAGTTTGAGTGTATAATATTTTGGAAAATGACATATAGACTGTCCTATATTCAAAACATTTCTGTCTCAGTGGCAGCAAAAGAATTTTGCAATATTTGAATTCAAGAAGCACATCAACAGAAATATGACTTATTCTAATAATTTTTAAATTTTGTAACACTAATTTACTTAAGAAACTTCTTAAATCAAAATGTCATTCAAGTCTATTAATCTCATGCAACAGTCATATATGTGTGTATGTGTTTGTGTGTGCATATGTATGTGTGTATATGTATAAAACCTCTGTACACTTAACACATAATAAGATTAGTTTTTTTCTAAAGTGAATTATACAGATAAAAGTACTTGCATTCTTTTGTTTTGTTTTGTTTTGTTTTGTTTTGTTTTGTTTTGAGACAGAGTTTCCCTGTATAGTTCTGGCTGTCCTGGAACTCACTCTGTAGACCAAGCTGGCCTCAAACTCAGGAATCTGCCTCTGCCTCTGCCTCTGCCTCTGCCTCTGCCTCTGCCTCTGCCTCTGCCTCTGCCTCTGCCTCTGCCTCTGCCTCTGCCTTCCAAGTGCTGGGATTAAAGGCATGTGCCACCACTACCTGACAGTACTTAAATTCATTAGTAAAATCATCACCAGTTGAGATGGAAATCAAAATAAAAGGAGACCAAGTCAGGCAAAGTTGCTGTGGAGTCAGTGTGTTGTAATTACTTGGTGAAAACAGTTACAACATATTCTTGTCTGTCTTGTATTGTTCCTTATAAAATTTCAGGATATCAGTCACATGCACAGATGTAGCCATATAATTTTCATTTTGAAATGGGTACTCCATTATTTCAGATACTTTTCAAATTTGTGATATCGTCATTGTTTAGTTCTTTCAAGTATTAGTAGTACATGTATGGATTGTTTATTCATCTGTGTTAGAAGAGACATTCTTTGCCTTGTGCTGTATTTTAAATGTGGAATTTCCTTTAAACATGTATGTATGAAATGTTTGATTTCAATGGGGAACCCTATTATGTGAGGTCCTGAAAAGGAAGGAAGTGGTACCTACTTGAGGGAGGGAGGCCACTGAGGACATGGCTTGAAAGTTATACCTGGTCCCCAGTTCCTTATTTGCCCTCTCTTTCCCATCTGCCTTAAAGTGAGGAAACTTGTTCAGTACATTCAACCACCACAATTATGTTCAGTCAAAGTACATGGGGTTAAGAAACCTTATGAACCTTTAGGAGTTAGTAGCAAAAGAAACCCTCCCTCTAGTCCTGTACAACCATGAAAAGAATTCACTTTAATTACTTTTTTCAGAGCTACTCTGACTCTGTTTTTACCAATTCACAGAGCACCATACCTCTGATCAGGTGCACTCCTTTCTGCATCTAAGCTTCTGTCAAACTTGTACTTCATCAGGTTAAGAAGAATCTGGCTTTTCATTTCTAAGTTTGTTATTTGGATACTTTCTCTGTGCCCTTTGGTCAGTCTGGCTAAGGGTTTATCTATCTTGTTGATTTTCTCAAAGAACCAGCTCCTGGATTCATTGATTCTTTGTATGGTTCTCTTTGTTTCCAATTGATTGATTTCAGCCCTGAGTTTGATGATTTCCTGTCTTCTACTCCTCCTGGGTGAATTGGCTTCTTTTTGTTCCAGGACTTTCAGGTATGTCGTTAAGCTGCTAGTGTATGCTCTCTCCATTTTCTTTTTGGAGGCACTCAGGGCTATGAGTTTTCCTCTTAGCACTGCTTTCATTGTGTCCCAAAGATTTGGGTATGTTGTGCCTTCATTTTCATTAAATTCTAAAAAGTCTCTGATTTCTTTATTTCTTCTTTGGTCAAGGTGTCATTGAGTAGAGTATTGTTCAGCCTCTATGTGTATGTGGGCTTTCTGTTGTTTTTGTTGCTATTGAAGACCACTCTTACTCCATAGTGATCTGATAGGAGGCATGGGATTAGTTTGATCTTCTTATATTAGTTGAGGTCTGTCTTGTGACCAATTATATGGTCGATTTTGGAGCAGGAACAATGAGGTGCTGAGAAAAAGGTATATTCTTTTGCTTTAGGGTGAAATGTTCTATAAATATCAGTCAAATCCAATTGGTCCAAAGCTTCAATTAGTTTTACTGTTTTCCTGTTTAGTTTCTATTTTCCCGATCGGTCCATTGAGGAGAGTGGAGTGTTGAAGTCCCCCACAATTATTGTGTTAGGTGCAATGTATGCTTTGAGCTTTAGTAAAGTTTCTTTTATGAATGAGGGTGCCCTTGCATTTGGAGCAGAGTTGTTCAGAATTGAAAGTTCTTCTTGGTGGATTTTTCCTTTGACCAGCAAGAAGTGTCCTTCTGTGTCTCTTTTGATGACTTTAGGTTGAAAGTCAATTTTATCTGATATTAGAATGGCTACTTCTGCTCATTTCCTGTGACCATTGGCTTCTAAGATTGTCTTCCAGCCTTTTACTCTAAGGTATTTTTTATCTTTGACACTGAGGTGTGTCTCCTGTATGCAGCACATTGTAGGGTCCTGTTTCCTTATCCAGTCTTTTAGTCTATGTCTTTTTATCAGGGAACTGAGACCATTGAGGTTAAGAGATATTAAGGAATAGTGATTATTACTTCCTGTCATTTTTGATGTACTTTTTATATTTGAGTGGTTATCTTCTTTTGGGTTTGATGAAGGAAGGTAACTATCTTGCTTTTTCCAGGATGTAGTTTCCCTCCTTGTATTGGAGTTTTCCTCCTATTATTCTTTGCAGAGCTGGGTTTGTGGAAAGATATTGTATAAATTTGGTTTTGTCATGGAATATCTTGGTTTCTCCATCTATGGTGAATGAGAGTTTTGCTGGGAATAGTAGTCTTGGCTGACATTTGTGTTCTCTTAGAGTCTGCATGAGATCTGCCCAGGATCTTCTAGCTTTCATGGTCTCTGGTGAGAAGTCTGGTGTGATTCTGATAGGTCTTCCTTTATATGTTACTTGGCCTTTTTCTCTTACTGCCTTTAATATTCTTTCTTTGTTTAGTGCATTTGGGGTTTTGATTATTATATGACGGGAAGTATTTCTGCTCAGGTCCCATCTGTTTGGAGTTCTGTAGGCTTCTTGTATATTCATAGGCATCTCTCTCTTTAAGTTAGGAAAGTTTTCTTCCATAATTTTATTGAAGATATTTGCTGGCCCTTTCTGTTGTAAATCTTCACTCTCATCTATACCTATAATCCTTAGGTTTGGTCTTCTCATTGTATCCTGGATTTCCTGGATGTTCTGGCATACAAGCTTTTTGCATTTTCTATTCTCTTTGACAGTTGAGTCAATGGTTTCTATGGTATCTTCAGCATCTGAGATTCTTTCTTCCATCTCTTGTATTCTGTTGTTTATATTTGCATCTATGGCCCCTGATTTATTTCCAAGGTTTTCTATCTCCAAAGTTGTCTCCCTTTGTGATTTCTTAGTCGTTTCTACTTCTGATATTAGATCCAAGATGGTTTTGCTCAGTTCCATCATTTGGTTGTTTGCGTTTTCCTGCAATTCTTTAAGAGATTTTTGTGTTTCCTCTTTCATGACTTCTGCCTGTTGGCTCAAGTTCTCCTGCATTTCTTTAAGGTTTTTTTTGTTTTTGTTTTTGTTTTTTGTTTTTGTTTTTTGTTTTTTGTTTTTTTGTTTTTTTGGTTTTTTTTTTTTTCCTTTCTTCTTTATTGGCTTCTATCTCTTGGGCCTTATTCTCCTGCATTTCTTTAAGTGATTTTTGTGTTTCCATTATATGGTTTTCTTGCTTATTCATGTTCCCCTGTATTTCTTTAAGAGATTCATTCATGTCCTTTTTGTGTTCTTCTAGCAGCATCATGAACAGTGATTTTAAATCCTAATCTCATTTCTCTGGTGTGTTGGCATAACCAGAACTTGCTGATGTTGGAGAGTTCAGTTCAGATGCTGCCATATTGCCTAGATTTCTGTTAGTAGTGTTCCTGTGTTTGCCCTTTGCCATCTTGTTCTCTGGAGCTAGTTGGTCTTGTCTCTGGTTGGTGTTTCAGCCTCCTGAGAGACTCTAGGGCTATTTCTGCAACACTGGATGGCAGGGTTTCCCCTGTTGCAGATTGCTGATGTGCTGTCCTCCTCTTGGGTGCCCTTGCAGCCCTAGTGTTGTTTGCCCCAGATTGTGTCTGTGAACCAGATGGTGCCCGTTTGCTCCTTCAGGGAGTGCTGAGGGTGTATGCTGCAGGGACCTTTTCTGTGTGCTGATCACTCTGCTGGGCAGCGGAACTCCCAACCGGGTTGGTGCACACAAGGCTAGCCTAGTTGCTCAGGCCCTGAAGGCAAAAGCCTGGCAGGCCAATGTCAGAGCAAAGTTCCCCTCAGCTGTGAGTGTTAATTAGGTCTGTCAGGTGGCTAGGATGGCGGTGTGCACACGCTCCCTGATAGTGTTGGGAGAGTTTGCTGGGCTAACAACCTCCTGGCCTAGTCGGCACACAGATGGCCCACCGAGCAGCCCAGGGCCTGACAGTCTGAGACCCCTGCTATGTCTGCCTCGGGCTATGCCTGTTAGCCGGTTTGGTTTTGTCTGCTAGGGCTCTCTGGCTTCCTGTAGGCAAAATGGAGGCAGCGCGCTTGCCGGCCCAGACAAACAACCTCCTGGCTGGGTTTGCACCCTGATGGCCCCCTGACCAGCCCAGGGCCTGGGTGCAGGCCAACGCCCATCAGGCTTAGATCCCCGCGATATTGGTCTCGGGTTATATTTGCATACCTCAGTCTGTCTGATTTCTCTGGCATCCAAGAAACAATATGGAGGCCTTGTATCTGACTGGTGGGAGGCAGAGTTCTGATGTGGCTTCAGTGTGGTGAAAGGCACCGTAAATCCGCAGCTGCTTGCTGTTGCTGTTGCTGCTGCGGCCACCACTCCTGAAAAGTCCAATTCTATCCCTTTTCCTTTTTTTAATATTTTTATTTTCTATATTCTTTGTTTACATTCCAAATGATTTCCCCTTTCCCAGATTCCCCCTCCCCATATGTCCCATAAACCTTCTTCTCTCCACCCATTCTCCAATCACCTCCCTCCTTTTTCTCTGTCCTTATATTCCCCTCCAACGCTAGATCAATCCTTTCCAGGATCAGGACCCTCTCCATACTTCTTCATGGGAGTCATTTGTTATGCAATTTGTACCTTTGTTATTCAGAGCTTCTGGGCTAATTAATATCCACTTATCAGAGATGGCATTCCATGTGTATTCTTTTGTGATTAGGTTACCTCACTTAGGATGATATTTTCCAGATCAAACTATTTGCCTAAAAATTTTGTGAATTCATTGTTTCTAATTGCTGAGTAGTATTCCATTGTGTAAATATACCACATTTTCTGTATCCATTCCTCCTTTGAGGGACATCTTGGTTCTTTCCAGCTTCTGGCAATTATAAATAAGGCTGCTATGAACATAATGGAACATGTGTCTTTATTGCATGCTGGGGAATCCTTTGGGTATAGGCCCAGGAGAGGCATAGCAGGGTCCTCTGGAAGTGTCATTTCCAGTTTTCTGAGGAACCACCAGACTGATTTCCAAAGTGGTTGTACCATCTTACAGCCCCACCAGCAGTGGAGGAGTGTTCCTCTTTCTCCACATCCTCGCCAGCACCTGCTGTCTCCTGAGTTTTTGACCTTAGCCATTCTGACTGGAGTGAGGCGAAATCTCAGGGTTGTTTTCATTTGCATTTCCCTAATGACTAATGATGTTGAGCCCTTCTTAAGGTGTCTCTCGGCCATCTGAATTTCTTCAGGTGAAAATTCTTTGTTTAGATCTGTATCCCATTTTTATTAGGGTTATTTGGTTCCCTGGGGTCTAACTTCTTGAGTTCTTTGTATATATTGGATATTAGCCCTCTATGAGATGTAGGGTTAGTGAATATCCTTTCCCAATTTGTTGGTTGCCGTTTTGTCCTTTTAATAGTGTCCTTTGCCTTACAGAAACTTTGTAATTTTATGAGGTCCCATTTGTCAGTTCTTGATCTTAGAGCATAAGCTATTGGTGTTCTGTTCAGGAAGTTTTCCCCTGTACCCATGTCCTCTAGGGTCTTCCCCAGTTCCTTTTCTATTAGTTTCAGTGTGTCTGGCTTACGTGGAGGTCCTTGATCCACTTGGAGTGACGTTTAGTACATGGAGATAAGAATGGATCAATTCGCATTCTCCTGCATGCTGACCTCCAATTGAACCAGCACCATTTGTTGAAAAGGCTATCTTTTTTCCACTGGATGTTTTCGGTTCCTTTGTCGAAGATCAAGTGACCACAGGTGTGTGGATTCATTTGTGGATCTTCAATTCTATTCCATTGGTCCACTCCTCAGTCACTGTGCCAATACCGTGTAGTTTTTAACACTTTTGCTCTGTAGTATTGCTTGAAGTCAGGGATACTGATTCCCCCAGAATTTCTTTTGTTGTTGAGAATAGTTTTAGCTATCCTGGGTTTTTTGTTATTCCAGATGATTTGAGAATTACTTTTTCTAACTCTGTAAAAAACTGAGTTAAGATTTTGATGGGGATTGCGTTGAATCTGTAGATTGTTTTTGGCAAGATGGCCATTTTAACTATATTAATCCTGCCAATCCAGGAGCATGGCAGATTTTTCCATTTTCTGAGGTCTTCTTCTATTTCCTTCTTCAGAGACCTGAAGCTCTTGTCATATAGATCGTTCACTTGTTTGGTTAGTCACAGCAAAATACTTTATATTGTTTGTGGCTATTGTGAAGGGTGTCATTTCCCTAACTTCTTTCTCAGTCTGCTTATCCTTTGAGTATAGGAAGACAACTGATTTGCTTGAGTTGATTATGCCACTTTGCTGAAGTTGTTTATCAGCTCTAGGAGTTCTCTGGTAGAGGTTTTCAGGTCACTTAAGTAGACTATCATGTCATCTGCAAATAGTGATAATTTGAATTCTTCCTTTCCAATTTGTATCCCCTTGACCTCTTTATGTTGTCTAATTGCTTTAGCTAGAACTCCAAGTACTATATTGAAAATATATGGAGACTCGGGCGGCGGCGGCGGCGGCGGAGGCGGCAGTGCAGCAGTGGCTGGTCCAGCTGAAGGGCCATCAGCAGTGGAACCAAGGCGACACAGGGTCCAGTTAGGCCCTGCGCCCACGACCACTGACCTTCTCTGACCAGCTGGGCTGCAAGCAGCTGCGGTTTTGCGGCACCTTTCGCTGCACGGAAGCCACTTCAGAACTCAGCCTCCCGCCAGTCAGGAGAGGCTCATCTCCATCTTGGTTTCGGACTCCAGAGAGATTGGACAGACTGAGGTACACAAACATAATCCGAGGCCAACACCGCGGGGGTCTGCACCCAGGCCCTGGGCTGTTTGGGGGGCCATCGGGGTGCCAACCCAGCCAGGGGGTTTTTTGCCCTGGACTGCGCGTGCGCCTCCATTTTGCCTACAGGACGACAGAGAGCTCTGGAGGGCAGAGCCTTAACAGGCATAGCCTGAGGCTAACAAAGCAGGGGTCTAGGCCCCAAAAGGCCCAGGACTGACCCCAAGAACTGGGCGGCTCGGTGGGCCATCTGTGTGTCAACCCGCCCAGGAGGTTGCTAACACAGCACTCTCCCGGCGCTTTCGGGGAGCGTGAGCACGCACGCCATCCTGGTCACCTGGCAGACCCAATTAACAGTCATAACCCTAGGGGAGCTTTGCTCAGACCTTGACCTCCAAGGCTTTTGCCTGGACTCAGGGCCTGGGCGGCCAGGCTAACCTTGTGTGCGATCCGGTTGGGGGATCGGCTGCCCAGCAAGTGATCAGAACACAGGGGAGGTCACAGCAGCATACACCATCAGCGCTCCCTGGGGGTGCACACGGGACACAATCTGGGGCAAGGCCTCAGGCAGGAGCCCTCAGCTCAACTCTCTCCGCTTCCGGATCCAGATCAGCCTGGGCGGTGGCACCACATCTCCAGGTCCTGCAAGAGGCTAGAGGGGCTTCTGGGCGGCCAGCGGGGAGAAGTCAGTGTGCTCTGGTGAATCCAGCGGGCCCCAGCGGGAGCCTTTGGATGCTTCAGGATCTGAACAGCCTGGGCAGCAGCACCCTGTCTACAGGCAGTGCAGGAGGTAAGCTGTGCACCATAGGCCAACTGGGAAGGGGCAGCTTGCACTAGTGAGTCCAGCATTGACAACAAGACCAACCAACACCAGTGAGAACTAGATGGCAAAAGGCAAACACAGGAACGTCACTAACAGAAATCAAGGCAATATGGCAACATCTGAACCCAATTGTCCTCTACCAACATGTCCTAGATACCCCATCACACCAGTAAAACAAGATTTGGATTTAAAATCTCTGGTCATGATGCTGGTACAGGAACACATGAAGGACATACTTAAAGAAATTCAGGAGAAAATGGATCAAAAGTTAGAAGCCCAGTTTCACTGTGATCCTGTTCAGTTTCTGTTTTCCTGATCGGTCCATTGAGGATAGTGCAGTGTTGAAGTCACCCACAATTATTGTGTTAGGTGCAATGTGTGCTTTGAGCTTTAGTAAAGTTTCTTTTATGAATGAGGGTGCCCTTGCATTTGGAGAATAGATGTTCAGGATTGAGAGTTCTTCTTGGTGGATTTTTCCTTTGACCAGCAAGAAGTGTCCCTCAGAGTCTCTTTTAATGACTTTGGGTTGAAAGTCAATTTTATCTGATATTAGAATGGCTACTCCTGCTCATTTCCTGAGACCATTTGCTTGTAAAATTGCCTTCCAGCCTTTTACTCTAAGGTTGTGTTTGCCTGTGACACTGAGGTGTGTTTCCTGTATGCAGCAAAATGTAGGGTCCTGTTTATGTATCCAGTCGGTTAGTCTATGTCTTTTTATTGGGGCATTGAGCCCATTGATGTTAAGAGATATTAAGGAATAGTGATTATTACTTCCTGTCATTTTTGATGTTCTTTTTTAAATTTGATTGGTTAACTTCTTTTGGGTTTGATGAAAGAAGGTTACTATCTTGCTTTTTCCAGGGTGAAGTTTCCCTCCTTGTATTGGGATTTTCCTCCTATTATTCTTTGTAGGGCTGGGTTTGTGGATAGATATTGGGTAAACTTGGTTTTGTCATGGAATATCTTAGATTCTCCATCTATAGTGATTGAGATTTTTGCTGGGTATAGTAGTTTTGGCTGGCATTTGTGTTCTCTTAGAGTCTGCATGAGATCTGCCCAGGATCTTCTAGCTTTCATGGTCTCAGATGAGAAGTCTGGTGTGATTCTGATAGGTCTTCCTTTATATGTTACTTGGCCTTTTTCTCGTACTGCCTTTAATATTCTTTCTTTGTTTAGTACATTTGGGGTTTGGATTATTATGTGACAGGAGGTTTTTCTATTCTGGTCCAATCTGTTTGGAGTTCTGTAGGCTTCTTGTATATTCATGGGCATCTCTCTCTTTAGGTTAGGGAAGTTTTCTTCCATAATTTTATTGAAGATATTTGCTGGCCCTTTAAGTTGTAAATCTTCACTCTCATCTATGCCTATAATCCTTAGGTTTGGTCTTCTCATTGTGTCCTGGATTTCCTGGATGTTTTGGGTTACAAGCTTTTGCATTTTGCATTTTCTTTAACTGTTGAGTCCATGGTTTCTATGGTATCTTCAGCATCTGAGATTCTTTCTTCTATCTCTTGTATTCTGTTGTTGATATTTGCATCTATGTCCCCTGATTTCTTTCCAAGGTTTTCTATCTCCAAAGTTGTCTCCCTTTGAGTTTTCTTAGTTGTTTCTATTTCTGATTTTAGATCCTGGATGGTTTTGCTTAGCTCCTTCACTTGCTTGTTTGTGCTTTCCTGTAATTCTTTAAGAGATTTTTGTGTTTCCTCTTTCATGACCTCAGCCTGTTGACCAAAGTTCTCCTGTATTTCTTTAAGTGATTTTTGTGTTTCCTCCTTATTGGATTTTGTATTCTCCTGGATTTCGTTCAATGATTTTTGTGTTTCCCTTGTAAGGGCTTCTAACTTTTGATCCATTTTCTCCTGAATTTCTTTAAGTATGTCCTTCATGTGTTCCTGTACCAGCATCATGACTAGTGATTTTAAATCCAAATCTTGTTTTACTGGTGTGATGGGGTATCCAGGACATGCAGTTAAAGGAGAATTGGGTTCAGATGCTGCCATATTGCCTTGATATCTGTCAGTGATGTTCCTGTGTTTGCCTTTTGCCATCTAGTTCTCACTGGTGTTAGTTGGTCTTGTTGTCAATGCTGGACTCGCCAGTGCAAGCTGCCTCTACCCAGCTGGCCTCTGGTGCACAGCTGACCTGCACTGCCTGGACACAGGTGCTGTGGCCCAGGCTGTTCAGATCCCGAAGCAGAGACCTGAAGGCTCCTGCCTGGGGCCTGCTGGACTCACCAGAGCACACCGACTCCACCCAGTTGGCCTTCCGGTTGCCCCTCTAGCTTCTTGCAGGGCCTGGAGATGTGGTGTTGTAGCCCAGGCTGTTCTGAATCCCAAAGCGGAGATCTGAAAGCTCCCATCAGAGGCCTCAGGACTGGAACCTAAGCTCTGTGGTGCTGGACCCCTTGGAGCACACTGTGTCCTCCCAGCCTGCCTCTGGGTGCACAGCAGGCCTCTTGCACTTCCTGGAGACCGAGTGCTGTGGCCCAGGCTGTTCAGATCCTGAAGCAGACACCTGCAGGCTCCTGCCTGGGGCGTGCTGGACTCATAGAGCACATTGACTCCTCCCAGCCAACCTCCTTATGTGATGGGAGGAATTTCTTTTCTGGTCCAATCTATCTGAAGTTCTGTAACCTTCTTGAATGTTTATGGGCATCCCCTTCTTTAGATTAGGGAAGTTTTCTTCTATAACTTTGTTGAAGACATTACTGGCCCTTTAAGTTGAAAATCTTTGTTCTCTTCTATACCTACAATCCTTAGGTTTGGTCTTCTCGTTTTGTCCTGCATTTCCTGGATGTTTTGGGTTACAAGCTTTTTGCATTTTTCATTTTCTTTGACTGTTGTGTCAGTACTTTCTATGGTATTTCTGCATCTGAGATTCTCTCTTCTTTCTCTTGTATTCTGTTTTTGATGCTTGCATCCATGACTCCTGACTTCTTTCCTAGGTTTTCTATGTCCAGAGTTGTTTCCCTTTGCGATTTCTTTATTGTTTCTACCTCTATTTTTAGATCCTGGATGGTTTTGTTCGATTCCTTCACCTGTTTTGTTGTGTTTTCCTGTAGTTCTTTAAGGGCTTCTCCCTGTTTACATGTGTTCTCCTATATTTCTTTAGGGGCATTATTTATGACCTTCTTGAAGCCCTCATGAGCTGTGATTTTAAATCCAAATCTTGCTTTTCTGGTGTGTTGGGCTTTCTAGGACTTTCTGTTGTGAGAGAATTGGATTCAGATGGTGCCATGTTGCCTTGATTTCTGTTAGTAATGTTTCTACATTTGCCTTTCACCATCTGGTTATCTCTGGTGTTAGTTGGTTCTGTTGTCTCTGGCTCATGCTTGTCCCTCCTGTGTGCCTGCAAGCCTGTCTCAGTATGCCTGGGAGACCAGCTCTCCCCTGGCACAGAGTGTTGTGGCACTGCCCAGCTCCTGGGTGCAGGTGGGGCCCTGGCAGACTGAGTCTCAACTGATCTTACACTTAGATGTTCCCTGTGTTCCTGGCTATAACAGCTCACTTAGTCACAGCAATGAAGATGGTGACCTCACCTCTAACTGCGGGACTCCCTGCAGAGCAGATGTCCCCTGGAAGGATAAGTGCACAGAAGGCTGTGGTGCTGCCCAGCTCGTGGGTGCAGGTGGGGCCCTGGAAGGCATACTGTATCCCAAGTGATTTTACACTCAGGTGTTCCTTTCATTCCTGGCTGCACCCCTCTGCTCAGTCACAGAAGCAAAGATGGTGGCCTCACCTCTAAATGCAGGACTCCCTCTAAATGCAGGACTCCCTCTAAATGCAGGACTCCCTCTAAATGCAGGACTCCCTGCAGGACAGATGTCCCCTAGCAGGATAGGTGCACAGATAGATGGCTGTAGTGCTGCCCAGCTCCTGGTTGCAGGTGGGGCCCTGGCAGACCAAGTCCCAACTGATCGATCTTACACTTGGGTGTTCCCTGTGTTCCTGGCTGTAACAGCCTGCTCAGTAGCAGGAGTGAAGATCTATGTTATCCATCGTATCTCCGATGCCTGAAACCACTTTTTGATAATGCTTTCTGATAATTTTTTAAATTTGACTAACCATTTTTTTAATGTCAAGTATTTATGGGCTTTTATTTCAGTGTTTTAAATTTCTTCACAAAATTTTCCTACATATTTTGGACTTTCTCTTTCGATCTAGTAGCTGTTTCATTCTATGGAAACTGTTTTGTTAGAGTCTTCAATATATTTCCTTGCTTTAGGTATCTGCTTGCTTGGGTCTTCAATATATTTCCTTGTTTTAGGTATCTGCTTGCTTGGGTCTTCTATATGATGATTTGTTCTTTTAAAATTCTTTAAAAACTACACTTCATGGAAAACAAGAATCAACTGACTAAAGTGGGACCAGCTATAAGAATAAGCAAAGGGATTAGGTTAATTGGGAGTTTCAGTGACCCCAGAGACTTGAGCTTTAGATGTTGCTACATCTAAGTCTCAGAAAATGTCAAGGAAGAGGAGATAGAAACAATGTTAGCATTGAGCTAGGAGATAAGAAGAATGGCTGCGAAATACTATCTTCTGGGTATGATAGATTAAAAAAATGTGATTTTACAATAGGTTGGGCTACTTGCAATGGCCTACAATGGACCTGCACAAGATCAGTTCTGTGAACTTGCATGTTTGATCAGAGAAAGGCTCACAGGCCCCTACCCAATCTTGATGAAATATAGTTACTGATGGATTCTAGGAGATGGACAGATATTTTCTACAGTTACATACCCTACTTATGGTTCCACCATGTTCCAGAGGATAGCTCTATACCCATAAGTTCCCATGGCCATAACAGATGGCCCTGGCTAAATTCTGAGTCCCAAAACAAAACAGACAATATGAATGGCAAGAAGGAAACTGTAGAAAGGATAGGGAGTGGAAAAGCAGCTGAGAGATTCTGAAAGAAGGAAGGGTGACATTGGTTAAAATGCATTCTATGTGTGCATGTGAGTGTGTGTGTGTATGGTGTCTGTGTGTAATTGGCATGAACATGTTTACTAAAGACTAATTTTTTAAGAAGACTCAAGTAGTCTGAGACAGTTTTAAGCAAATTAATTGACCTAGTATTGTTTCCATTCTATATCAGGAGGATCAATTTCAACCATCCTTTTACCTACATCCAGCCCGTTGTTACTCAAGACTGTCCTCCAACTGTGAACAAGATTTGCTCATGTTCCCCTTCATCAGAACCACATGAGCAGACATGATGAAACAACGTGGTTAAAGCTGCAACACCATCCAGCCCATCATTCTCCTCATCTTTGACCTTGCCAATGCATCCCAGTATCTTGTATGGTGAGACATGGGTACAGGATCTTTAAGAGTGCTCTAAGAATTTCATGAATTCATTGTTTCTAATGGCTGAATAGTACTTCAATGTGTAGATATACCACATTTTTTGCATCCACTCTTCTGTTGAGGGACACCTGGGTTCTTTCCAGCATCTGGCAATTATAAATAGGGCTGCTATGAACATAATAGAGCATGTATCCTTATTACATGGTGGAGAATCCTCTGGGTATATGCCCAGGAGTGGTATAGCAGGATCTTCTGGAAGTGAGGTGCCCAATTTTCGAAGGAACCGCCAGACTGATTTCCAGAGTGGTTGTACCAATTTGCAACCCCACCAGCAGTGGAGAAGTGTTCCTCTTTCTCCACACCCTCTCCAACACCTGCTGTCTCCTGAATTTTTAATCTTAGCCATTCTGACTGGTGTAAGGTGAAATCTCAGGGTTGTTTTGATTTGCATTTCCCTAATGACTAATGAAGTTGAGCATTTTTTAAGATGCTTCTCCGCCATCCGAAGTTCTTCAGGTGAGAATTCTTTGTTTAACTCTGTACTCCATTTTTTAATAGGCTTGTTTGCTTTTCTGGAGTCTAACTTCTTGAGTTCTTTATATATATTGGATATTAGCCCTCTGTCTGATGTAGGATTGGTGAAGATCTTTTCCCAATTTGTTGGTTGGCGATTTGTCCTCTTGATGGTGTCCTTTGCCTTACAGAAACTTTGTAATTTTATGAGGTCCCATTTGTCAATTCTTGCTCTTTGAGCATACGCTATTGGTGTTCTGTTCAGAAACTTTCTCCCTGTACCGATGTCCTCAAGGGTCTTCCCCAGTTTCTTTTCTATTAGCTTCAGAGTGTCTGGATTTATGTGGAAGGCAAATGGATGGAGCTAGAGAACATCATACTAAGTGAGGTAACCCAGACTCAAAAGGTGAATCATGGTATGCACTCACTAATAAGTGGATATTAACCTAGAAAATTGGAATACCCAAAACATAATCCACACATCAAATGAGGTACAAGAAGAAAGGAAGAGTGGCTCCTTGTTCTGGAAAGACTCAGTGAAGCAGTATTCGGCAAAACCAGAACGGGGAAGTGGGAAGGGGGTGGGTGGGAGGACAGGGGGAGAGAAGGGGGCTTGAGGGACTTTCAGGGAGTGGGGGGCTAGAAAAGGGGAAATCATTTGAAATGTAAATAAAAAAATATATCGAATAAAAAAACTTTACATTCAAAAAAATAAAAAATAAATTTAGAATAAAAAAAAAAAAGATTGCTCTAAGCTGCTTTTCTTGTGGATGCCTCTCCTGGTCCTTCCATCTCACAGCCTCTGAATTTTTATTTTAATTTCAGCATTTGTTGAGAGTATGTTAGACATGCTCTTTTCTGGTATTACAGGCTGAAGAAATCTCTATTTGAAATTGTAATCCTCCACAGAAAAGTGCTTCACCAAAGCAGACAATTTTTTTTTCTGAAAATTCCACATATACATCATTCTGATTCTTGATCATTCATGTAATGATTATTACTTCATATTCCATTCAATACCAGCTGTACTTGATATTTTACAGAGTCCTCTAAGATATGGGTCCCTCACGGAGTCTGATCCATTCTCAGTATCTTGACACCTTTTAATGCATATAATGAAATTTACATCTGCACTATCTAATTTGGTCCTCCAAAACATTGCGGAGCAGAAGTGTGGGTTCTCATTTGTTTACTTGTTCATTTCCATACTATTCACATGTCCTTTTCCTGTGGTAGCAGCAGAATTATTTGGACTGAGCTGAAGAGACTTCTTTACATCAGCAATAGCAGCATGGGATTTCCTGAGGAGAGTCTGACAATACATACTTTGACTGTCCGTCATACTGCACATCCTCTGTATTCTGGGCCAAAGCCTCCACCATCTTCTCTAACACTCAGCAACCGTGTGCAGAGCACCTAAGGAGCTCTGAAAAATTCACTGAGCTGTCAGATGTTATGATGATGCAGTTGCTGCCATCTCGAAAAGTTACCGAAAGCTTCCACCAGAGTAGCTTTAAAAATCATATCACAAGTAGGAAGGGAGGGAGGGAGGGAGGGAGGAAGGGAGGGAGGGAGGGAGGGATGGGGTGGGGGAAGAGAGGAACCTTCTGATCTGGTATTGGGCTAGGGAACAGGACTGAAGCCCTGAGGGCCAGCAGAAAGAATCAAAATAGGCAACCTTGGAAAGTAGGAGGTTGGAGGAACCTTCCAGAATGTACCAGAGACCTAGGAAGTGAGAAACTCTCAGGACTCAAAGAGAGGGACCTTAAATGAAATGCCCTACAGTAGGGAAAGGGAACTTAATAGAACTCACCTCCACCAAAGCATATTTTATAAATAAACTTATACTACAGAATTATAGTATCATCCTTCAAACAATATAAAATTCAGGGTAAACTGGCATTAAAAGAATCTCTTAGTTCCCAGGTTGATGTGTAAGCACTAAATGAGGTCTGTCACATGATTCAGAGGACAATCACAGGAGACAGAGAACTCTGATGCCTCTTTTATATAAAGTCATATTAAAAATACTTGCAAAGACCCTTTTTAATTGTCATGTGAATGACAGTAGAATATTGGCTTCTGAGGTCTGTACTTAGGGCAGAAATTCTGCCCTTGTCATTTACTAACTGGCACAATTTAATTTTGATGACTAGAGTATGTTGGCATGGGTGATAGAGAGCTGCTAGAGCTACGGCTGCCCTGTTGAAAGAAAAAAATAAAATAAAACAAATTCTAAATCCCTGTCTATAGACATCTATAGAGAACAATAACTGCTCTCCTAAAGACCCAACAGGCAGCTGAAAGAGTCAGATGCAGATATTTGCACTGCATGGACAGAAGCTGCTGACCCCTGTGGCTGAATTAGGGAAAAGCTGGAAGAAGCTGAGGAAGAGGGTGACCCTGTAGGAGGGCAAGCAGTCTCAATTAACCTGGACCCCCCCCCCCTCATCTCTCAGACACTATACCACCACCAGGCAGCATACACCAGCTGATATGGAGACCCCAACACATATACCTCAGAGGACTGCCAGGTCTAGTAGTTCTCTGGTGGGGGTGGGGTGGGGACAACCTTGTGGAGACAGGGGTATGGGGAGGAGGTATGGGATATAAAACAGTTGAAGGGTAGACAAAGGGGGAATAAAATCTGGAATGTAAATAAATAAATAAATATATAAAATAATAAAAAAACCATGTCACTTGAAGATCCAGAAAAATGCTTCATTGCCCAAAAGATGTTAAAAGATAAAACTCTTGAGTTCATACAAAAGTTATTCTTAAGGGTTTTTGAAATTATTGAGTAATTTTTAAGGCTAGAATTTCTTACTTTTATTTATATTCTGTGAGCAATTTACATCTTGGTAACAAGCGAGGATTACAGGTCAAGGATCTCTGGATTCAAATCCCAGGCCTACCGATTGTGTCTCTGTTCTGTGGTTGCCTCCTCTATGAAATCAAGAATTGTAATAACTAGTATCTCTCATGAATGTTTTGAGTATTAAATGAATTCCCACACATCAAACTTTCAGAAGAGTGACTGATAGATTGAGGAGCTAGATAAATGTTAGCTATTAGCCATTAGCTCTGAATTTTCCATTAACTATCTGTCTTGATAAGTAACTGGAATATTCTTTAAATTCTTGCAGTCTCTGACTTCTCATTTGTACAGTAATGTAATTTTATGTTTGCAAGTAGATTTTATCTTAAATGTCAGCTCTGATTGATTAGTATTAGGTGCCTAAATCATAGTACTTATAAAAAAAATCTGTCTAGGCTTAGCAAGAAAAAAATATAATGCCAATTATCTCTGTCTGTTATGGGTTCAGTAGGAATGGCAACATACACACATGTACATAAACACACAATATGTTCTTTTAATTATATTTTATATAAGTTACTTACATGATACATAATCCTTTGTCATCACAGTTGGGATTTGCTGAGCTTCAAATTGACATATTATTTTTCTAGTTCAGCAAAAAGTGGCATTGAGATTTTAATGGAAATTGCATTGACTCTATATGTAGATATATTCCAGTAATAGATGCATTTGCATAGTGCTAACTCTATGTAGATGTGAGCATGTGAGGTTTTTTCATCTTTTAGTGTCTTCTTCAATATCTTTTTAAAGTATCTTTGATTCCCTCATAGATTTCTTCCATATCCGTTGGCTAGGTTTATTCTCCACACTTTTTAAAGCTGTTATGAATGCTGCTATTCAGCTGATCAATGAGGCTCCAGGATCTGCCCGTCTCTGAATCCACAGCACCAGAGGTACAGGAGTGCAGCCCTGTATCCATCACTTACATGGACCCTAGGGACTCAGACTAAGGTCCTCACACTAGCATGGAGAGCACTTTGCCCGCTGATCCATTTCCTCAGCTCTATAATCCTTTTGTGTTGTGACTGAGACATTGCTTGAACTTTCCTATTATACTTTTGTTTCCTAAAAACAATTTTTAAATACATTTTGATAATATTTCCTGTCCCCCAACTCCTTCCAGATCATCTCCCCTTCCCTATTCATGTTTTAAGATTTTTCTTTTAAAAAGCCAAAAACCAAAATCCCAATATAACAATAAACCTCCCAAACCTATAAAACAACAATCAAACAGGTAAAAAATAACTGTAATCAAATAAAAGCACACATAAAACTGTGAAGTCTATCATATGTTGGTCAACTACTCTTGAAAATGAGGCTTGCCTTGAATTGGTTGGTTTTTCCAGTGTCATTCCATTACAGAAAACTGATTTCCCGTCCCTTGGAGGTACAGATGACAGTTCAGTGGTTAGCCTTGGCCGATGGCTAGGTTTTCATCCATTCACTAATTCCTTTTTTAAAAATATAAAGAACAAAATAAATTGTACATTTTAAACTACCAAAGTCCACTTTGAAATAAACATGTTACTGTTGCCCATGAAGAAACCTACCTTACAAAAGCAGTTTCTTCCATTGTGCTTGTGCATATAATGTAATGACCCAATACATTGTGACTACTATTGTTCTAAACCATTTTCTCTTAGATAACTAACGATTCTTATTTGAACCTCATTTATTATTTATCCATATTCCTATCTTTGTGTAGATTCACTGTTCAGCCCTAACTAATTTCCCTTCTACCTAAAGAATTGTCTTTATAACTTAAAAAAAAATATAATTGGAGTGGTTTATCTATTATTGGTGCCTATAATATATACACATAAATACATATCTGTAGAAATAGCACAGAAGTAGAAGCAAGTTGAAGGTTCTCAGTAATTCTCTCTTTCACATTCTGAGATACAAAATTATATATATGTATATGTATATATATATATACATATATATACATACATATATATACATATATATATATACATTCTATCATTATTCTTCCATTTTCGTATGCTGTGTTTTGTTATTTTCCTTTCTTCCTGTGTTCTGAGTTGCTGTGGGGCACGTCATGTTCCTGTCTCCTCAGCTCCATTCGCTATCATGGGCGGCTCTGCGCGTGGTGAGGCCCTCACAAAGCACTCTTCCTTTCTTTTACAGTGCTCAGCTTATGGCGCCTGCTTTTACACATTTCCATCGCTAAATTTTCTGCTTACATCATCTTTATGATCTTACAGATTTCACTTTTAGCTGAGCACTGAACATTACTAACAGCAATTGTAAATTCTCTTTCTGGTGATCTCAAAGTCTGGACCACAACTAAATCTATTTCTGATTCGTGATTTAGTTTTTTAAGCTACTACGTTTTTCTTTATTTAACAATCCTCTTGTAATTTTGCTTTATGATTTGACGGTGGAGACAGTGGAGATGACTCAGGAAGGCACCTATTCCACAAGCATGAGGAGCCAAAAGATGCCAGCGCTCACATAAGAAGCCAGGCATGGTAGCCTGTGCCTGTAATCCCAGCACTGAGAAGTTAAAGTTCTCAGATCCCAGCGGCTTGCTGGACCACACCAAGCACACATGTACACAGACAAACACATTCCTACATAACAAACACATCCAAGAAGAAAATAAACATTTTAACACAATACAATCTAAACTCTTGATGCATAGGTGATGAAAATTGCAAGAAAATATTAAAACTTTTTTCTATAATTGACTGGTATGTTTATGTGAGAGCAGAAAACTTTACATATGCACAAAAACACTGAAGCTCAGTTTCTCTCCATTCTGAGCCAAGTTGGTTCAGGCAGCATTTTTTGGTACTGGGTGGTGGAGGGGCAGGGCAGTGTATAGTATGCACACTGTGTGTTCAGAGTCAAGGCTACAGTAAGACCATGTGATGCAATGTAGTCAAGTTCTGCCAGAGACACGTTGGATTCATTATGCATTGGATTTGAGTTAATATTTTGTTATTGTGTATTCAGAAATGATTCCATTTCCCAGCCCCACATGTGGCCCTAAGCCACAGTGTAAGAGACGGGTACAGAAGGCTCTGAATATTCTTTCCCTTTTCTGCTTCCTATCAGAGTCCCACAGGCTCTTCCCAGGATCTTTGTCTCCTAAAGCTGGTGGGTTCCTACACCTAAATGAAAGGGTACATTTTCCAAGACTGTGATCTCAGGAGTTTCTCCTTTAAGTGTAGCCTCCAGCAATTTTCCAAAACTTCCATTAAGTGTTTCAGATTCCTGCTACTTCTACCTAAGCAGGTCCTAGCCTCAGCATCCCTCCATCCATCTATCCCTCCATATCGCTCTCTCCCCTCCTCTCTCTCTCTCTCTCTCTCTCTCTCTCTCTCTCTCCTCATCTCTCTTCTCTCTCTCCTTCCCCCTCCCTCCCTTCTACTTTCTCTGCAAATTCTCATTTCTGATATGTCATCTATAAACCCATTGGTTTTCATTATAACCAACTTTCTCTTGTTATAAAGACAGTGGTAATGTTTTGCTTTAATTTTAACCTCTTTACATTTGCAACTGAGACTTGAAGTCCCAAGTTAGCATTTCTTAACTGAATGCGGGAGGAGGAAGTGGCATTACAGAAGTTCCATACATTTTTGGATGTTTCTGTGACGCTAGACAGAAATGCCAGCCTCATGAACAACCTACAGTATATTGGGGAGTTAGCTGCAGTCTTCCTGTGACCACTCTAAGTAGAAGAGTTCAGTGAATGTCAGCACTACATCTGGATTTCTTTACTGAATTAACCAGGACTTCTGAGTCATCTCCCAGTTGCATGTTTTTTCTCACTGGTAGAACCCTCTCCTAAGGTGGAACCTGGGTAAACTCGCCTATGGAGTAAATGGACAATTTAGTTTGCTATTCATAGGTAAAGATTTGGGCATGAATTATCCTGTTCAAACCATGAGAAAATGAGATTTGGGACTATTCTGGATAACTCCTTCATTGTACAGAACAAAAGTTTAAAAGTTCAGTACAGGATGAAAGTGGTCCAAAGTTACCACTAGACAGCAGCGGCTGTACAGTTAGACATTGCTGAGTTCTGACAACTATCATTTCCCAGGGAATTATTTCCCAATGTTAGCAGACTTTCTGTCAGTAAAAACAATTTCCAATATTAAATGAAGCATGTTAAAGATTTCTGTTTGCAATCAGACAACACAGTCTCATAGTAAAAGCTCTGAGAATCATGACATTTAATTGACCACAGAGTTGGTTTTGTTCATTTGGAATTGGTTTTGTTTTACTTTTCCCTTGTAGTATTTATTGGTATCTTAGAAATTGTTGTTTTGTGGGATGCAACTTTTAAGAAATATGAACTGTGGTCTGGCAAAACAGCTAAGTTGGTGAAGGCTCTCCTTGTTGCCAAGCCTGGTGACCTGAATTCTATTCTGGAAACATACAGTAGAAGATGAGAAATAACTCCTGCATGCTTCCCTGAGGCTTTCGTGTGCCCAGGTGAACACACACACACACACACACACACACACACACAGACACACACACACACACACACACACACACACGCACACATGCACACGCACGCACACAGACACACACACACAAGCACACACGCACACACACACACAAGACAAAGCAAGTGCATACATATGTAGATACCTGGTATTCCTTCTTCTAAGCCTCTCGGTTCACTCTTTGTCTCACTTACTTGAACAGTTTGTGCTCTCTTCTTTCTCTCTTATTCTTGCTTGAGTTCTTTTTCTGACATTAATGCTTCTCATTGTCAGCAACCACAAACCCATTCTTTTCCTCTTCCCACCCTCTGTGCTTACGTCCTCACTTTTATTTTCTAGAACACACATGAGAAGAAAGTGGCTGGTAAACATTTCAATGTCCTTGGTTGACACTGGGTCATTTTGATTTTGTCTTTCAAAACCAAAGTTTCCAACCAAGGCTTTATCTTTATTTTTTCTCTGTACTTTTTACTTTTCTCTTAATTTCCTTCAGTTTTTTAAAAAGATTTACTTCATGTGTGTGTATGTGTGTGTGTATTTGTGTGTGTGTGTCTATATGTCTGTGTGTGTGTCTATATGTCTGTGTGTGTATGTGTGTGTCTATATATCTGTGTGTGTATGTCTCTCTCTCTCTCTCTCTCTCTCTCTCTCTCTGTGTGTGTGTGTGTGTGTGTGTGTGTGTGTGTGTGTGTGTTCATGCATGCTTTCAGAAGCCAGAAGAGCATGTTCTGCAGCCAATGTAGATGCTGGGAACGAAACTCTGGTCCTCTGAAAGAGCAACAAGACTGACTCACTGCGGAGCCATCTTCTCAGACCTTTTCTTTCTTTTTAAGGAATGCTCTTTGACTCCTCCTAGCTCAGACGCCTTACAGTGCATGTCTTTCTTGTCTGAATGCTGGCAAGCATGTGACTTTTTAGTCCACTTCCTGAAAATTGGACCATTTCTGATGAGGAACCATTTCTGACAGTAGCATGCAGTTCTCTTTCATTTTCTCTGACGACCCTGTCCACGCTTGAGTGTCTTTTAGCAAAATGACTGAAGTAAGTGGTACATCACTTTCTGGGATGCTTTCTTCTGTCTTGTGCATCACCAGAAAATCACAGCGGTGGTCTCGGTGGACAGTGATAAAAAACAAGACAGAAACCAGTATTACAAATGGGAAAAGTCAATTTGAATGTCAGGGACTGAGGTGGGGGAGGCAAGCTGGAGGAAGCCACAGTTATAGAAAGTAAAGGCACTGTTCCGTCACCTGCTCTTACTTCAAGCTGTATACTCCAGGCACATTTAAGTATATTAAAGTGAGCGATTTTCATTGTGCTTGACTCGGGGGCTCCTTGGCTTCCTGCAGGGACTACATTCTTGTGTAGAGGAGTGTAAGTTGCCTGGAAACACAGGTTCCTGAAGCACAGGATTAATTACTGTAGCCAATCTGGGAATTGTCATTTACTCTCAGAAGCCAAGTGGATCTAAAGTCATGAGCCCATTGGCCATGGAAAGAGTTGGTGAGTGATGTGGAGTGGGGCGGGATTCGAGGCTGTCCCTTTTCTTATGATGTGTTCTCCAACAGTCAGCAAGCACCGTTTTCTCATGAGTTTTACAAAAATAATCATTGACATAGTAATATAATGTGACTTATTTGAAGGGTACAGCCATTGAATAATACAGGACATCCCCTAAAAACTTCATTGTATGGAGAGGATGTGGAGAAAGAGGAACACTCCTCCACTGCTGGTGGGGTTGCAAATTGGTACAACCACTCTGGAAATCAGTCTGGCGGTTCCTCAGAAAACTGGGCACCTCACTTCCAGAAGATCCTGCTATACCACTCCTGGGCATATACCCAGAGGATTCCCCACCATGTAATAAGGATACATGCTCTACTATGTTCATAGCAGCCCTATTTATAATTGCCAGATGCTGGAAAGAACCCAGGTATCCCTCAACAGAAGAGTGGATGCAAAAAAATGTGGTATATCTACACAATGGAGTACTATTCAGCCATTAGAAACAATGAATTCATGAAATTCTTAGGCAAATGGATGGAGCTAGAAAACATCATACTAAGTGAGGTAACCCAGACTCAAAAGGTGACTCATGGTATGCGCTCACTAATAAGTGGATATTAACCTAGAAAACTGGAATACCCCAAACATAATCCATACATCAAATGAGGTACAAGAAGAAAGGAGGAGTGGCCCCTTGTTCTAGAAAGACTCAGTGAAGAAGTATAGGGCAAAACCAGAACGGGGAAGTGGGAAGGGGTGGGTGGGAGGACAGGTGGAGAGAAGGGGGCTTACGGGACTTTCGGGGAGTGGGGGGGCTAGAAAAGGGGAAATCATTTGAAATGTAAATAAAAAATATATCGAATAAAAAAAAGACAAAAAAAAACTTCATTGTAGTAATTTCCCTTATAAATTTGGAAGAGAGGAATATGATAGAAAGTATGTGTATGGTATATTGTCTGTATAGAAAACAGTGTTTAACTGTATAGTTAGATATTTTTTATTTACATTTCAAATATTATCCCCCCTTTCCTTCACTGTAATTTTTTTAGTGAGCAATTGCTTTGGGGAAAGAAATCCAGATGATGTGATTTTGTATGGGCATCATTTGTGTTGTTAGTTTTACCATAAAGCCATATGAAATAGTAAACTGAAATTTTGATCTTGATTTCTCAGGTTTCAATTTTTATTAAAACATTGACACAGGCGTTTCCAGATCTGCAACTTGTTTATACGAACTTTTCTCCTTTTTTTTTTTTTGTTGGTTACTTTTCAATTTGTAAAATGTTTTATTGGTTATACATACTCTCAGAAATTACTGCTGGACATTGCTGATATGAGCTGTGTGGTACTTGAATTTTATATGCAATAATCTGCTTATTTTATGCCTTCTAATTGTTTTGGACTTCAGAACATCTTCTATTACTCATGATTGAAAATGTTTATATTTTGTTCAGATCTGATTTATACTTTAAAAAGATATAAATTCCTAATGCACTTTGGGTTACTTTTTATGCTGATGTGAGAGAGAAGAATCATTTAATTGTGCCCTCCTTTGTGTCTACTCTCCCCCACCCCAGCTATCTATATGAATAGGTTCTTATCCTCCCACTGCTTTTTCAAAGGCTTAAAAAACACAGCTCAAGCATCTAGCAACTCAAAACTGAGGCTCCAATTCATGTGTGTTTTGCACTAAATGAATAATGTATCCAGAGAAGTGGTTTAATCTTCGTGGTCACATGAGTGCACATTTATACATAGGTCTCTAACACACTATAACACTCAAATTTACAAACAAAGATGTTTGGTTCAACACTGAGGACAATTCTGTTAGTGTGTCAATTCTATTACTGTATTGTCACCCTTTAAAAGATTGGAATCTCCTCACACTTGAGAAAATATCCTCTAAAGCCTAAGGCTGTTCTATGTACATTCAAGTCAACTAACACAGAAGCTTACTGACTTTTACCAACATACTTTAAGTCAGAGTAGATTATACTTTGTATAATGTAATGGAGGAATCTCTCCATTTTCACTATAATAATTGACAAAGGCAATATGCAAACATAAACTGCTTATTTATTTATAATAAAATCAAGAATAAGACAAAGATGTCCACTCTCTCCATACTTATTCAATATAGTACTTGAAATCTTATCTAGATCAATGAGATAACTAAAGGAGACCAAGATAATACAAAAAGAAAAAGTCAAAGTATTTCATTGCTAGACAATGCCTTAAAGACTCCATCAGGAGTCTATCTACAGGATAAATGTTTCCATCAAAATGGTAAGATACAAAATTGGCACACACAAATTAATAGCCTTCCTTTTCTAAAGTGACAAACATGCCAAGAAAGAAATCAGTGAGATAGTATTTACAATAGGCTTAAATAAAATATTGTGGGAAAGACTTGTATAATAAACATTTTAACACTGAAGAAAGAAGTTCAAGAAGACATCAGAAGATAGAAAGATTCCCCCATGCTCATGGATCAGTAGAACTAATATTAGGAAAATGACCATCCATCAGAAGCAATCTATAAATTTAATGCAATCCCATAAAAATTTCATCAAAATACTTCACAGAAGTTAAGAAAAAATCAATCTTCTACTTCAAATGGGGGGAACAACAACAACAACAACAACAACAACACACACACACACACACACACACACACACTCTAGGGTGGTTAAAACAATCTTGAAAATTCTAATACATAAAAGAACTCCTGACAGCAAGACCAGCCCTAGTTTCCAGCAGTGATACAAAGGTACAGTAATGAAAACAAGATGATATTGGCATAAAACACAGACATTGAATAATGTTATCAAATTAAAGGCCCACACATAAGTCACACACCTCCAGACTTTGGGTTTTGGGTGCTTTGTTTTTTTGACAAAGCAGCCAGAAACACACACTGGAAAAGTGACAGCAACTTCAACAAATGATGTGCTAGCCAAACTGGATGGCTACATGTAGAAGACTATGAACTGATACATATCTATTACCCTGTACAAAACTCAATTCCAGATAGATCAAAAACTTCAACATAAGACAAGGTATGCTAAACATGACAGAAGAGAAAGTGGGGAACAATCAAACTCATTGACACAAGAAAAGGTTTTCTGAACATAAAACTGATAGCACAGACATTAAGATCAATAATTAATAAAATGAACTTTAGTTGAGAGGAATACTGAATGCCTGAGAAGCACCAAAAGAAATGTTCAACATTCTTAGTCATCAGGGAAATGAAAATCAAAACCCTGAGATTCCACCTCACACCAGTCAGAATTGCTAAGATCAAAAACTCAGAGGACAGCAGATGCTGGCAAGGATGTGGAGAAAGAGGAACACTCCTCCTGTGCTGGTGGGATTGCAAACTAGTACAAACACTCTGGAAATCAGTTTGGTGGTTCCTCAGAAAATTGGACATACTACTACAGGAAGACCCAGCTATACCACTCCTGAGCATATGCCCAGAATATTCTCCAACATGTAATAAGGGCATATGCTCTACTATATTTATAGCAGCCTTATTTATAATAGCCAGAAGCTGGAAAGAACCTAGATGTCCCTCAACAGAGGAATGGATACAGAAAATGTGGTACCTTTACACAATGGAATACTACAAAGCTATTAAAAATAATGAATTCGGGAGCTGCGGCTGCAGCAGCAACAGCAGCAGCGGCTGATCCAGAGGAAGGGCCATCAGCAGTAGAACCAAGCTGACAGGGTCCAGGCAGACCCTGCGCCCATGACCACTGGCCATCGCTGTCCAGCGGGCTGCAAGCAGCGGAGGATTTACTAAGGCGCCTTTCACCACACAGAAGCCACATCAGAACTCTGCCTCCCACCAGTCAGTTACGAGGCCTCCATATTGGTTCTCGGGTGCCAGAGAAATCAGACAGACTGAGGCACGCAAATACAACCGGAGACCAACATCGCGGGGGTCTAAGTCCAACGGGCTTTGGCCTGTACCTAGGCACTGGGCTGTTGGGGGGGCCACCGGTGTGCAAACCCAGCCAGGAGGTTGATTGCCTGGGCCAGCGCGCATACCCCCGCCATTTTGCCTACAGAAAGCCAGAGAGTCCTAGCAGGCAAAACCAAACAGGCTAACAGGCATAGCCCAAGGCAGACATAGCAGTGGTCTCAGATGGTCAGGCCCTAGACTGCCCCCAGGCCCTGGGCTGCTTGGTGGGCCATCTGTGTGCCGACCCTGCCAGGAGGTTGTTAGCCAAGGCCGGCGCATGCTCCTGTGAGCACTGCCACCATTTTGCCTACAGGAAGCCAGAGAGTCCTAGCAGGCAAAACCAGCTAACAGGCTAGCCCGAGGATGACATAGCTGGGGTCTCAGATGGTCAGGCCCTGGACTGCCACCAGGCCCTGGGCTGCTCGGTGGGCCACCTGTGTGCCAACCCGGCAGGAGGTTGTTAACCCAGCAGACTCTCCCAGCACTCTCAGGGAGCACGTGCACGCCACCATCCTGGCCACCTGACAGACCCAAAAACACTCACAGCTGAGGGGAACTTTGCTCAGACATTGGCCTGCCAGGCTTTTGCCTAGACTTAGGCCCTGAACAGCAAGGCTAGCCTTGTGTGCACCAACCTGGTTGGGAGTTCCGCTGCCCAGCAGAATGATCACCATACAGAAAAGGTCCCCGCAGCATACACCCCTCAGCACTCCCTGAAGGAGCAAACGGGCACCATCTGGTTCACAGTCACAATCTGGGGCAAAACACACTAGGGTTGCAAAAGCACCCAAGAGGAGGACAGCACATCAGCAATCTGCCATCCAGTGTTGCAGAAATAGCCCTAGAGCCTCTCAGGAGGTTGAAACACCAAACAGGGACAAGACCAACTAGCTCCAGAGAACAAGATGGCAAAGGGCAAACGCAGGAACGCTACTAACAGAAATCTAGGCAACAGGGCAGCATCTGAACCAAACTATCCAACATCAGCAAGTCCTGGTTATGCCAACACACCAGAGAAACAATATTTGGATTTAAAATCACTGTTCATGATACTGCTAGAAGAACACAAAAAGGACATGAATGAATCTCTTAAAGAAATACAGGGGAACATGAATAAGCTAGAAACCCGTATAATGGGAACACAAAAATCTCTTTTTTTTTTTTTTAATTTTTTTTTTATTTGATATAATTTATTTACATTTCAAATGATTTCCCCTTTTCTAGCCCCCCCCACTCCCCGAAAGTCCCGTAAGCCCCCTTCTCTTCCCCTGTCCTCCCTCCCACCCCTTCCCAGTTCCCCGTTCTGGTTTTGCCAAATACTGTTTCACTGAGTCTTTCCAGAACCAGGGACCACTCCTGCTTTCTTCTTGTATCTCATTTGATGTGTGGATTATGTTTTGGGTATTTCAGTTTTCTAGGTTAATAACCACTTATTAGTGAGTGCATACCATGATTCACCTTTTGAGTCTGGGTTACCTCACTTAGTATGATGTTCTCTAGCTCCATCCATTTGCCTAAGAATTTCATGAATTCATTGTTTCTAATGGCTGAATAGTACTCCATTGTGTAGATATACCACATTTTTTGTATCCACTCTTCTGTTGAGGGATACCTGGGTTCTTTCCAGCATCTGGCAATTATAAATAGGGCTGCTATGAACATAGTAGAGCATGTATCCTTATTACATGGTGGGGAATCCTCTGGGTATATGCCCAGGAGTGGTATAGCAGGATCTTCTGGAAGTGAGGTGCCCAGTTTTCGGAGGAACCGCCAGACTGCTTTCCAGAGTGGTTGTACCAATTTGCAACCCCACCAGCAGTGGAGGAGTGTTCCTCTTTCTCCGCACCCTCTCCAACACCTGCTGTCTCCTGAATTTTTAATCTTAGCCATTCTGACTGGTGTAAGATGAAATCTTAGGGTTGTTTTGATTTGCATTTCCCTAATGACTAATGAAGTGGAGCATTTTTTAAGATGCTTCTCCGCCATCCGAAGTTCTTCAGGTGAGAATTCTTTGTTTAACTCTGTACCCCATTTTTTAATAGGGTTGTTCGGTTTTCTGGAGTCTAACTTCTTGAGTTCTTTATATATATTGGATATTAGCCCTCTATCTGATGTAGGATTGGTGAAGATCTTTTCCCAATTTGTTGGTTGCCGATCTGTCCTCTTGATGGTGTCCTTTGCCTTACAGAAACTCTGTAACCTTATGAGGTCCCATTTGTCAATTCTTGCTCTTAGAGCATACGCTATTGGTGTTCTGTTCAGAAACTTTCTCCCTGTACCGATGTCCTCAAGGGTCTTCCCCAGTTTCTTTTCTATTAGCTTCAGAGTGTCTGGCTTTATGTGGAGGTCCTTGATCCATTTGGATTTGAGCTTAGTACAAGGAGACAAGGATGGATCAATTCGCATTCTTCTGCATGCTGACCTCCAGTTGAACCAGCACCATTTGTTGAAAAGGCTATCTTTTTTCCATTGGATGTTTTCAGCCTCTTTGTCGAGGATCAAGTGGCCATAGGTGTGTGGGTTCATTTCTGGATCTTCAATCCTGTTCCATTGATCCTCCTGCCTGTCACTGTACCAATACCATGCAGTTTTTAACACTATTGCTCTGTAGTATTGCTTGAGGTCAGGGATACTGATTCCCCCAGATTTTCTTTTGTTGCTGAGAATAGTTTTAGCTATCCTGGGTTTTTTGTTGTTCCAGATGAATTTGATAATTGCTCTTTCTAACTCTGTGAAGAATTGAGTTGGGATTTTGATGGGTATTGCATTGAATCTGTATAGTGCTTTAGGCAAAATGGCCATTTTAACTATATTGATTCTACCGATCCATGAGCATGGGAGGTTTTCCCATTTTTTGAGGTCTTCTTCCATTTCCTTCTTCAGAGTCTTGAAGTTCTTGCCATACAGATCTTTCGCATGTTTGGTAAGAGTCACCCCAAGATACTTTATGCTGTTTGTGGCTATTGTGAAGGGGGTCATTTCCCTAATTTCTTTCTCAGCCTGCTTATCCTTTGAGTATAGGAAGGCCACTGATTTGCTTGAGTTGATTTTGTAACCTGCCACTTTGCTGAAGTTGTTTATCAGCTGTAGGAGCTCTCTAGTGGAGTTCTTTGGGTCACTTAGGTAGACGATCATGTCGTCTGCAAATAATGATAGTTTGACTTCCTCCTTTCCAATTTGTATCCCTTTGACCTCCTTATGTTGTCGAATTGCCCGAGCTAGTACCTCAAGTACAATATTGAAAAGATAAGGAGAAAGGGGGCAGCCTTGTCTGGTCCCTGATTTCAGTGGGATTGCTTCAAGTTTCTCTCCGTTTAGTTTGATGCTGGCTACTGGTTTGCTGTATATTGCTTTTACTATGTTTAGGTATGGGCCTTGAATTCCTGTTCTCTCCAAGACTTTAAGCATGAAAGGATGCTGAATTTTGTCAAATGCTTTTTCAGCATCCAATGAAATGACCATGTGGTTTTGTTCTTTGAGTTTGTTTATGTAGTGGATTGTATTGATGGATTTCCGTATATTGAACCAACCCTGCATTCCCGGGATAAAGCCTACTTGATCATGGTGGATGATCGTTTTGATGTGTTCTTGGATTCGGTTGGCAAGAATTTTGTTGAGTATTTTTGCATCGATGTTCATAAGGGAAATTGGTCTGAAGTTCTCTTTCTTTGTTGGATCTTTGTGTGGCTTTGGTATCAGCGTAATTGTGGCTTCGTAGAAGGAATTGGGTAGTGTCCCTTCTGTTTCTATTTTGTGGAATAGTTTGAAGAGTATTGGTGTTAACTCTTCTTTGAAGGTCTGGTAGAATTCTGCACTGAAACCATCTGGTCCTGTGCTTTTTTTGGTTGGAAGACTTTCTATGACTCCTTCTATTTCTTTAGGCTTTATGGGACTGTTTAGATGGTCTAGTTGGTCCTGATTTAATTTTGGTATTTGGTATCTGTCAAGGAAATTGTCCATTTCCTCCAGATTCTCCAGTTGTGTTGAGTACAGGCTCTTGTAGTAGGATCTGATGATTTTTTGGATTTCCTCAGTTTCCGTTGTTATGTCTCCCTTTTCATTTCTAAGTTTGTTAATTTGGATACTTTCTCTGTGCCCTTTGGTCAGTCTGGCTAAGGGTTTATCTATCTTGTTGATTTTCTCAAAGAACCAGCTCCTAGTTTTGTTGATTTTTTGTATGGTTCTCTTTGTTTCTACTTGATTGATTTCGGCCCTGAGTTTGATGATTTCCTGCCTTCTACTCCTCCTGGGTGAAATAACTTCTTTTTGTTCTAGGGCTTTCAGGTGTGTCATTAAGTTGGTAATGTATGCTCTCTCCATTTTCTTTTTGGAGGCACTCAGGGCTATGAGTTTTCCTCTTAGCACTGCTTTCATTGTGTCCCATAGATTTGGGTATGTTGTGTTTTCATTTTCATTGTGTTCTAAAAAGTCTTTAATTTCTTTCTTTATTTCTTCCTTGACCAAGGTGTCATTGAGTAGAGTATTGTTCAATTTCCACGTGTATGTGGGTTTTCTGTTGTTTCTGTTGCTATTGAAGACCACTTTTATTCCATAGTGATCAGATAGGAGGCATGGGATTAGTTCTATCTTTTTATATTTGTTGAGGTCTGTCTTGTGACCAATTATATGGTCGATTTTGGAGAAGGTACCATGAGGTGCTGAAAAAAAGGTATATTCTTTTGTTTTAGGATAGAATGTTCTATATATATCAGTTAAATCTAATTGGTCCAAAGCTTCAATTAGTTTCATTGTGTCCTTGTTTAGTTTCTGTTTTCCTGATCGGTCCATTGAGGAAAGTGCAGTGTTGAAGTCACCCACAATTATTGTGTTAGGTGCAATGTGTGCTTTGAGTTTTAATAAAGTTTCTTTTATGAAAGAGGGTGCCCTTGCATTTGGAGCATAGATGTTCAGGATTGAGAGTTCTTCTTGTTGTATTTTTCCTTTGACCAGCAAGAAGTGTCCCTCAGAGTCTCTTTTGATGACTTTGGGTTGAAAGTCAATTTTATCTGATATTAAAATGGCTACTCCAGCTTGTTTCCTGAGACCATTTGCTTGTAAAATTGTCTTCCAGCCTTTTACTCTAAGGTAGTGTTTGTCTTTGACCCTGAGGTGTGTTTCCTGTAAGCAGCAAAATGTAGGGTCCTGTTTACGTATCCAGTCAGTTAGTCTGTGTCTTTTTATTGGGGCATTGAGTCCATTGATGTTAAGAGATATTAAGGAATAGTGATTGTTACTTCCTATCATTTTTGACGTTATTTTTTAAATTTGATTGCTTAACTTCTTTTGGGTTTGATGAAAGGTTACTATCTTGCTTTTTTCAGGGTGGAGTTTCCCTCCTTGTATTGGTGTTGTCCTCCTATTATCCTTTTTAGGGCTGGGTTTGTGGATAGATATTGGGTGAACTTGGTTTTGTCGTGAAATATCTTAGTTTCTCCATCTATGGTGATTGAGAGTTTTGCTGGATATAGTAGTTTTGGTTGGCATTTGTGTTCTCTTAGAGTCTGCATGAGATCTGCCCAGGACCTTCTAGCCTTCATAGTCTCAGGTGAAAAGTCTGCTGTGATTCTGATAGGTCTTCCTTTATATGTTACTTGGCCTTTTTCTCTTACTGCCTTTAGTATTCTTTCTTTGTTTAGAACATTTGGTGTTTTGATTATTATGTGACGGGAAGTATTTCTGTTCTGGTCCAGTCTGTTTGGAGTTCTGTAGGCTTCTTGTATATTCATGGGCATCTCTCTCTTTAGGTTAGGGAAGTTTTCTTCCATAATTTTATTGAAGATATTTGCTGGCCCTTTAAGTTGTAAATCTTCACTCTCATCTATACCTATAATCCTTAGGTTTGGTCTTCTCATTGTGTCCTGGATTTCCTGGATATTTTGGGTTACAAGCTTTTTGCACTTTGCATTTTCTTTAACTGTTGAGTCCATGGTTTCTATGGAATCTTCAGCATCTGAGATTCTTTCTTCTATCTCTTGTATTCTGTTGTTGATATTTGCATCTATGTCCCCTGATTTCTTCCCAAGGCTTTCTATCTCCAAAGTTGTCTCCCTTTGAGTTTTCTTAGTTGTTTCTACTTCTGATTTTAGATCCTGGATGGTTTTGCTTAGCTCCTTCCCTTGCATGTTTGTGTTTTCCTGTAATTCTTTAAGAGATTTTTGTGTTTCCTCTTTCATGAGCTCAGCCTGTTGACCAAAGTTCTCCTGTATTTCTTTAAGAGATTTTTGTGTTTCGTCTTTCATGACCTCAGCCTGTTGAGCAAAGCTCTCCTGTATTTCTTTAAGTGTTTTTTGCATTTCCTCCTTGTTGGCTTTTGTATTCTCCTGTATTTCTTTCAATGATTTTTGTGTTTCCCTTGCAAGGGCTTCTAACTTTTGATCCATTTTCTCCTGAATGTCCTTCATGTGTTCCTGTACCAGCATCATGACCAGTGATTTTAAATCCAAATCTTGTTTTACTGGTGTGATGGGGTATCCAGGACTTGCTGGTAGAGGAGAATTTGGTTCAGATGTTGCCATATTGCCTTGATTTCTGTTAGTGACGTTTCTGCGTTTGCCTTTTGCCATCTAGCTCTCACTGGTGTTACTTGGTCTTGTCAGTGCTGGACTCACCAGTGCAAGCTGCCCCTTCCCCGTTGGCCTCTGGTGCACAGCTTACACTCTGCACTGCCTATAGACAGGGTGCTGTTGTCCAGGCTGTTCAGATCCCGAAGCAGGCACCTGAAGGCTCCCGCTGGGGCCCGCAGGATTTATTGGAGCACACCGACTTCTCCCAGCTGGCCGCCCGGAAGCCCCCACTAGCCTCTTGAGGGACCTGGAGATGTGGCGGCCACCCAGGCTGATCTGAAGCGGAGAGAGTTGAGCTGGGGGCTTCTGCCTGAGGCCTTGCCCCAGATTGTGTCTGTGGACCAGGTGGAACCCGTGTGCACCCCCAGGGAGCTCCGAAGGTGAATGTTGCTGTGACCTCCCCTGTGCTCCGCTCACTCCGCTGGGCAGCCGATTTCCCCAACCGGGCTGGCGCACACTAGGTTAGCCTTGTCGCCCGGGCCCTGAGTCCAGGCAAACGCCTGGGAGGCCAAGGTCCGAGCAAAGTTCCCCTAGGGCTATGTCTGTTATTTGGGTCCGCCAGGTGACCCGGATGGCGGGCGTGCGCGTCCGCGCTCCCCGAAAGCACCGGGAGAGTCTGTTGTGCTAATAACCTCCTGGGCGGGTTGACACACAGATGGCCCACCAAGCCGCCCAGTTCTTGGGGTCAGTCCTGTGCCTTTTGGGGCCTAGACCCCCGTTTTGTTAGCCTCAGGCTACGCTTGTTAGCAGTCTCTGCCCTCCCGAGCACTCTGGCTCCTGTAGGCAAAATGGCGGCGCGTGCACCGGCCGGGGCAAAAAAAAACTCCTGGCTGGGTTGGCGCCCCGATGGCCACTCGAACAGCCCAGGGCCTGGGTGCAGGCCAACGCCCGTCTGGCTCAGACCCCTGCGGTGTTGGGCCTAGGATTATGTTTGTGTACCTCAGTCTGACCGATCTCTGGAGCCCGGGATCAAGATGGCGGTGAGTCTCTCCTGACTGGCGGGCAGCCGAGTTCTGAAGTGGCTTCCGTGCAGCGAAAGGCTCCGCAGAACCGCAGTTGCTTGCCGCCCGGCTGGTCAGCGAAGGTCAGTGGTCGTGGGCGCAGGGCCTAACTGGACCCTGTGTCGCCTTGGTTCCACCGCTGATCCACAAAAATCTCTTAAAGAAATGCAGGAGAATAAGGCCCAAGAGATAGAAACCAATAAAGAAGAAAGGCAAAAAAAAAAAAAAACGTAAAGAAATGCAGGAGAACTTGAGTCAGCAGGCAGAAGTCATGAAAGAGGAAACACAAAAATCTCTTAAAGAATTACAGGAAAACACAAACAACCAAATGATGGAACTGAGCAAAACCATCCTGGATCTAAAAACAGAAGTAGAAACAACTAAGAAATCACAAAGGGAGACAACTTTGGAGATAGAAAACCTTGAGAAGAAATCAGGGGCCATAGATGCAAATATCAACAACAGAATACAAGAGATAGAAGAAAGAATCTCAGATGCTGAAGATACCATAGAAACCATTGACTCAACTGTCAAAGAAAATGCAAAATGCAAAAAGCTTGTATCCCAGAACATCCAGGAAATCCAGGATACAATGAGAAGACCAAACCTAAGGATTATAGGTATAGATGAGAGTGAAGATTTACAACAGAAAGGGCCAGCAAATATCTTCAACAAAATTATGGAAGAAAACTTTCCTAATTTAAAGAGAGAGATGCCTATGAATATACAAGAAGCCTACAGAACTCCAAACAGACGGGACCTGAGCAGAAATATCTCTTGTCACATAATAATCAAAACCCCAAACGCACTAAACAAAGAAAGAATATTAAAGGCAGTAAGAGAAAAAGGCCAAGTAACATATAAAGGAAGACCTATCAGAATCACACCAGACTTCTCACCAGAGACCATGAAAGCTAGAAGATCCTGGGCAGATCTCATACAGAATCTAAGAGAACACAAATGTCAGCCAAGACTACTATACCCAGCAAAACTCTCATTCACCATAGATGGAGAAACCAAGATATTCCATGACAAAACCAAATTTATACAATATCTTTCCACAAACCCAGCTCTGCAAAGAATAATAGGAGGAAAACTCCAATACAAGAGGGAAACTACATCCTGGAAAAGGCAAGATAGTTACCTTCCTTCATCAAACCCAAAAGAAGATAACCACTCAAATATAAAAAGAACATCAAAAATGACAGGAAGTAATAATAACTAATTCCTTAATATCTCTTAACATCAATGGTCTCAATTCCCCAATAAAAAGACATAGACTAACAGACTGGATAAGGAAACAGGACCCTACAATTTGCTGCATACAGGAGACACACCTCAGTGTCAAAGATAAAAACTACCTTAGAGTAAAAGGCTGGAAGGCAATCTTACAAGCCAATGGTCACAGGAAATGAGCAGGAGTAACCATTCTAATATCAGATAAAATTGTCTTTCAACCTAAAGTCATCAAAAGAGACACAGAAGGACACTTCTTGATGGTCAAAGAAAAAATCCACCAAGAAGAACTTTCAATTCTGAACATCTATGCACCAAATGCAAGGGCACCCTCATTCATAAAAGAAACTTTACTAAAGCTCAAAGCACACATTGCACCTAACACAATAATTGTGGAAGACTTCAACACTCCACTCTCCTCAATGGACCAATCGGGAAAACAGAAACTAAACAGGGACACAGTAAAACTAATTGAAGCTTTGGACCAATTGGATTTGACTGATATTTATAGAACATTTCACCCTAAAGCAAAAGAATATACCTTTTTCTCAGCACCTCATGGTTCCTTCTCCAAAATCGACCATATAATTGGTCACAAGACAGACCTTAACTAATATAAGAAGATCAAACTAATCCCATGCCTCCTATCAGATCACTATGGAGTAAGAGTGGTTTTCAATAGCTACAAAAACAACAGAAAGCCCACATACACATCGAGGCTGAACAATACTCTACTCAATGACACCTTGGCCAAAGAAGAAATAAGGAAAGAAATCAGAGACTTTTTAGAATTTAATGAAAATGAAGGCACAACATACCCAAATCTTTGGGACACAATGAAAGCAGTGCTAAGAGGAAAACTCATAGCCCCGAGTGCCTCCAAAAAGAAAATGGAGAGAGCATACACTAGCAGCTTAACGACACTCCTGAAAGTCCTGGAAGAAAAAGAAGCCAATTCACCCAGGAGGAGTAGAAGACAGGAAATCATCAAACTCAGGGCTGAAATCAATCAATTGGAAACAAAGAGAACCGTACAAAGAATCAATGAATCCAGGAGCTGGTGCTTTGAGAAAATCAACAAGATAGGTAAACCCTTAGCCAGACTGACCAAAGAGCACAGAGAAAGTATCCAAATTAACAAACTTAGAAATGAAAAGGGAGATATAACAACAGAAACTGAGGAAATCCAAAAAACATCAGATGCTACTACAAGAGCCTATACTCAACACAACTGGAGAATCTGGAGGAAATTGACAATTTCCTTGACAGATACCAAATACCAAAATTAAATCAGGACCAAATAGATCATGTAAACAGTCCCATAATGCCTAATGAAATAGAAGGAGTCATAGAAAGTCTTCCAACCAAAAAAAGCACAGGACCAGATGGTTTCAGTGAAGAATTCTATCAGACCTTCAAAGAAGACTTAACACCAATACTCTTCAAACTATTCCACAAAATAGAAACAGAAGGAACACTATCCAATTCCTTCTATGAAGCCACAATTACACTGATACCAAAACCACACAAAGATCCAAAAAAGAAAGAGAACTTCAGGCCAATTTCCCTTATGAACATCGATGCAAAAATACTCAATAAAATTCTTGCCAACCGAATCCAAGAACACATCAAAGTGATCATCCACCATGATCAAGTAGGCTTTATCCCAGGGATGCAGGGTTGGTTCAATATACGGAAATCCATCAATGCAATCCACTACATAAACAAACTCAAAGAAAAAAAACCACATGGTCATTTCATTGGATGCTGAAAAAGCATTTGACAAAATTCAGCATCCTTTCATGCTTAAAGTCTTGGAAAGAACAGGAATTCAAGACCCATACCTATACATAGTAAAAGCAATATACAGTAAACCGGTAGCAGCATCAAACTAAATGGAGAGAAACTTGAAGCAATCCCACTAAAATCAGGGACTAGACAGGGCTGCTCCCTTTCTCCTTATCTTTTCAATATTGTACTTGAGGTACTAGCTCGGGCAATTCAACAACATAAGGAGGTCAACGGGCTACAAATTAGAAAGGAAGAAGTCAAACTATCATTATTTGCAGATGACATGATAGTCTACCTAAGCGACCCAAAAAACTCCACTAGAGAACTCCTACAGCTGATAAACAACTTCAGCAAAGTGGCAGGTTATAAAATCAACTCAAGCAAATCAGTGGCCTTCCTATACTCAAAGGATAAGCAGGCTGAGAAAGAAATTAGGGAAATGACCCCTTCACAATAGCCACAAACAGTATAAAGTACCTTGGGGTGACTCTTACCAAACATGTGAAAGATCTGTATGACAAGAACTTCAAGACTCTGAAGAAGGAAATGGAAGAAGACCTCAAAAAATGGGCAAACCTCCCATGCTCATGGATCGGTAGAATCAATATAATTAAAATGGCCATTTTGCCAAAAGCAATATACAGATTCAATGCAATACCCATCAAAATCCCAACTCAATTCTTCACAGAGTTAGAAAGAGCAATTCTCAAATTCATCTGGAATAACAAAAAACCCAGGATAGCCAAAACTATTCTCAGCAACAAAAGAAATTCTGGGGGAATCAATATCCCTAACCTCAAGCAATACTACAGAGCAATAGTGTTAAAAACTGCATGGTATTGGTACAGTGACAGGCAGGAGGATCAATGGAACAGGATTGAAGATCCAGAAATGAACCCACACACCTATGGCCACTTGATCCTCGATAAAGGGGCTGAAAACATCTAATGGAAAAAGGATAGACTTTTTAACAAATGGTGCTGGTTCAACTGGAGGTCAGCATGCAGAAGAATGCGAATTGATCCATCCTTGTCTCCTTGTACTAAGCTCAAATCCAAATGGATCAAAGACCTCCACATAAAGCCAGACACTCTGAAGCTAATAGAAAAGAAACTGGGGAAGACCCTTGAGGACATCGGTACAGGGAGAAAGTTTCTGAAAAGAACACCAATAGCGTATGCTCTAAAATCAAGAATTGACAAATGGGACCTCATAAAATTACAAAGTTTCTGTAAGGCAAAGGACACCATCAAAAGGACAAATCAGCAACGAACAAATTGGGAAAAGATCTTCACCAATTCTACATCAGATAGAGGGCTAATATCCCATATATATAAAGAACTCAAGAAGTTAGACTCCAGAAAACCAAACAACCTTATTAAAAATGGGGTACAGAGTTAAACAAAGAATTCTCACCTGAAGAACTTCGGATGGCGGAGAAGCATCTTAAAAAATGTTCAACCTTATTAGCCATTAGGGAAATGCAAATCAAAACATCCCTGAGATTTCACCTTACACCAGTCAGAATGGCTAAGATTAAAAATTCAGGAGACAGCTGGTGTTGGAGAGGATGTGGAGAAAGAGGAACACTCCTCCACTGCTGGTGGGGTTGCAAATTGGTACAACCGCTCTAGAAATCAGTCTGGCGGTTCCTCAGAAAACTGGGCACCTCACTTCCAGAAGATCCTGCTATACCACTCTTGGGCATATACCCAGAGGATTCCCCACCATGTAATAAGGATACATGCTCTACTATGTTCATAGCAGCCCTATTTATAATTGCCAGATGCTGGAAAGAACCCAAGTATCCCTCAACAGAAGAGTGGATGCAAAAAATGTGGTATATCTACACAATGGAGTACTATTCAGTCATTAGAAACAATGAATTCATGAAATTCTTAGGCAAATGGATGGAGCTAGAGAACATCATACTAAGTGAGGTATCCCAGACTCAAAAGGTGAATCATGGTATGCACTCACTAATAAGTGGATATTAACCTAGAAAATTGGAATACCCAAAACATAATCCACACATCAAATGAGGTACAAGAAGAAAGGAGGAGTGGCCCCTTGTTCTGGAAAGACTCAGTGAAGAAGTATTTGGCAAAACTAGAACGGGGAAGTGGGAAGGGATGGGTGGGAGGACGGGGGAGAGAAGGGGGCTTATGGGACTTTCGGGGATTGGGGGGCTATAAAAGGGGAAATCATTTGAAATGTAAATAAAAATATATCGAATAAAATAAAAAAAATAATGAACTCATGAAATTCTTAAGCAAATGTATGGAACTAGAAAATATCATCCTGAGTGAGGTGACCCAATCACAAAAGAACACACATGGTGTGCTCTCACTGATAAGTGGATATTAGCCCAGAAGCTCAGAATACCCAAGACATAATTCACAGATGAAATAAAGCTCAAGAAGAAAGAAGAACAAAGTATGGTCACTCTGGTCCTTCTTAGAAGGGAGAATAAGATACCCATAGCAGGAGATACAAAGTACAGATCAGAGACTGAAGAAAAGACCATCCAGAGACTGCCTCACCTGGGGATCCATCCCATATACAATTGCCAAAACCCAGACACTATTGTGGATGCCAACAAGTGCTTGCTGACAGTAGCTTGATATAGGTGTCTTCTGAGAGGCTCTGCCAGTGCCTGACAAATACAGAGGGGGGATGCTCTCAGCCAACCAATGAACTCAGCACAGGGTCCCCAATGGAGGACCTAGAAAAAGGACCCAAGGAGCTGAAGGGGTTTGCAGTTCCACAAAAGGAGCAACATGTGCCACCCAGTACCCCCCAGAGCTCCCAGGGACTAAACCACCAACCAAAGAGTACCCATATGTCCAGCTGCATATGTAACAGAGATGTCATTTCATTAGATGCTGAAAAAACATTTGACAAAATCCAACACCCCTTCATGATAAAAGTCTTTAGAAAGATCAGGAATTCAAGGCCCATTCCTAAACATAGTAAAGGCAATATAGAGCAAACCAGTAGCCAACATCAAACTAAATGAAGAGAAACTTAAAGCAATCCCATTAAAATGGGCACCAGACAAGGCTATCCATATCTATTCAATATAGTACTTGAAGTTCTAGCTAGAGCAATTAGACAACAAAAGGACATCAAAGGGATACAAATTGTAAAGGAAGAAATCAAACTATCACTCTTTGCAGATGATATGATTCTATACTTAAATGACCCCAAATACTCCACCAGAGAACTCCAACAGCTGATAACAACTTCAGCAAAGTGGCTGGATATGAAATTAACTCAAACAAATCAGTAGTCTTCCTATACTCAAAGAATAAACAGGCTGAGAAAAAAATTAGGGAATCGACACCCTTCACAATACTCACAAACAATATAAAGTATATTGGTATGACTCTAACCAAACAAGTGAAAGATCTGTATGGCAAGAACTTCAAGTCTCTGAAGAAAGAAACTGAAGAAGACATCAGAAGATGGAAAGATCTCCTATGTTCATGGATTGGCAGGATTAATATAGTAAAAATAATCATCTTGCCTAAAGCAATCTACAGATTCGATACAATCCCAATTGAAATTCCAACTCAATTTTTCATAGAGTTAGAAAAAACAATTCTCAAATTCATCTGGAATAACAAAAAACCCAGGATAGCTAAAACTATTCTCAACAATAAAAGAAGTTCTGGGGGAATCAGTATCCTGGACCTCAAGCAGTACTACAGATCAACAGTGATAAAAAAAAAAAAAAATCCTGCATGGTATTGGAACTGTGACAGGCAGGTAGTTCAATGGAATAGAACTGAAGACCCAGAAATGAACCCACACACCTACCATCACTTGATCTTGACAAAGGAGCTAAAACCATTCAATGGGAAAAAAAGATAGCCTTTTCAACAAATGGTGCTGTTTCAACTGGTGGTTAGCACGCCGAAGAATGTATATGTTAATTTAGAAGCTTTCAATATGTGTGTTAGAATGACCATAGAGGTTAGGGACCAGAGAGCAGGAGAGGATATCTTAAAGAAGGGGAAATAGAATATGATATTGTAGAGAAATAAAGAATAAAGTAGAATAGCAACATGGAGAATTCAAACCAGTGCCAAAGTAGAAGCCTCACACCTACTGACTGATGTTTATAGTGCTGGAAGATACTTTGCATACTATGAGAGACCAAAGGCAATCACCAATATTGCATAGCTACAAACTCTACAACCTACAACTGTCACCTGCCTACATCATAAAGTGGTGCAATTGTGACCCAGACATTATGAGAGTCACCAAATGATGATTTAAGGCATGCTCTATGACATAGAACCCATAGTTGGCAGTGCTAGAGTAGCCAAGAACCTGAGACATGTGTCCTAAGAGAAAACCTACTACTATGAATGACATATGAACAAGCAATTCAATGACTTCTATTGACTTTCTTTTATTACCTATAGATCGATCAGTGTCTCTCAACTCTCATCAGAAAAGTGTCTTCCTGCAGTAGATGAGAATTCACAGAGAGCCACATTGCTAGACAATTGCAGATACTGAGACTTTTGGATCATCTAACTTCGTGGCTCAGGGATCTATGCAGCAGAGGACTTGGAAAGATAATAAAGGAGAAGCAGTGGAAGACTGAGGAAACAGTGTCTTTCTTACACTCCAGAACTGATGCACAGAGACTGTGTCAGCATGCGCAAGATCTGTACATCCTCAAGTACAAAGGGGTACCAGCACTGAGAGAGGCAACTGAACTTGGGTTCCCACCCCTAAACAAGAAGCTATTGCCGCAAAACTTGCTGGCAATGGGGAAATCAGTTTTCGCCAATGGAGTGTCACTGGATGCATCAGCCACACTCCTCTGCCCAGGAATAGTTTGCAAAACAAACTCCGGATTTTGTGGGCTTTTATTTTGTTTTGCTTTGCTTTGACTTGTTTGTCGTATCGATCTTTTGTTTAATTGTTTTGATTTCATCTGGGAGGGCTTATTTAGTTTTTGAGATAAAGAGAACATGAAGTTTCATGCGTAAGGAAGTGGGAGGATTAGGGAAGAATTTGAAGGGAGGGAACCGCAAAGAAAATGTATTTTGTGAAAAAGTGTCTAAAAGAACTCCACCCCTAAGCAAAATCTTTAGTCCCATTATCTTCTGCCCTTTTCAGAACTTTTGTAAACCTTTAATTTTTGACGCTTTTTTTTCAACCTGCCTTTTCAATGAACAATTATCTTTTTTTCCTAAAATGTATACAAATCATAATATACATAACATATAAATATATATAGGCCAAAATTTTCCTATTTGCGCAAAAGTTATTGACAAGTAAAGGGGTTGTGCGCGCGCGCACGAGTGTGTGTGTGTGTGTGTGTGTGTGTATGAGAGAGAGAGAGAGAGAGAGAGAGAGAGAGAGAGAGAGAGAGAACAATCAAAGAAAAAGAGGGCATGAATTTGAAAGTGAGTAAGGGGCTTCAGAGGAGAGGGAGGAAAGGGAAGAGGAAACTGACATAATTATATTTAACCTCAAAAAGCAAATCCAAAAATAAAACTAAGACATAGGTTATCTATCAGCCCATGCATCTTGCTGCTTGGCCTTACTCCACACTGGCAGAGAATGCACAGTTCCTGTCTGAACTCTGTTGTGGTCATCTGCCTTCCCTAAAGACAGAAGTTCTTACTGATGTTACCATCCCAACTTAATAAGTTCGAGCTAAGAATTGTTGTACAGAACAGTTGGAAAGAAAGCAGCACAGGCTGAGTTATGATCTGTCTATTTACTCCTTGGTGATATTTGGAAATTGATCTCTGTCTGCCTACACTTATGCCTATCCACTAGGGAAAAAAATCTTTATTTGCATTTACACAGAGAGACAGATTTTTCAACTCCAGTCACAAGTTCAATAAAATTTCATACGCAAATTTCCTTGTCAAACTCTTGTGCTACTGATGACAATTTTGTTTCATTCATTCATGCTCACACATACACACACAAACACATGTAATTTGGAGAGTGAGGTTAACTATTGCTAATGGAAAATAAAGAAAAATTGTCAAAAGGCTGAACTCTTCAAAAAGGAAAAATCCCTGAAAGGGGCAGATGAAGACAGGATCAAAGTTCCCTCTAAAAAGTCCCTTTACCCTATGTAATGAGAAGAGAGAGTGTTTGAACTAAAGCAAGTGACAGAGGGAACATGGAAGAACTGACATTAGAACCCTAAGGGACACGTATGGACCACTCTCCAAGGATGAAATGAAAAGATACTGAGATCAACAGACAAACATGCTTTTATTAATAACAGCTTACTTGCAATGCATGAAGACAATTGCATGGCCCTGTTTGAAACTGTGTGTGGGAAGGAGAAAGAGAGAGCAGTTTCATTGTGCTGCTTTTGGGTAAATAAATAAGTTTTAAAGCCTTCCATCAGACAATCAAAAATATTGTCTCCCTTAATACTACTTTCTCTTGGGAAGACTTTTAAGTTCCTTAAGGTGGAATCATCCTGCCATCGAGGCCAACAAAAAAACCGAGCCCTAAAGGTGGGGAGAAGCTCTTTCACATCTAGTTCTAAGTGGTGTCTTGCATGGGAACAGAAAGGAATAAGACTGGAACACTGGCCTGGAGCGAGTCTCCTTGCTGTTGTATCTTCCTCCTGCTAACGTGTAATTAGAGCTGGCAGGCATGTGGTGGATGCTTTTTCAGTGTGCTATCTGCACACAATGCTCAAAACCATTTCCAAATGGTAATTTCTGGTCCTTCCTCTTTGGCCCATTAGTAGTCTGTGTTATGTGAGTGTGCTGTGTAATTCTGACCCCTAGTGGTCAAAGGGGTGACACTTCAGTAGATGCATTCTATTCTGCGCCATTCTGATAAATTTTCTTCAATCTTTCTGAGTCTTACTTAAAGTCAGCTTTCTCCCCCTATTTAATGATGAAGTGTGACCCTTACTCGGCCTTCCTTTCCACAGATGAGTAGAAAATCAAAAGGTATATTAGAAAATACTGTAGATTTTACATATATCGAGGTCATTTCTATCCTTAACAGGAAGAGAGTAAGACCAGGGGAATGATTTAGTCAGAAAAGTGCCTATTGTGCAAGACTGAGGAGCTGAACAATCTCCAGTACCAATGTGCAAAGATGAGTATGGTCACAATCCCTAGGATCTTGGTACTATACAGGTGCAGACAGGTGGGTTGTGGGGCTTACTGGTCAACCAACCTAGCCTACTTAGTGAGCTCCAGACCAATAAGAGACCATGTCTCATAAACAAGGTAGAAAACAGCCAAGGAAGCAGATTTGAGGCTGACCTCTGCCCTCTACATGCATACATGCATGTGCACAGATTTTCATAATATCTGCACCCACATGCGCGCGCGCGCACACACACACACACACACACACAGAGAGAGAGAGAGAGAGAGAGAGAGAGAGAGAGAGAGAGAGATGTTGAAAATACAAACTGAAATGACATCACAGATCCTACCTGCATCAAATATGTTTTCCATGATTTCCTGTTTATGTCCCCATAGAAGTATTTTCCTTAGCTCTATTTCTATAGTTACATTGTATACCTTGAAGCCTTCAATCAAGATACAACAATTAGTGTGTATTAAGTAACTGTCTACAATCAACTCTGAATACTTTTAAATAGTTCATGAGATACATGAAATAGTTAATCCAGAAATTAAAGGATGACATATTGAGCATGGTCATTTGAAAGCAAGATAGTCACAAAATTATAATCTGGAGTGTTGTAGAATGTCTAGCATTTACACATCTTGTCTAATGAGTGCATTTTCATATACACAAACAAAAGGTGCTTATTGCAGTGGATCTCTATCATTTTTTATGTTAGGTAAAGCAAAGTTTGCAACTATGTAAGCCAGTACACAGGTGGGTAACTGACCTCATTTAGAATCACAACACTAGTTCCCAACAGCTGACAATGAAGTCCTGCTTCCTGATTTTATAATCAGCATCTGTTTTATGTTAAGAGACAGGAAGGGCCTCTTCTGAGGGGTTCTTCAGCAACCACCTTATTCAGTTTGGAAGTCAGGAGAAGGAGTTGGAAACTAGGGAGTGAAATGACATGAATGATGACAGAGTTGTGTCATCATTTATCTACTAGCTAGAGACTCAGACGGGGCCACACTGAACTCAAAAGCAAAGGGGACAACTTCTGAGAGTTGGAACAACAAAGATGGTGAACTAAAGATTGTAAACTAATGTGGTTCAGATTGAGAAGTAGAACTTTAGTCTATTTGAATTGTGTGTCAGTAAGCCAATGATTTCTTTATTAGTTTATGCAATGTGCTCAGTAAATAGAAATGATAAAATGAGAATTTTCTTTGAGATGTGGCTGCTTTAAGTAAGTTACCTTGTATCATTTTTCATAAACCTAAAAGGTAAATATTACTCATTTTGCATAAATGAAGTCCGAGGCATGGCAATGTCAATCAAATTGTCTGAGGCCTTTGGGTTCAATGTATCTCACTTCATCCTTTGTTGCAGAACACACACACACACACACACACACACACACACACACATATATATATCACTGAGTTTATTTTTCCTTGGGGCTTTGAGAATTCACACATGGAACACAAACTAATCCAAAAAGAACTGAAAGACAGGGAGAGATACTTGATACAATATGAAATAAATTTCAAAATAGAGTAAATCTAAGCCAATTTCAATGAATAATAAAATTCAACATTAAAAATCAAAGTAATTACAAGGAGAACTTTCATTGTGTGTTTTAAGCACATATTCAGATGTCTTTAGAGTAACTGTTTAAAGCAGCAGTTCTCAGCTCTGGCTCACTCCCCTTTTGGGAGTGGAACAACGGTTTCATAGGGGTTGCCTAAGACCACCTGAATATCAGATATTTACATTACAATTCATAACAGTAATAAAATCACAGTTATGAGGTAGCAATGAAATAATTTTATGGCCAGAGGCCAGTATATCATCAGGAACTGTACTACAGGATCGCAGCATTAGAAAAGTTGAGAACCACTGGTTTAAAGAAACAAATTAAAAAAAAAAAGGTGTCTATGAATTGTTTGTCATCTATATAAGTTACTTAGGAAAACATCTTTACTATGTGACTTCACAATTCTGATATGTAAAGTCTCTTAGAAAATATTTATCTGTGTTCAGTGTTGAAGTTGAAGAATGAACAGAGGTTATTTTGCCCTAAGGAAGAATAAGTAGCAAGAAGAGTTGAGAGCAACAAAGATAAAACCACGTGGATGTGGTGGCACAGACTTGGAATTCTAAGATCCAGGAAGCAGAGTGAATGCCAAAAGATCACAAAATTAGAGGACAGGTTGAGCTGTGAGCAAAGTTTAGGATCAGCTTGCGTTACCCCACAAGCTCTTACTTCACAAAGCAAGGCCTGTGTACGAAGCACTTGCCTGCTGTATATGATGCTCTGGGTTGAATCGGTAGCACCGACAAACATGGTGATAGTCATAGGGGCCAAGGATTCACCATGAGCGTTTTCCTGGTGTTATAGAGACTATATGTAAAGACTGACTGCTAAACAGACAGAAATTAGAACATGAAGCAGCCATCTTTGTCTAAGATGATGGTTGTGTGAATATTATATTCACATATATTTTACATTAAGGTTATGGTTTTTCTTGGGAGGATGCTGCGTTGTCAAGATACAGGAATGGAATCAAAGAGAATTTTTCATCCTTAAACAGGACACATGACAGATTCTCCTTTCTTTTATGTATTTGGATTTGGCCAAATGATCTGTTCTCTAAATAAGGAGTATCTTGTCTATAATAAGATTAGAGCATTAGGAAGCCCTTGAATGCCATTTACAGATACATAATAATACCTCCCCTCCATGGAGTGCTTCCCAAGCAGCGCTGAAAGTCAGAGATGTAATCAAAATTAGATATTTAAATTAACTTAACATCTTGAACTTCATATTCATGATTCAAACTGAATAAGTTTCTTGATTACTTGGAGGCTTCATCTCCTCATTTGTTAACTGGGATGAGTTCCTTCAGGAAGGTCTGTATGAGGAATAAATGAAATAAACGTGAAAAATCCCCAGAACTCAAATACTTGTTGATTCATCTATTATGCACAACACTTTTGTCCCCTTTGCAGGTCCTGAGCTATGCAGTTCCACTTGCCTCATACTAACAGTCTTCTGCTAATTACAGGATTCTTGTTACTTGCATTGAAATTGAAAGTAGGCTTTTTATAATTTTTCAACACTCTACCTCTAGAGGAATGATACACTTATTTGCCTCTTCAGTTTTCTCCTTTCCATTTATTCTACTCCCCTCTAATTTGGAAAAAAAATCACAAAAACAAACCTTGTCTGGATTGCCATAAACTACTGCAGCCTTCAAGAGTCTTGGGGTATCTGTAGTCTCTAGTGGCTAGCTCTAGCATTTTTTAGTCTATTAGTATTCAGTTTAGCTCATTGTTTTGTGGTGCTAAAAATTAGACCCCTGAGGTCTCACAGAAGCCCTCTACCACCAAGCAACCCAGTCAGTTAAACAAACTTTCTCTGGGTTAGAATTGTACTAAGTATACAACATCTCAAGAAGAATTTTATTTTAAATTTTCATTTTTCCTTCAACATTTTTGTGAGTATGTTGTGTAAAGGTTTTAGGGAAGTGGGTTGTTTTTTTTCAATTTTTTTTCTCACCCTCCAGTGCCAATAAGGACACATCTATAATGTCTTAAATACCTAAATAGCTGAAATAGTTAGAGCCAAAGATTGAGGTCTTTGCTATTTGGGCATGCTGTTCCCACACTTGTCCTAGATCAACTCAACTGGGCAGTTTTTCTGTCCCTCCATATGCCCATAGTTGTACATTTCTGTCTCAACAATTCTGAAAAAAAATTAAGTAAAAAAAAAGGATATGATGTAAAATTCTGTGTCAAAACTATTTCCATAGTCTACAAATATGCATTCTTGAAATGTCTGCTATGTAAGTATCAAGGGTCAGAAATTTTGAATCACGCCATCTCAACTGAATATATCTTTGCTGCTTCCACAGGATATATGCATTGCTGCAAGCCTGTGACTACTCCCAGCCTCATGGCGTCCTCCTCTCTGTAGATGTTCTGTAATAAATTCTATCACAAGTGAAAATTTGTCAAGTAACATCAATTTAGGATAATGCACAGGATAAATTGTCAGAATAAACTGTGAAATAGAATATAAACTAAATGTTCTGCCTGTCAAAAAATAGATAGCATTTTGAGATTAAAGAAGGTTTGAGGAAAGAATGCAAGATTGGTCATTTAAAGCTAGAAGGGATGCTAAGTCACTCAGGCAAGCACTCTGAATGATCTTCCTAGTATCTGCAAGTTACTCAATAAGAAACATAGGAACAACATGTACTGTAACTACCTACCAGGGTGAGGAACCATTATGTCCATCTCCCTCCCTCACCCCTACACTAGTCATACCACATGTCTGTGGAGCCTTGAAATCAAAGTTCAAACTGCATAACAACTAATATCATAACTGATCAAATATTGAGAAGGAACTGTTTTTTCTCCAAAGAAATCTGAATAATGTCAGAACTGACTATGGTGTATCAGTATTAATACCAGCAGTATAAGGTGATGTCAATTAATTTTTTACACTTAATATATGTTAATCTTTTCTTGCCATCAAATGTGGCTGCAGTAGTTCTGAGTTCGATGCCTACCTCTAAGACAGAGTAGAAATGACTGAGCAGAAGCAAATGTCCACTAAAGGAAAACCATTTCCTTCTGGCCAAGTTGACAAACAGCTGGCCAGAGGAGAGACGTAACATTCCAGGTGGGCAGATCAATTACCTGCTTAAGGAACCTTGGAAGGTGAGAGCACTCATAGGAAAGATGAGAAAGTAAAAGATGGAAAGTAAAGGTATAGAATTGTTATCATTTTAATAAGATAAAGGACCTTTCCTTTCCAGAATTCCTGCCCTAGCAAGACAGCCATTCACCCATGCAGCTTCATAAATCTGTGTACTTTTCTGAATTACTCAGAAACACTTGATGTCTGGATTTGCTCTACCTTTCCTGCTGAAGCACACCTTCCCTGGAACTGTTGACTCTTTAACTCTTTCTCTACAGCTCCCCTCCTGCCTGTGTTTGCCAACCCTCACATAGCTGACTAGCCAGCTTCACTCAAGCAACAAGGCTTTTCTTCCTTCTGTTCCAGTCTCCTTCTCCAGGAAGCTGCTGAGATTTCAGCTTTTCTGCCTTGAGTTTGGGGGGCGGGGGAGGGGGGCGTTGCTTTTGTTTATTTTGGATGTCTACAATAAAAAATGCTTTGGAGCTAATGTTGGAATCTGTTTTTAAATCTTGTTTATTGGTTATTTTATTTATTTACATTTCAAATGTTGTCCCTTTTGCTAATGGCCCTTCTGCAAACCTCCTGTCCCAACCCCCTTCCCCTTTTCCTTTATGAGCCGTGCTTCCCCACCCACCCCTCCATTCCCACCTTACCACTTACACTGGGGCATTGAGCCTCCACAGGACCAAGGGCCTCCCCTCCCACTGATGCCTGATAAAGTGATCCTCTGCTACATCTGTAGCTGGAGTCATGTGAACTCTTTAGTGGTTTAGTCCCTGAGAGCTCTGGGTGGTCAGGTTAGTTGATATTATTGTTCTTCCTATGGGGTTGCAACCTCCTCCTGCTCATTCATTCTTTCCCTAGCTTTTCCATTGGGGTCCCAGGGCTCAGTCTGATGGTTGGCTGTGAGCATCTGCATCTGTATAGGTCAGATGCTGGCAGAGCCTCTCGGGGAACAGCCTAACCAGGCTCCTGTCAGCCTGAGCTTCTTGTCATCAGCAAAGTCAGGATTTGGTTCTGCAGGTGAGATGGAACCCTAGGTAGGGCGGTAACTGGATGGCCTTTCCTTTCACCTTGCTCCATTTTTTTGTCTCTCCATTTTCTTTAGACAGGAACATTTTTGGGTTACTGATAAGAAGATATTAGCCCAAAAACTCAGATACAACTCATGATACAATACACAGAGCATATGAAGCTTAAGAAGAAGGAAGACCAAAGTATGGTTGCGTCAATCCTACTTAGAATTGGGGACAAAATAATCATGGGAGATAGAAGATGGGGAGGGGGAAAGGGCACAGAATCAGGTATGGGAAGAGCCAGGAGAAAAGTATAGAGGGTCAGGAAATTGAACAGAAATATGTAGCAGTGGGGAATGGGGAACTGGAGGTAGACACTACAAAGTCCCAGATGCCGGGGAAGCAAGTGGTTCCCAGGGTACAATGGGGATGACATTAGCAGAAATACCCAACTAAAGGGATATAGAACCTGTAGATGTCCTTAATTTTATAAATAAAAACAGACTCAGAAGGAAACCTTAGGACAGTTTGTGGGGAGTTGAAGAGAAAAAAATCAGGTAGAAAAGTCGAGTATCTGGGCAGCTTCAGAGGAAAAGAAAAAGTTATACTTTCGTAGTTACAAATCCAGAAATAAGAAGGCTCAGCAATGGACCACATTCCAGTAGTTGTAAAGGGAAAGGGTAATCAAATGTTCAGAGAGTAGAGACAGATACGAGGAAAAGATTCTTTTGGGGTGGAGAAATCCATTAAGATGACAGTCCTCACATATTTTTTTAAACATGACTTTAATTGCATCATACTTCTTAAATATCTTCAGCAGACAGCCTTCCTGGGGGTGGTTACTTGTTCATATGATTGACAGGCCCATTTGATTTAACTGTTAAGAGAGGGAATAGTCATATGTCTTGATGATATTGGAATATTTAGAGCAGTTTAGAAGGCTATATCTCTATCAAAGGACAAAGCGATGAGTTAAGTTCTATTCTTTTGGTCAAATACCATGGGAGTGTCAGATTGCCAGGCACCAGATCTAACACAACACAGAGACACACGTGGCCAAAACACTTGTACACAGAAAGTAAAATAAATACAACTAAAATACAAATAGATTTGAACCTTTCAAATTCTAAGAAGGCCAATTGTAGTACTTAATGTATTATCATAGATACAAGATCTTGAATCCAGAACTGATTATGAGGAAGAACTTATATCCTTAATGACCTTGAAACTTATTAATACATCACTACTTTCTTGATGGCACACAATGTGTTTTCACTAAGTATTGACTATGGTATTAATCAACTTAAGATATACTAACAGAATAACAGACATTTAAAGATTCTTGTATCCTCATTTCCAAATTCTATCACACTAGAGTTGAAGGTTCAACATATGGATCTTGGTGGAACAAAAACTCTCAGCCCAAAACCAGAGGAACCAGGAATGTTAAGCACACAGGGTTGTCCCTTCTAATGGAGGAATGTATAACCTGTTTTCTACACAGAATGCTAAAAGCAGATGTAGTTAATAGCCTGGTGACCTTTGCCTTATCTGCATGCCCAATACCATACCAGATCTTCCTCCAGACCCTTATCATGAGCTTAGAAATCTGAAGAATCTGTCTTTATGAAAAGTGCTGCACATCCTTTTATGAAGAGTTTTGATGTTGCCATGTCTTAGCTTTATTGTGCACATAGAATTGAGTTATTCATCATCAGGAAAATTTTCATAAAATTATGCTGTGTTTAAACATAACTAAAATAAATTGCTTAGCATCAGACTCTAAAACTTAGCACTAACACTGGCTAATGGGTTGTGTTGAATTGAACTACCTTCAATATTCCCACTGATCACTACTCTGCTGGATGTGGAAATTGCTGAGACACCACACACACACACACACACACACACATATACACACATACTAGGTGTGATCGTCACAATCAATTTTTCTATTTCTGTGATGAAAACATTCTTGATAACACAAGTTAAAAAAGAAAAGGATTGTTCTAGCTCTGAGTTCCTGGGTCCAGCCCATCATGGTAGTCAAGGCAGCAAAAGTTTGAAGCAACTTGTTATGTCATGTGCCAATTCAGGATGCAAAGACACATGAACAGCTTCACAGCTTCTCGTCTCCATCTACATCCTCAGATTGCATGCAGAGATACCACTCACAAGGAGTGGATCTTCTCACTTAAATTATGGAATCAATATTATCACTCACAGGTATGCTGAAGGTCTCAACCCAGGTAATTATAGAGCATGTGGAATTGACAACTAATATTGAACATCACAGTGGCCTTCTTGTAACCTGTAATTCTATTTCTGCATGCCTTTTGAGAAAAAGTCATATGTTGTTGATATTACATATTGATACTAGAGAAACTGGGGTTCTTTTTTGAGCTCATAGTATCATTAATAACAGAATTTAAAAACAGACTCAGAAGAAAGCTTGAAACCATTTTATTAGAGTTTGGAAGAAAAACAGTGAAGCACGTAAGGTTTAAACATTGGCAAAGTGAAAAGAGATGGAAAAGGAAAATAGTGTATTTTGAGTTAAAAGGTCCAAGTTGGCTGACATGTTCATCTTCATCTTCATGGGACAATGGGGAGAAGTACTTACGAGAAATAGTGAAGAAGGTCAAAATGTCAGAGAAAGTATGCCAAAGCTTTTTATCTATATGAGAGAGGGGGGGGAGAGGGAGAGGGAGAGGGAGAGGGAGATGAGAGAGATTGAGAGAGATTATTCCTTCGGAGTTATAACTCAGTAAAGTGTGCTGGCCCGCCAGTAATACACACCAGAAGCTCTGTGGGCAGCTACAACAAGAAAGGGGCTTCTGGATAAGTATATTACAGCAACAAAGGAACAGTTTTTCTACCTTTTTAGCATGTCTTCAAGTGAGTCCACCGTAATGAGCAGTGGTCTTCCGGCCAGGTTATTGGCAGGCTCGAGTTGGGTAAGTCCTAAGGAAGGAGACAATGGGATGTTATGTTTTCATCTTTGGAGCACACCAGAATGTCACATCTCCACCCAGGGCCAGAGACAGAACTCAGATTCAAGACGTTTGACCAGGAGGAAGTAGCATTCCTTTAAGGAGACCCAACAAAATCCTCACGGCACCACCATTTTATCTATTACTTTAAATTCTAAGGAAGAGAAGCTGTGATGTTTTCCCGTTTAGAATTTGACAGGGACATGGGAGATGAAGCTGGCGATGAGAAAGGAAATCATGCCAATTACATCCAAAGATGTGAATCCCTGTCTAGCTATGTGACAATATTCCAGGGACAAATCCTGCACTGGCAGGAATGTGCATCTATTAAAACATCTATTCTATACACAAAGTCTGTTAGCCTTCTAGACAATCTATTCTATTTCACTGTTTTATCTCGTTAGTTGAAAAAAATTCCATGTATAAATCAATTCTGACTAAAATTATAAAGACTAATTGGTTTGGCACATGCTTTATTTAAATAGTTTATAGGAAGTAGTATATACTTATAAAAGAAAAAAGCAAATAGAAGTAAGTAACTTCATAAACAAGAAGGCTAATAAATACGTATAAGCTTTTTTTAAAAAGCTGAATAAAAATGGAAGGTAATTTTCCAGAATTGAGACTTCGGTTTAATAACACTAAGAACACAGATGCACTTTATTCCACGCAAACATCGGTTTTTTTTTTTAAACTCCCCCATTCTCCTGCCTAGCCTCTTCTTATCCTTTATCAACAAGGTTTTTGTGAGAAATAGGAGTCAAGGCAAGGGCATCCCAAGCCTTCAGGCATTACTTCTACAGTGAGGAGTTCTGGCAAGGAAAATCTGATTTTCTTTTCAACAAAAATCAAACTATCCACCAGATAAGGGTTGCTAGAAGATGCCAATATTTTTGCAATATTAAAACTTTGTTTAACTGAGCAATGTCTTCAAACCCCCACAGAGTTGCCCATCATAGTCTCCTCAGGATTAGCCAGAAGAGAAAGTTCCACAAAATCAGCCTATAGGAACAGAGGCTGTGTGCATTCTTTAACTCTCATGTAGGCTAGGACCTGTTGCAGTCTTTTATACTTTATAGCTATGTTGAGGGCAGCAACAGAACCCAGGTCTCCTGTTCTCTCATTGACGTCTTCCAGCTAATACACATATGCACACACTAGTGTTAAGTCAACTTGACAAAAGCCACAGTCATCAGAGAGGAAAAGAGCCTCAATTTAAAAAAAAAAAAAGTCTCCATGAGATAGGGTTGTATGAAAGACTGTAGGATGTTTTCATGGTAGGTCACCCAGTGTGGGAAATGTCACTCCTGGGGTGATAGTCCTGCACTCTATAAGAGAAGAGATGTAGCAAGCCATGGAAACCGAGCCAGTAAGCAGCACCCCTCTATGGTCTCTGCATCAACTCCTGCCTCTAGGCTTCTGCCCTGTTTGAATTCCAGTCTTCACTGCTCTTGATGATCAACAATTATTTGGAACTGTGAGTAAAATAAACTGCTTTCCTCCCCAATTTCATCACAGCAATGAAAACCCTAACTGGATCAGCATCAGAGTCATGGTGTGAGTGAAGTACCCTTCCAAAGGCACCATTTTTCTTCAGATCCTCTTGGTAAGAAAGTTGGATAACTGGAGTCAAGGAGAGTCCTCCATGAGTGCTACAAAGAAATACAGATAGATTCCATTCATACCATCTGCCCTTTGTTTCATGTTTATCTTTCTTACCTGTCAACTCTATGACTGTAAGTACAAATCCAAATGAAGAAGTGGAAGAGCTGACCCCATGACACTGTACTAGTTCTCACGGTTGGGTAAAGTCAGGAATCCCTAGCCAACGCCTAATTTGAACCTTCTCTAATGCAGCTGTTTCTCAACACGCACCCATGATAGGCACTGTTAATGCCTTTTCTCCAATTCAGTAACTCGTGAGAGTAGTTCAAAGCCTTCCCTGGCCAGTCTGGCCTCCTTTAGACTGAGATAGATTCCATGTTCTCTTCTATAGTGTTTGTGTATCCAAGGGGTGATGCTCTGTGTTTAGACAAGCTTTGTATTTTCAACTTGGCTGGCTTCTCCATTTTCTCCCATATTTCTCATTTTGAGAAATATTTACCATTCTACATTCCCACTGCCATTCTCAGAGAGTTTCGAGATAACTATGCCTATCTGGTTGTTCTTTCTGAAAGATTAGCAAAAATTCAGAGGTTTGCAAGCTCAACTGGCATGGAACATGGATGTGCCTGCTATCTGAAACTACAGAATGACCTGTCTTGGTTTTTAGTTTCTGAGAGATGCTCAGTCCTAAAGTAACTGCTGAAGGTCAAAATAAATTATTGAGAGTATTGTTACTTGCACATTGCTTTCAGACATATAGATGGTCTGGATAATTTTTAGCACTGACTTAAGTTTCCAATTCCAAACAGATAGAAGAGGAGAGGAGACAAACTGCAAGGCAAACACTAGCAAATATTCGTCCTCACATATGCTTGCCTGGGAGGTGAACAATGAGCTCCAAACTGTAACAAGCAGCTGTTGTGCCATCTGATAAAGGTTCTTGCATTTCCCCAAACAAAAGTATGGACCTGTGAAGCACAAATGGCAGACCTGAGAACTCTTATGGCACAGGGAGGAAATTTTGGTCATTATTTATGTTATAGTAAAATATTCATTATGATTTAAACAAAGGCCATGTGGTACCTTACCATATTTTTCGATGATATTACATTATTTTTCATCCCATGAAGAATTCCAAGAAGTATCTTCTTGAGTCCCCTCTGACCTTGTCTTGTAACTGTTCCTATGGACATTTCTCATTGAGTTCCATGATTTCTCATGTTAACGTAAATTATTTTTCAGTTACTATTGATATTGGCAAATATCAAGATCCAGTAGGAACTTAGTATGATTCTAGTTCTTGTCTTCCAGAAGAAGAAAGTGGACTATAAATTATTTACTTTTCTGTTGTTGTGCTAAAACCCCATGACTGTGATGTTTTGAATGAGAATGGTCCCATAGGCTCATATGTTTTAATACTCAATCCCCAACTGGTAGAACTATTTGGGAAGGATGAGGAGGTGAAACCTTGCAGGAAGATATATACAATGAAAGGTTAGATATGAGGTTTCAAAAAGCCCATACCTTTCCCAGTTAGCTCTCTCTGCCTTGTGGTTGTATCTTAAGATACACACTCTCAACTACTGCTCTAGCACGATGTCTGCATGTCTGCTGCATTTCTCCCCCCATGATGGTCGTACACTCTATACTCTGGAAGCTTGAGCCACAAATTAAATGCTTCCTTTAATAAGTTTCTTCATGGTGTTTTTTCACAGCAATAAAAAAATAACACAATGAGCCAGCAGTGGTGGCACACACCTTTAATCCAGGCACTTGGGAGGCAGAGGCAGGTGGATTTCTGAGTTCGAGGCCAGCCTGGTCTACAAAGTGAGTTCCAGGACAGCCAGGGATATACAGAGAAACCCTGTCTCAAAACAAAACAAAACAAAACAAAAACAAAAACAAAAAAAACAAAAAACAAAACAAAACACACACACACACACACAATGACCAAGGCAGCTTGTAGAAGAAAGCACTTTATTTTGACTTAAATTTCCAGAGAATGAGAGTCCATAATGACTGACATGACCTGGCAGCAGACACAGTCATGGTGACTGGAGCAGCAAACTGAGATCTCACACTGAACTGAGAGCAGAAAACAGAGAAAGCAAAATAGAAGTAGAACAGACTGGTTAATCTTTCAAACACTGTCCCTAGTGACAGACTCCTTCTTGCAAGGCCAAATTACTTAACCTTCCACAAACAGCTCAACCAGCTGGGGACTAAATGCCCAAGTCTATGGAGGACTTTGCTTAAGAAAACCTTTACTGATAAGAACATGCAGATAGTAATAGCAACAAAGAATGTTTATTAAGAGAGGAAGAACTTTCAAGGGAGTGGGCCACTGAGAAAGTTAGCAACTTCATAGCCCATACCCAAGGGACTGTTAGTTTTTATGCATCATTTGCATAGTTGTCACACTCTCAAGCATGTTTTTTCTATTACATGACAGCTGTGGCTAGAGGTTTCCACTCTTTCTCTTAACCAACTGGTTTATATGTTCCTTTTGTAGACTTTCATACCTCACTCTGCCCTAATCTGCCTCAGTGCTTCACAAGGCAAATTATGACTGTATTGTATGGATTACAGAGGAAATAACACCCAATGTCTATGTATATGATATGACGTACAGTGCTACTGTCTGGTACTGGGCTGAAAGCGCCTCTGCCTAAGCATAATGAAGGTTGGAACCACAACATTTAACCAAGCTTTCTTCACTACATTTGGTAACCCTTACACCTCTATCTGAATCTCAACCAATTTCCAGCTTCCACACATGGTATGTTAAATTTCAAAAGACCAGCATCTCTTTGGGAGTCTGTAAGAAGCGATCAAAGTCTCTGACTGTAATGTTTAACAAATAATACTAGTCTCCATCCTACGACTGCTCTAGTTGTCTTGAGTTGACTCCTAACTCCCACTTTGCCCTTATCTGTTACACATAAAATAAGTGTTTCTGGATATTCGTGTACCTTTTCCCATCTTCCTGACCTCAACTTGCTATTTTCTAATATACCAATCTGTCTGAAGTCTCAGATTTTCTTATTGCAATAATTGGGGGAGGGATTATAAAGAATATACAAGTCTAGTCATGCTTAAAACTATTTAGTACCTTCCTTTGTATTTCTCAAGAATAAATATCTAGACAGTGTATGAGAAATGACCACTGACTGTTCATGAACTCACTCCCAGCAGATTTCCTTTTAAGTTGTTTCTGGCACATTGAAATTCTTTCAATTCTTGGAATATGTCTATTTTTCTCTGACCTATAATCTATACAGTTATTTTTCTTGATTGTGGCATTACTTTCACAGTCTCCCTCTCTCCTTGCTCATTTCCAACTCCAAGCCTTCAAGAACACAGTCTCATAATCAGTTCTGTATACCATGTTTTGCTTCAAATCAAAGAGTCACCATAAAAAAATTGTGCGATGGTGATGACTGGTTGATGAATATTTTAAAGGAATAAACAATTTCCTTGTTTTATTTAACCCTCTTCAGAACTGTGTGTCCCCCCTCTCAGGTTTTACATTAGAAATGAAGCAAACGTGTACTGTAAATATGCCTTAGTCTACTCTAGCAGTAGAGGAAGAAACGTTTGATTAGTTCTTGGAAACTTCCTGGCTAACATCCAGAGTCTGTTGCTGTTTGTTATCATTTTACCATTACATGATGATAGTTTACTGAATAGCCTCACTTGAGACACAGTCGCCTGGGCAGAGCAGGGCAAACGACCAAATGGTGGGCTTTACAATCTTAGTGTAGAAAATATATTTGTATTCATTGCAATGAATGAAGTCTATTGAGAATAGAGATATAAAATTGGAAGAGATAAGAGGAGGGGACAAAAGCAACACCCTAGAGCCTCAGGTATTGTGGAGAATGACAAACTCATCTCTGCTGAAGTAAATGCTGTCAGGGTTTCTGTTTTCAATGTTCTTCAACAGCATATATGTCTGTGAATACCGAACAATGATGGGTTATTTTCCTGGCAAAAACATAGTTATTCATTTAATTGGCTTATTGGTTTGTTCCTTCTTTTGAGAGGACACTTGGTTTTGGTTCACAAATGAGACCCTGCATTCCGCAACTTCTATATCCCTATTATGTTTTCCAATAGGTGAATCTAAACAATTGTCCCTCAGGGTGTTAACTTGTGACACACTGAAATACTAAGTGTAATCAAAATCAAGTTCAACTCTTCTCTTCATAAAGGCAAAAGGAAAGCAGCACTTTACATTCTGTGAGAACTGGGTGACTATGTATTTTCTTATGCTGATATGGTATGCTGATTTGACAACCATCTTATGCTGATATGACAACCATCCTTTCACTTTCTTTTTAAAATAGAGCCAAAATGTCATTACTCAGTTGATGACCCAGATGAACTGGTCATTTCTACTAGATTGCTGCAAGAACTATTGTTACTCACATGACTAGGATGACTCCAAAATCCTATAGGTAACAAAATTAGAAGAAAATAAAGAATGAATGAAGACCTCTTTGTGGTATAACTATTTTCTTTAAGTATAACATGACACTCAATTGGCATCACAGGCTGGGATTGCTATGGGAAACCCACCTAATACCATTGCTCATGACAATATAAGTAAAACTACATACGGTAATGAATTGTTAACAGTCCTTCACAGACATTTAAGAGGTAAGCTGACACTTGTCTGAGATTCTGTGTGTAACTACTGCCATATTTTGATAATGCCAAGATAAATGCAGAGGTATATTAACAGCCCTCCAAAAGCAAGCCAGTAGACATTTTCCTGAGTGGCCTTGGATTCCTTCAAAGACAGACTATAATATGGTAGTGAAATCTGCTATACACCTTTCTTCCAACAGTGGTTTTGGTCAGTGTTTTATTGTAGCAACAGAGAACCAAAGCAGAAAAGTGTCCTCATGCTTTATGGAAAATATGTTAATAAAAACCAGATTTTATCTTCTTGAATTAATATATAAATGCTGTGATGTCATGAAATCCAGATAATAACCCCGATAGGTATTTTCATTTAGTGAGAGAAAAGGACCAAATAGACGATGTGGAAAACAGGAATTGTTACTAGAAAACTGTAATAAGTAGGTATATATTTATTCAGAATTCTTTGATTTCCAGAAGATTACATTTTTAATAATAAAATGTTGGAAAAGATTTTTAAAGAATCATTAAAAACCTATAGGAGAAAATAGAGATATTACATATTAAGATTAAAACAGCAATAAAAAGCAAAGTTGATCCAAATGAAAGAAATTGTCTCAGAACTAAAAATCAGGTCAGAACGGGAATTCATAATGGAAAGTAACAAAATAAATACCTCTAAGCACATAATAATTGAATTTACACATCAAAGGTACAATCTCATCTGCAAAAATATTTGCATCCCCAAGACACACTTTATTAAATTCTTTACATATTCCAGAATAAAAGCCATCAACAAGTCATCCACAAAATTGTCTTTCTTTATAATACCTACAAAGCTACAAAGCAATATACTTATATTTATAGTCAAACTTACTGTAGATTATAATATATAAATGTATTCACATACAACAATACTGAATTTAATGCCTGTCATAGTTTTTGACAACTTGACACAGACATATGTTGGAAAAGAAGATCTCAACTGAGGAATTTCCTTCATCAGATTGGCCTGTGGGCAAGTCTTTGGCATTTTCTTGATTGGTTGACTGACTGACTGATGATGATTGACTGATTGACTGATTGAATGAATGAATGATGTAAAAGAGCCAAGGCCACTATGGGCAGAACTATCTCTGGGCAGATGGGCTCATGCATGTGTAAGAAAGGTAGATGGGCATGTCAGGGAAAGCAATCCAGTAAACAGTTTCCTGTGTGGTCTTAGATTCCTTCAAATACAGATTATAATATGGTATATTGAATTCTATAATTCCATTATGAATTCCCATTCTGACCTGATTTTTAGTTCTGTGACAATTTCTTTTATTTGGTGTAAACTGATATACACAGCTTCATTCAAATGTTGGTTTTGCTCAGTGTTTCATCATAGCAACAGAGAATCAAAGCAGAAACAGTACCCTCATGCTTTATGGAAAACATACTAATGACGACCAACAATAAAAGAAATCTATAGATAATTAGTCAGCTTAGGGATTAAAGAAATGTGGATGCAAACTACAATGTCAAAGATAGCATGCCTGGAAAAGAGAATAAGGGTTGGTGAATCATATCAAGGAGATCGAAAATATTTGAACAGCTAAATAATAATGAGTTGCCAATTGATACTATCAAGATACAACCTGAAATTCAAAGCAAAGAACAGTTCTTGTAGTTATAAATAAATAGCTACTTAAGTAAGAGCTGCAAGTATAGGAAATCTTAAAGATATGTCAGCTTCGGAAAGAAATGTTTTCTGAAGCTGATGCCTTGCCTTCTTGCTGTCACTTGACACGTTTCCCTATGTTGGCTTCAATCCCAAGGTTCTCATCATAGGCCAGTCATGGCGGTGTGCTCTAAGAAAAACAATAGCAGCAACTACTGACTCACTACTATGAAGAAATGGATACATTTTATTTTTTATGATTCCACTAATTTCCTATTAATGTTAGCTTCAGATTAATTAATTCACAAGAATTACTTTCTGCTGACAGCTTAAAATTGAGTTCTTGATTCAAGTACCATTTTTCAATGTTTATTCATTTAAAAATGTGTCTGTGTGAGAGTATATACACCACAGATTTGTATGCAGATGCCTGAAGAAGCTAGAAGAAGATATGGGACCCCCTAGAATTGGAGATATAGGCATTTGTGTGCCCCCAGTAGGGTTCTGGGAACTGAACTCACAGCCTCAAGATAGAGAAGCAAACACTTTTGACTGCTGGGCCATCTCTCAAATCCGTTAGAAATTTTTATAATAAAGAAAATGCATCCCCAAATAGGAAGTAGGGAAATGATCAAATTTTATTTTATTATGGATATTATCATTTTATTATGGATATTATATTATTTTCCTCTTGTAGAGTAGTAAATGATTAGCTAACCACAGAGATACTTGGACATTTATGCAGATAGCTTCATGGTTCACAATAGTCAGAAAATAGAAACAGCTTAGTGTCTAAAGTAGATATATAGATTAAAAAATGCCGTAAATATACTCAAAGAGATTCTGTGCAACCAAAAAAAATGAACTAATCTGACTAGCTTACAATAGTCTAATATGACCAGTTTTTAAAAGCATTAAGATACAACATACCTAATTATAATTAATTATTATTATTGTTGTTGTTGTTATTTGTTTCCCTATTATTCCCCTGTACACTTTATAGATAAAGACTGCTTTCACCCATAATTAGCTTCTATGAATAAAAATTATTTTATAAATTTTGACTGAATTTATTAGTAAGAGAACCACAATATACTAGTGTTTAATTTTCTATGTGTATTTTCTAAGTAGTACTCCCTATTGTGGATATATCACACACTGTTTATTTCCTCTGTTAATATACATTTCCATAATTTAGCTTTTGGCTACTAATAAAGTTTTTGTGCATAATCGTGTTCAAATTTTTGAAGAAGCATTATGCAGTTTCTTGGAATTAATATTTTGGAATGGTGAGTTGGGGGTCGCATAATAAGAACATATCTTCATTGCATAAGATTTGGTGATTTCTCTGTGTGTGTGTGTGTGTGTGTGTGTGTGTGTGTGTTTGTGTGTTTGAAAAAGGACATAAAATATCCTGGTGAATGAGCTGGTGGAAAAAGTACTCTGTGATCTCAGATCAATTTGATCAATGGTGTTTTGTGGTCATCATAAATCTTTTCAGAAGATCAATATTAATTTTATCTTTGGAAATTTTAAAATGTACTGTTACACTGTTTATTTGTATGTAATTATATATATGCATAAATATGTATATATATGGTGTGTCTCGCTTTGTTCACAATACATGATTTGAGACTAATTTATATTATTGGTTGTAGCAGTGTTTCACCCCCTCACACTGGAGAGTAATGTTCCATCAAATTGCTCTTTATTTGCTCATTGATAAATTTAGAAAATTTTGATGATTCAGCTATTATGGTTGACCTAAACATACTTCTGCAGTAAGTGTGCAATCTATAAAGAATCATGAGCCTTCCATTCTCTTGATCCATTAACAAGGATTGGGAGACAATTTGATATAACTATGTCAATTTTATTTTTAATAACCATCAAACTTTTTTCAAAGTAGTCATGGCATTTTCCTTTTGCACCAGCAGTAAGTTAGCATCCATCCCTCCATTGCCCATGCCACATGCTGGATAGACTTTCATCTTAGTGTAGAGAGTTATTAAATTAGAGATTTAATTTTTAACTGTATAATGACTAATACAATAACATAATATAATATAATAACAAGTTAATGTGAGTTGCTTATTTCACAAAAGTTACTTACTTTTTTTATTGGTATGTAGTTTGAATGGTATATTTTTCCTAATTTTTTGGAAATTATTTATGTATTTGGGATGTAAGTTTGTCGTATGTGCTATTTAGAATATTATCTTGCTGTTTTAAAGTGTGCTCTTTGGCTCCAAAAACTATCTTTTGACAAGAAGATGTTTTATAGCCATCTTCTCTCCAGCGACTGAGCAGGCAGGTAGAGCCAGGAGTGTAGGGAACACAGGACTGGAAGAGCAGCTGGAACAGGGTCAGTCCAGGCTCCAACAGCACCCAGGAGATGGGCAGCACCACAGCACTCTGTGCCAGGGGAGAGCCAATCAATCACCCATGAGTGCTGAGACAGACTTGCAGGTCCACAGGAGGGACAACCACAAGCCAGAGACAGCAGGACCAACACCAGAGATAACCAGATAGCAAAAGGCAAACACAAGAGCATTACCAACAGAAATCAAGGCAACATGGTGCCATCTGAATCCAATTCTCCCACAACAGAAAGTCCTAGCTACCTCAACACACCAGAAAAGCAAGATTTGGATTTAAAATCACAGCTCATGATGCTGATAGAGGACTTCAAGAAGGATATACATAATGCCCCTAAAGAAATACAGGAGAACACTAGTAAACAGGGAAAAGCCCTTAAAGAAATACAGGAAAACACAACAAAACAGGTGAAGGAATTGAACAAAACTATCCAGGATCTAAAAATGGAGGTAGAAACAAGAAATCACAAAGGAAAACAACTCTGGACATAGAAAACCTAGGAAAGAAGTCAGGAGTCATGGATGCAAGCATCAAAAACAGAATACAAGAGATAGAAGAGAGAATCTCAGGTACAGAAGATATGATAGAAATCATTGACACAACAGTCAAAGAAAATGCAAAATGCAAAATGCAAAATGCTCCCAGCCAAAAACATCCATAAAATCCAAATTACCATGAGAAAACCAAACCTAAGAATCCTTCTTCTATACCTTCTTCTATATAGGTATAGAAGAGAGTGAAGATTTCCAACTTAAATGGCCAGCAAAAGTCTTCAACAAAATTATAGAAGAAAATTTCCCTAACCTAAAGAAAGAGATGCCCATGAACATACAAAAAGCCGACAGAACGCGAAATAGATTGAACCAGAAAAGAAATTCCTCCCATAACATAATAATTAAAACACCAAATGCACTACACAAAGAAAGAATATTAAAAGCAGTAAGGGAAAAAGGTCAAGTAACATATAAAGGCAGACCTATCAGAATTACACCGGACTTCCCATGAGAGACTATGAAAGCCAGAAGATCCTAGGCAGATGTCGTACAGACCCTAAGGGAATGCAAATGCCAACCCAGGCTACTATACCCAGCAAAACTCTCAATTACCTTAGATGGAGAAACCAAGGTATTTCATGAAAAAACAAATTTATACAATATTTTTCCACAAATCCAGCCCTTCAAAGGATAATGAATGGAAAACACGAACAAATGGAGGAAAACTACACACTAAGCAAGAAAATAATCTTCTTTTATTCTTTCATATTTTTATTCGATATATTTTTATTTACATTTCAAATGATTTCCCCTTTTCTAGCCCCCCACTCCCCGAAAGTCACATAAGCCCCCTTCTCTCACCCTGTCCTCCCACCCACCCCTTCCCACTTCCCCGTTCTGGTTTTGCCGAATACTGCTTCACTGAGTATTTCCAGAACAAGGGGCCACTCCTCCTTTCTTCTTGTACCTCATTTGATGGGTGGATTATGTTTGGGGTATTCCAGTTTTCTAGGTTAATATCCACTTATTAGTGAGTGCATACCATGATTCACCTTTTGAGTCTGGGTTACCTCACTTAGTATGATGTTCTCTAGCTCCATCCATTTGCCTAAGAATTTCATGAATTCATTGTTTCTAATGGCTGAATAGTACTCCATTGTGTAGATATACCACATTTTTTGCATCCACTCTTCTGTTGAGGGATACCTGGGTTCTTTCCAGCATCTGGCAATTATAAATAGGGCTGCTATGAACATAGTAGAGCATGTATCCTTATTACATGGTGGGGAATCCTCTGGGTATATGCCCAGGAGTGGTATAGCAGGATCTTCTGGAACTGAGGTGCCCAGTTTTCAGAGGAACCACCAGACTGATTTCCAGAGTGGTTGTACCAATTTGCAACCCCACCAGCAGTGGAGAAGTGTTCCTCTTTCTCCACGCCCTCTCCAACACCTGCTGTCTCCTGAATTTTTAATCTTAGCCATTCTGAATGGTGTAAGATGAAATCTCAGGGTTGTTTTGATTTGCATTTCCCTAATGACTAATGAAGTTGAGCATTTTTTAAGATGCTTCTCTGCCATCCGAAGTTCTTCAGGTGAGAATTCTTTGTATAACTCTGTACCCCATTTTTAAATAGGGTTGTTTGGTTTTCTGGAGTCTAACTTCTTGAGTTCTTTATATATATTGGATATTAGCCCTCTATCTGATGTAGGATTGGTGAAGATCTTTTCCCAATTTGTTGGTTGCCGATTTGTCCTCTTGATGGTGTCCTTTGCCTTACAGAAACTTTGTAATTTTATGAGGTCCCATTTTTCAATTCTTGATCTAAGAGCATACGCTATTGGTGTTCTGTTCAGAAACTTTCTCCCTGTACCGATGTCCTCAAGGGTCTTCCCCAGTTTCTTTTCTATTAGCTTCAGAGTGTCTGGCTTTATGTGGAGGTCCTTGATCCATTTGGATTTGAGCTTAGTACAAGGAGACAAGGATGGATCAATTCACATTCTTCTGCATGCTGACCTCCAGTTGAACCAGCACCATTTGTTGAAAAGGCTATCTTTTTTCCATTGGATGTTTTCAGCCCCTTTGTCGAGGATCAAGTGCTCATAGGTGTGTGGGTTCATTTCTGGATCTTCAATCCTGTTCCATTGATCCTCCTCCCTGTCACTGTACCAATACCATGCAGTTTTTAACACTATTGCTCTGTAGTATTGCTTGAGGTCAGGGATACTGATTCCCCCAGACTTTCTTTTGTTGCTGAGAATAGTTTTAGCTATCCTGGGTTTTTTGTTATTCCAGATGAATTTGAGAATTGCTCTTTCTAACTCTGTGAAGAATTGAGTTGGGATTTTGATGAGTATTGCATTGAATCTGTAGATTGCTTTTGGCAAAATGGCCATTTTAACTATATTGATTCTACCAATCCATGAGCATGGGAGGTTTTCCCATTTTTTGAGGTCTTCTTTAATTCCCTTCTTCAGAGTCTTGAAGTTCTTGTCATACAGATCTTTTACATGTTTGGTAAGAGTCACCCCAAGATACTTTATACTGTTTGTGGCTATTGTGAAGGGGGTCATTTCCCTAATTTCTTTCTCAGCCTGCTTATCCTTTGAGTATAGGAAGGCAACTGATTTGCTTGAGTTGATTTTATAACCTGCTACTTTGCTGAAGTTGTTTATCAGCTATAGGAGTTCTCTAGTGGAGTTTTTTGGGTCACTTACCTAGACTATCATGTCATCTGCAAATAATGATAGTTTGAATTCTTCCTTTCCAATTTGTATCCCTATGACATCCTTATGGTGTCGAATTGCCTGAGCTAGTACCTCAAGTACAATATTGAAAAGATAAGGAGAAAGGGGGCAGCCCTGTCTAGTCCCTGATTTTAGTGGGATTGCTTCAAGTTTCTCTCCATTTAGTTTGATGTTGGCTACCGGTTTGCTGTATATTGCTTTTACTATGCTTACGTATGAGCCTTGAATTCCTGTTCTTTCCAAGACTTTAAGCATGAAAGGATGCTGAATTTTGTCAAATGCTTTTTCAGCATACAATGAAATGACCATGTGGTTTTTTTCTTTGAGTTTTTTTATGTAGTAGATTGCATTGATGGATTTCCGTATATTGAACCAACCCTGCATTCCCGGGATAAAGCCTACTTGATCATGGTGGATGATTGCTTTGATGTGTTCTTGGGTTCAGTTGGCAAGAATTTTATTGAGTATTTTTGCATCGATGTTCATAAGGGAAATTGGTCTGAAGTTCTCTTTCTTTGTTGGATCTTTGTGTGGTTTTGGTATCAGCATAATTGTAGCTTCGTAGAAGGAGTTTGGTAGAGTTCCTTCTGTTTCTATTTTGTGGAATAGTTTGAAGAGTATTGGTGTTAACTCTTCTTTGAAGGTCTGATAGAATTCTGCACTGAAACCATCTGGTCCTGTGCTTTTTTTGGTTGGAAGAATTTCTATGACTCCTTCTATTTCTTTAGGCATTATGGGACTGTTTAGATGATCTATTTGGTCCTGATTTAATTTTGGTATTTGGTATCTGGCAAGGAAATTATCCATTTCCTCCAGATTCTCCAGTTGTGTTGAGTACAGGCTCTTGTAGTAGGATCTGATGATTTTTTGGATTTCCTCAGTTTCCGTTGTTATATCTCCCTTTTCATTTCTAAGTTTGTTAATTTGGATACTTTCTCTGTGCCCTTTGGTCAGTCTGGCTAAGGGTTTATTTATCTTGTTGATTTTCTCAAAGAACCAGCTCCTGGTTTTGTTGATTCTTTGTGTGGTTCTCTTTGTTTCTACTTGATTGATTTCGGCCCTGAGTTTGATGATTTCCTGCCTTCTACTCCTCCTGGGTGAAATAGCTTCTTTTTGTTCCAGGGCTTTCAGGTGTGTCATTAAGCTGGTAATGTATGCTCTCTCCATTTTCTTTTTGGAGGCACTCAAGGCTATGAGTTTCCCTTTTAGCACTGCTTTCATTGTGTCCCATAGGTTTGCGTATGTTGTGTTTTCATTTTCATTGTGTTCTAAAAAGTCTTTAATTTCTTTCTTTATTTCTTCCTTGACCAAGGTATCATTGAGTAGAATATTGTTCAGTTTCCACGTGTATGTGTGTTTTCTGTTGTTTTTGTTGCTATTGAAGACCACTTTTACTCCATAGTGATCTGATAGGAGGCATGGGATTATTTCGATCTTCTTATATTTGTTGAGGTCTGTCTTGTGACCAATTATACGGTCAATTTTGGAGAAGGTACCATGAGGTGGGGAGAAAAAGGTATATTCTTTTGCTTTAGGATATAATGTTCTATATATATCTGTTAAATCTAATTGGTCCAAAGCTTCAATTAGTTTCATTGTGTCCCTGTTTAGTTTCTGTTTTCCTGATTGGTCCATTGAGGAAAGTGCAGTGTTGAAGTCACCCACCATTATTGTGTTAGGCACAATGTGTGCTTTGAGCTTTAATAAAGTTTCTTTTACGAAAGAGGGTGTTCTTGCATTTGGAGCACAGATGTTCAGGATTGAGAGTTCTTCTTGTTGTATTTTTCCTTTGACCAGCAAGAAGTGTCCCTCAGAGTCTCTTTTGATGACTTTGGGTTGAAAGTTAATTTTATCTGATATTAAAATGGCTACTCCAGCTTGTTTCCTGAGACCATTTGCTAGTAAAATTGTCTTCCAGCCTTTTACTCTAAGGTAGTGTTTGTCTTTGACCCTGAGGTGTGTTTCCTGTAAGCAGCAAAATGTAGGGTCCTGTTTACGTATCCAGTCAGTTAGTCTGTGTCTTTTTATTGGGGCATTAAGTCCATTGATGTTAAGAGATATTAAGGAATAGTGATTGTTACTTCCTGTCATTTTTTATGTTATTTTTTAAATTTGATTGGTTAACTTCTTTTGGGTTTGATGAAAGGTTACTATCTTGCTTTTTCCAGGGTGAAGTTCCCTCCTTGTATTGGGATTTTCCTCCTATTATTCTTTGTAGGGCTGGGTTTGTGGATAGATATTGGGTAAACTTGGTTTTGTCATGGAATATCTTAGTTTCTCCATCTACGGTGATTGAGAGTTTTGCTGGATATAGTAGTTTTGGCTGGCATTTGTGTTCTCTTAGAGTCTGCATGAGATCTGCCCAGGATCTTCTAGCCTTCATAGTCTCAGGTGAAAAGTCTGCTGTGATTCTGATAGGTTTTCCTTTATATGTTACTTGGCCTTTTTCTCTTACTGCCTTTAATATTCTTTCTTTGTTTAGAACATTTGGTGTTTTGATTATTATGTGACAGGAAGTATTTCTGTTCTGGTCCAGTCTGTTTGGAGTTCTGTAGGCTTCTTGTATGTTCATGGGCATCTCTCTCTTTAGGTTAGGGAAGTTTTCTTCCATAATTTTATTGAAGATATTTGCTGTCCCTTCAAGTTGTAAATCTTCATTCTCATCTATGCCTATAATCCTTAGGTTTGGTCTTCTCATTGTGTCCTGGATTTCCTGGATATTTTGGGTTATAAGCTTTTTGCATTTTGCATTTTCTTTAACTGTTGAGTCCATGGTTTCTATGGTATCTTCAGCATCTGAGATTCTTTCTTCTATCTCTTGTATTCTGTTGTTGATATTTGCATCTATGTCCCCTGATTTCTTCCCAAGGTTTTCTATCTCCAAAGTTGTCTCCCTTTGAGTTTTCTTAGTTGTTTCTACTTCTGATTTTAGATCCTGGATGGTTTTGCTTAGCTCCTTCACTTGCTTGTTTGTGCTTTCCTGTAATTCTTTAAGATATTTTTGTGTTTCCTTTCATGACCTCAGCCTGTTGACCAAAGTTCTCCTGTATTTCTTTAAGTGTTTTTTTGCGTTTCCTCATTATTGGCTTTTGTATTCTTCTGGATTTCTTTCAATGATTTTTGTGTTTCCCTTGCAAGGGCTTCTAACTTTTGATCCATTTTCTCCTGAATTTCTTTAAGTATGTCCTTCATGTGTTCCTGTACCAGCATCATGACCAGTGATTTTAAATCCAAATCTTGTTTTACTGGTGTGATGGGGTATCCAGGACATGCTGGTAAAGGAGAATTGGGTTCAGATGTTGCCATATTGCCTTGATTTCTGTTAGTGACGGTCCTGCATTTGCCTTTTGCCATCTAGTTCTCGCTGGTGTGAGTTGGTCTTGTCAATGCTGGACTCACCAGTGCAAGCTGCCCCTTCCCAGGTGGCCTCTGGTGCACAGCTTACCTCCTGCATTGCCTGGAGACAGGGTGCTGCTGCCCAGGCCTTTCAGATCCCGAAGCAGACACCTGAAGGCTCCCGCTGGGGCCCGCTGGATTCACCGGAGCACACCGACCCCTCCCCGCTGGCCGCCCGGAAGCCCCTCTTGCCTCCTGCAGGACCTGGAGACATGGTGTTGCAGCCCAGGCTGACCTGGATCCGGAAGCGGTGAGATTTGAGGGCTCCCGCCAGAGGCCTCTGGACTGGAACCTAAGCTCCGTGCCACAGGAGCAAGCTGTGCTGTGACTCCTAGACTGCCTCTGGGTGCACACCAGGTCTCCAGCACTTCCTGGAGACCGAGTGCTGTGGCCCAGGCTCTTCAGATCCCAAAGCAGGCACCTGAAGGCTCCTGCTGGGGCCCGCTGGATTCACCAGAGCACACCGACTTCTCCCCGCTGGCCGCCCGGAAGCACCTCTTCAATAATCTTCTTTTAACAAACCAAAGAGAGCCACACAAACATAACTAGACATCTAATAACAAAAATAATAGGAAGCAACAATCACTTCTCCTTAATATCTCTTAATATCAATGGACACAATTCTCCAATAAAACGACAGACTAACAGACTGGATACATAGGCAGGACCCAACATTTTGCTGCATACAGGAAACTCACGTCAGGCAAAATGACAGACATTGCCTCAGAATATAAGGCTGGAAAAAAAGTTTCCAAGCAAATGGTCCCAAGAAACAAGCTGGTGTAGCCATTTTAATATTGAATAAAATCGACTTTCAACCTAAAGTAATCAAGAAAGATAAGGAAGGACAATTCATACATCAAAGAAAAAAGTCTACCAAGATGAACGCTCAATTCTGAACATATGTGCTTCAAATACAAGGGCAACCACATTCATAAAGGAAACTTTACTAAAGCTCAAAGCGCATATTGCATCCCACACAATAATAGTGGAAGACTTCAACACCCCACTCTTATCAATGAACAGATCAGGGAAACACAAACTAAACACAGAACAGTGAAACTAACAGGAGTTATCAAGCAAATTGATTTAACAGATATCTAAAGAACATTTTATCCTAAAACAAAAGAATATACTTCTTCTCAGAACATCACTATACCTTCTCCAAAACTGACCATATACTCAGTCACAAAACAGACCTCAGCAGATATAAGATGATTGAAATAATTCCAGGCACCCAATCAGATCACCACAGACTAATGCTGGTCTTCAATAACAACAAAAACAACAGAAAGCCCACATACACATGAAAACTGAACAACAATCTACTCAATAATACCTTGGTCAAGGAAGAAATAAAGAAAGAAATTAAAGAGTTTTTAGAATTTAATGAAAACAAAGGCACAACATTCCCAAATTTATGGGAAACAATGAAAGCAATGCTAAGAGAAAAACTCGTAGCTCTGAGTGCCTCCAAAAAGAAACTGGAAAGAGCATACACTAACAGCTTAACAGCACAGCTGAAGGCTCTAGAACAAAAAGAAGCAAATACACCCAAGAGGAGTAGACAGCAGGAAATACTCAAACTCAGGGCTGAAATCAACCAAGTAGAAACAAAAAGAAATATACAAAGAATCAACCAAACCAGGAGCTGGTTCTTTGAAAAAAACAACAAGAGAGATAAACCCTTAGCCATACTAATCAGAGGGCACAGAAACAGTATCCAAATCAGCAAAATCAGAAATAAAAAGGGAGACATAACAATAGAAACTGAGGAAATCCAAAAACTCATCAGATCCTAGTACAAAAGCTTATACTCAACAAAAGTGGAAAATCTAGATGGAATGGACAATTTTCTAGATAGATACTAGTTACCAAAGTTATGTCATGTTCATATATATGATGCAAACAATCCCATAACTCGTAAAAAAAATAGAAGCAGTCATTAATAGTCTCCCAACCAAAACAAGTCCAGGATCAGATAGGTTCAATGCAGAGTTCTATCAGACCTTCAAAGACCTAATACCAATACACTTCAAACTATTCCACAAAACAGAAACAGATGGATCACTAGTCAATTCATTTTATGAAGCCAAAAGTACTCAAATACCTAAACTACACAAAGATGCAGCAAAGAAAGAGAACTTTAGAGCAATTTCCCTTATGAATATCAATGCAAAAATACTCAATAAAATTTTTGCCAACCAAACCCAAGAATACATCAAAACGATCATTCACCATAATGAAGTAGGTTTTAATCCCACGAATGCAGAGATGGTTCAATATATAGAAATCCATCAACGTAATCCACTATATAAACAAACTCAAAGAGAAAAGCCACATGGTCATTTCATTAGATGATGAGAAAGCATTTGACAAAATTCAACACCTCTTAATAATAAAAGTCTTGGAAAGATTAGGAATTCAAGGCCCATACCTAAACATAGTAAAAGCAATATGCAGCAAACCGGGAGCCAACATCAAACTAAATTGAGAGAAACTTGAAGCAATTCCACTGAAATCAGGGACTAGACAAGGCTGTCCACTCTTGACCTGCCTATTCAATATATACTTGAAGTCCTAGCCAGAGCAATTAGACAATAAAAGGAGGTCAAAGGGATACAAATTGTAAAGTGAGAAGTCAAAGTCTCACTATTTGCAGTTTATATGATAGTATACTTCAGTGACCCCAAAATTCCACTAGAGAACTCCTAAACCTGATACACAACTTCAGCAAAGAGGCTGGATATAAAATTAACTCAAACAAATCAGTAGCCTTCCTATACTCAAAGGATAAAGAGGCTGAGAAAGAAATTAGGAAAATGACACCCTTCACAATAGTCACAAAGAATATAAAATTCCTTGGTTTAACTCTAACCAAGCAAGTGAAAAATCTATATGACAAGAACTTCAAGATTCTGCAGAAATTGAAGAAGATCTCAGAAGATGGAACAATCTCCCATGTTCATAGATTGGCAGGATTAATATAGTAAAAATGTCCATCTTGCCTAAAGCAATCTACAGATTCACTGCAATCCTCATCAAAATTCCAACTCAATTCTTCATAGAGTTAGAAAGAGCAATTTCCAAATTTATCTGGAATAACAAAAATCTCAGGATAGCAAAAACTATTCTCAACAATATAAGAACTTCTGGAGGAATCACCATCCCTGATCTCAAGCTATACTACCGAGCAATAGTGATAAAAACTACATGGTATTGGTACAGGGACAGGCAGGTAGTTCAATGGAATAGAATTGAAGACCCAAAAATGAACCCTCACAACTATGGTCATTTGACCTTTGACAAAGTAACTAAAACCATCCAGTGGGAAAAAAGACAGCATTTTCAACAAATGGTGCTGGGTCAACTGGCAGTCAAAATGTAGAAGGATTCAAATTAATCCTTGTATATCCCTGTACAAGGTTCACATCCAAGTAAATCAAGGACCTCCACATAAAACCAGATACACTGAATCTAATAAGAGAAATTGGGAAAGAACCTGGAGCACATGGGCACAGGGGAAATTTTTCTGAAGAGAACACCAATAGCTTATGCTCTAAGATCAAGAATTGATAAATGCAACCTCAAAAAATTGCAAAGCTTCTATAAGGCAAAGGACACTGTCAATAGGACAAAATAGCAACCAACAAATTTGTAAAAGATCTTTACCAACCCTACATCTGATAGAGGGCTAATATTCAATGTATAAAAAGAACTTAATAAGTTAGACTCTAGAGAACCAAATAACCCTTTTAAAAATAGTATACAGAGCTAAACAAAGAAATCTCAACTGAGGAATACTGGATGTCTGAGAAACACCTAAAGAAATGTTCAACATCCTTAATCATCAGGGAAATGCAAATCAAAACAACCCTGAGATTCCACCTCACACCAGTCAGATTGGCTAAGATCAAAAACTCAGGGGACAGCAAATGCTGGAGAGGATGTGGAGAAAGAGAAGCACTCCTCCCTCACTGGTGGAATTCTAAGTTGTTAAAACCATGTGGTTTCTGGGAATTGAACTCAGAGCAGTCAGTGCTCTTAATCTCTGAGCCATCTCTCCAGCCTTTTTCTTTTCTTTTATTGGATATCTTTTTTAATTGACATTTCATATGTTATCCCCTTTCCCTTTCCTCTCTGGAAACCTCCTATTCCATCCTCCCTGCTCTTGCTTCTATGAGGGTGCTCATATATTTTGGGCTAATATATACCCACCCACTTCCACCTACCTGCCCAGGCATTTCACTACACTGGGATGTCCAACCTTCACAGGATCAAAGGCCTCTCCCATTGTTGCACAACAAGGCCATCCTCTGCTACATATGCAGCTGAGGCCAAGGGTCACTGCACGTGAACTCTTTGGTTGGTGGTTTGGTCCCTGAGAGCTCTGGGGAATCTGGTTGATTCATATCGTTGTTCTTCCTATGGGGCTACAAACCCTTTCAGTTCATTCAGTCCTTTCTTTAATCCCTTCATTGGGGACGCTGTACTCAGTACAATGGATGACTGTGAGCATCTGCCTCTGTATTTGGCAGGTTCTGATAGAACCTCTCAGGAGACAGCTATATCAGACTCCTGTCAGCAAGTACTCCCTGGCATCCACAATAGTGTCTGGGTTTGGTGACTGTATATGGGATGTATCCCAATGTGGGGCAGTCTCTGGATGGCCTTTCCTTCAGTCTCTGCTCCACACTTTGTCTTGGTATTTCTCCTGTAATTATTTTGATCTCCCTTATAAGAAGGACCAAAGCATCGACACAATGGTATTCCTTTTTCTTAAGCTTCATATGCTGTGTGAGTTGTATCTTGGTTATTCCAAACTTTTGGGCTACTATCCACTTATTAGTGAGTGCATAATGTGTGTTCTTTTGTGACTGGGTTACCTCACTCAGGATGATATTTTCTAGTTCCATCCATTTGCCTAAGAATTTCTTGAAGTCATTATTTTTAATAGCTGAGTAGTACTCTTTTGTGCAAATTACCACATTTTCTGTATCTATTCCTCTGTTGAGGGACATCTGGGTTCTTCCCAGCTTCTGGCTATTATAAATAAGACTGCTATGAACATATAGGAGCATACGTCCTTGTTATAGGTTGGAGCATCTTTTGGGTATATGCCCAGGTGTGATATAACTGAGTACTCAAGTAGTGTTATGTCCAGTTTTCTGAGGAACAGCCAGACTGATTTCTAGAGTGGTTGTACCAGTTTGAAATCCCACCAACAATGGAGGAGTGTTCCACTTTCTCTACATCTAGCCAGCATCTGATGCCACCTGAGTTTTTCATCTTAGCCATTCTGACTGGTGTGAGGTGGAATCTCAGGGTTGTTTTGATTTGCATATCCCTGATTAATAAAGATGGTGAACACTTCTTTGGGTGCTTCTCAGATGTTCAGTATTCCTCAGTTGAGAACTCTGTTTAGCAATGTACCCATTTTTAACAGGGTTATTTTGTGCTCTGGAGTCTAGCTTCTTGAATTCTTTTTATATATTGGATATTAGCCCTCTAATAGATGTAGGATTGGTAAAGACCTTGTGTGGCTATCTTCTTTGGGTTTGTTGAAAGAAGATCACTTTATTGCTTTTTCTAGGGTGCAGTTTCCCTCCTTGTGTTAGTTTTCTATCTGTTTTCCTTTGTAGGCCTTGATTTGTGGGAAGATACTGTGAAAATTTGTTTTTATCATGTTTATTTTGGTTTCTCCATCTTTTTTAATTAAGAGTTTTGTTGGGTTTAGCAGCCTGTGCTGGTACTTGTGTTCTCTTAGGGTCTCTATGACATCTATCCAGAATCTTCTAGCTTTCATAGTCTCTGGCAAGAAGCCTGGTACAATTCTTTTTTTTTTTTTTAAATCACATAAGGGTCTCTTTATTGCAAATTCAACTTTGGGCTTACACACTGGATGCCAATAGGACTGTTTGGTGAAGCAGCACTGAACTCTCATTGGGACAAGGTTTTATAGAAAATGGAGTGTCCATTTTATAGACTGTCCATTCTGGCAAGCATCTAAATGAATAACTACTGAAAGCCAACAGGTGGGTGCTCTGAAGCAAGACAGTATACAATCACAAATGATCTGTAAGTACATCTGAAAGAATCAAACAAATATTTGATTAACTGTTGCTAGGAAGTAGCAAGGGAGTAACTCTGGCCAAAGATAAGCTGTGGGGTCCTTCCTGGTACTTGGGTTTAGCTGCAGGCCAGGTTCTCAGGCTTTATCATTATGATAAGGATGATGATGATGATGATGATGATGATGATGATGATGATGATTTTCTTAAAATGGAGGCTGTTCTTCTACATGCAGACATCCACTTAAACCAGAAACATTTATTGAAGATGCTTTATTTTTCCAGTGTATTGTTTTGCCTTATTTGTCAAAAGTCAAATATCCCTAGGTATAAGTGAGTTGACCCCACTGATCAATTTGTCTATTTCTGTACCAATATCATACAGTTTTTATTACTACTGCTCTGTAGTACAGCTTGAGATCAGGGATGTGATTCCTGATGAAGTTCTTTTATTGTTCAGGATTGTTCTAGCTATCATCTTAAAAACAAAGCCTAAAAATCTCTTTAGGCTTCTTAAATTGCTATTTTGAGGAATGTGAGAGGTATTGGCACTAATTCTTTGAAGGTGTGGTAGAATTTTGTGCTGAATCTATCTGGACCTGGTCTTGTTTTTATTGGAGGACATAACTACTACTTCTATTTCACATTTAGGATTGCAATATACTTTTCATAAATTTTTCCCTTGATGAGTATGTGGTGTCTTGCCCTATATCTTCTCATTAATTTTGATTTGAAGCTTCAGATCTTAAAACAGCCTACTTGCTTGCTTCTTGAGTCTACTTGCCAGAAATATATTTTTTTCCAATTTGAAAATTCCTTGTTTAGCCCTGTACCCCATTTTTAAATCAGATTATTTGTGTAGCTGGTACAATTCTGATACGTCTGCATTTATATGTTACTCGACCTTTATTCTTTACTGCTTTTAATATTCTTTCTTTGTTTTGTGCGTTTGGTGTTTTGATTATTATGTGACAGGAGGAATTTCTTTTCTGTTCTAATCTATTTGGAGTTCTGTAGACTTGTATGTAAGTGGGCATCTCTTTCTTTAGGTTAGGGAAGTTTTCTTCTATAATTTTGTTGAAGACATTTATTGGCCTTTTAAGTTAAGAATTTTTCACTCTCTTCTATACATATTATCCTTAGGTTTGGTCTTCTCATTATGTCCTGGATTTCTGGAATGTTTGGGATTAGGAGTTCTTTGCATTTTGCATTTTTGTTGACTGTTGTGTCAATGTTTTCTTATGGTATCTTCTGCACCTGAGATTCTCTTCTATCTCGTGTATTCTGTTGGTGAGTCAGGATCTATGACTCCTGATCTCTTCCTTCGGTTTTCTATCTCTAGAGTTATCTCTCTTTGTGATTTCTTTATTGTTTTTATTTCCATTTTTAGATCCTGGATGGTTTTGTTCAATTCCTTCACCTGTTTGATTGCATTTTCCTGTAATTCTTTAAGGGATTTTTGTGTTTCTTCTTTAAGGGATTCTACCTGTATATCTGCATTTCCTGTATTTCTTTAAGGGAGTTATTTATGTCCTTGTTAATGTCCCCTATCATCATCATCATGAGATATGATTTTAAATCAGAGTCTTGCTTTTCTGGTTTGATGGGGTATTCAGGACTTGCTGTGGTGGGAGAACTTGGTTCTTATGATGCCAAGCAGCCTTTGTTTCTGTTGCTTATATTCTTGATCTTGCCTTTCACCATCTGGTTATCTGTAGTGCTACCTGCCCTTGCTGCCTCTAACTGCAACCTGTCCCTCCTGTGATCCTGGTTGTGTCAGAACTCCTCAAAGTCCAGCTGTCTCTGTGATCCTGTGATTCTAGGATCCTGTGATCCTGAGATCCTGGGTGTGTCAGAGCTCCTGGGTAGGAGTCAAACTGCCTCTGGGATCCTGAAATCCTAGTGTGACCAAGCTCCTGAGGTCCTTTTGTGTCTAGCTTTCTCTGGGTGTTACAGGGGTGGGTGGGGAGCCAGAGCCCTGGGATCGCTCTGGGCACAGGTACAAGCTGGAAAGAACCTATGTCTCTGGCTGGGGGTTTGTGTTTCCCTGGTTCCTGTGTGGGTCCCAGTAATGCTGGGTGTTGGGAAAGATGTTGTGACCTCTACTGTGATCTTGAATGTGTCAGAGCTCCAGTGTCACTAGGTGTGTCTGAACTGAGAGTCGAGCTTCCTCTGTGATCCTGTGATCCTGTGATCCTGTGATTCAGAACACCTGAGAGTTGGGCTCCCTCTGGGTGTTATAAGATTGGGTGCAGAGCCAGCACCCCAGATCTCCTCCAGATGTAGGTTCAACTGGAACCCATGCCACTGGCTGGGCAGGGGTTTATGTGTCCCTGGATCCTGGGGTTCCCAGTTATTCCAGGTGTTGGGGCAGATGTTGTGGCCTCCTCACCTGTGATCCTGGGCATTTTAGAGCACCTGTGAGTTGAGCTCTCTCTGGGTGTTGTGGGACTGGGTGTGGAGCCAGTGCCCAAGGTTTGCTCAGGACACATGTTCAAACAAGAAGTAGCTTGTCAATTTCTAAGAAGATGAAATTACTAGTATTTTGAGTGAGATTCAATTTAGGAAGAGCTCACACATAAAACACAACTTAACCTGTGCTGCACATGGGCTCTTTTTTCCTTAACCTTGTCAAATTTCTCCCTAAATCTGTCATATTTTAATTTATGCAAACAGAACAAAAAATCCCAAAATCCTTATGTTTGCATACTAAGTACAAAATAGTCATTCAACATTTTACGCTGAAGTATGACATGATTTTTTATATTTAATTTGTTAAGTTGTGATGACACTGATATTACTATAGTATTTCATACTGGCCTGAGGCAAAACACTTTACATATAAATTTAAATTATTTTAAATTAAATTTAATGATTAAAAATTCCATTCCTTATTGTCATAATGCAGCTGCAGGACTTGTAGCACATTTTTTTTTAATTTTTCTTTTTTTAATTATATATTTGCTTTATTTACATTTCAAATGTTAACCCCTTTCCATGTTACCCCACCAAAAACCCCCTATCCCATCCTCCCTCCCCCTGCTCAGCCCCCTGCCCCCAATTTCCTGACTTGCATTACCCTATTCTGGGGAATCGAGCCTTCACATGACCAATAGGCCTCTCCTCTTATTGGTGTCTGAAATAGTCATCTTCTGCTACATATGTAGCTGGAACCATGAGTCCCTCTATGTGCACTCTTTGGTTGGTGGTTCCTGGGAGCTCTGGAGATACTGATTGGTACATATTGTTCCTCCTCAGGAGCTGCAAACCTCTTCCGCTCCTTTGGTTCTCTCTCTAGATGCTCCATTGGGGATCCTAGTCTCATTCTATTGGTTGGCTGTGAGCCATGGGTGTTTTGATCTACTTTCCAATAAGGATCAAAGTATCCACACTTTGGTCTTCCTTCATCTTGAGCTTTATGTAGTCTGTGAATTGTATCTTGGGAATTCTGAGCTTTTGGGCTAATATCCACTTATCAGCAATTGCATACTGTGTGTGTTTTTTATGACTGAGTTGTCTCACTCAGGATAATATCTTTTAGCTCCATCCATTTGCCTAAGAATTTCATGAATTTGTTGTTTTCAATAGTTTTAATAGTACTCCATTGTGTAAATGTACCACATTTTCTGTATCTATTTCTCTATTGAGGGACATCTGGGTTCTTTCCAGCTTCTGGCTATAATAAATAAGGCTGCTGTGAACATAGTGGAGCATGTGCCCTTATTACATGTTGGATCATCTTCTGGGTATATGCCCAGAAGTGGATAGCTGGGTCCTCAGGTAGTGCTATGTCCAATTTTCTAAGGAACCTCCAAACTGATTTCCAGAGTGGTTTTACCAGCTTGAATCCCACCAGCGATTGAGGAGTGTTCCTCTTTCTCCACATTCTCTCCAGCATTTGCTGTCCCCTGAGTTTTTGATCCTGGTCATTCTGACTGGTGTGAGATGGAATATCAGTGCTGTTTTGTTTTGTATTTCCCTGATGATTAAGGATGTTGAACATTTCTTTAGGTGCTTCTCAGCCATCTGGTATTCCTCAGTTGAGAATTCTTTGTTTAGCTTTGTACACCATTTATTAATAGGGTTATTTGGATCTCTGGAATCTAACTTCTTGAGTTCTTTATATATATATCATATATATGATATTAGCACTCAATCGAATGTAGTAAAGATCTTTTCCCAATCTGTTTGTTGCCATTTTGTCCTGTTGACAGTGTCCTTTGCCTTACAGAAGTTTTGCGATTTTATGAGGTCCCATTTGTCAATTCTTGATCTTAGAGCATAAGCCATTGGCGTTCTCTTCAGGAAAATTTCCCCTGTGCCCATGTGCTCCAGGTTCTTCTCCACTTTCCCTTCTATAAGATTCAGTGTATCTGGTTTTATATGGAAGTCCTTGGTGCACTTGGATGTGAACCTTGTACAGGGATATACAAATGGATCAATTTGCATCTTTCTACATTTTGACTGCCAGTTGGCCTAGCATCATTTGTTGAAAATACTGTCTTTCTTCCACTGGATGGTTTTAGCTCCTTTGTCAAAGATCAAGTGACCATAGTTGCGAGGGTTCATTTTTGGATCAATTCTATTCCATTGATCTACCTGCCTGTCTCTGTACCAATACCATGTAGTATTTTACCACTATTGCTTGGTAGTATAGCTTGAGGTCAGGGATGGTGATTCCACCAGAAGTTCTTATATCGTTGAGAATAGTTTTTGATATCCTGGGATTTTTGTTATTCCAGATAAATTTGGAAATTGCTCTTTCTAACTCTATGAAGAATTGAGCTGGAATTTTGATGGGGATTGTGCTCTTTGTATATTCTAGACACTGATCCTCTGTCATATGTGTGGCTGGAAGAATCTCTTCTCCCATGTTGCAAACCTCCTTGTCACTCTCTACACACTTCTATTTGTTGAACAGAAACTCCTTATTTTCTTGAGATTCCATTTGTCAAAAGTTGGTCTTCTTTCCTGCACTAATAGAGTCCCATCTGAAAGTTCTCACCTGTGCCTATAAGTTGATTTATAGTCCCTACTTTTTTCATCTAGCCATTCCAAGTTATCAGGCCTTCTATTGAGGTATTGAGGTCCACCTGGAGTTGAATTTTGTTCAAAGTGAGAGGCAGGGATTGAATTCCATTTTGGCATGTAGATATCCAGCACTATTTGCCTAATAAACTGCCCTTTCTCTAGTGTTGGCTTTGAGATATTTGTCAAAAAATTTGTTAGCTGTAGTTTCTTGGATTTATAGATAGATTTTTATATATACTCCATTGGTCTCTCTATATGTTTCCAAGCCAGTACCGTGCTGTTTTTAATGCTTTGGCTTTGCAGGATAACTTGAAACCAGCTGTGCTGAGTCTCCTACAGTATTCTTTCTGCATTGACTATCCTTGTTCTCTTCAGCTTCCATATAAGTTTAATCACTGCTTCTTTTTTTTCTATGCCTGTGAAGGCTGTCCCTAGGATCTTAACTGAGGTTGCTCTGAATCCGTCGATTACCTTTGGCAGGGTGGCCATTTTCACAATATTGATTTTCTGATCTATGAGCATCAGAGTTCTTTTCATTTTCTAGTGCCTTCAATTTATTTCTTGTCTAATGCCTCTATTTTAGAGGTCTTTAATTTAATTTATTCCATGGTATTTGGGCAAGGTTGGCAACTATGAATGGGATTGTTTCTCTGATTTCTTTTCTGTATGTTTGTCAGTGTACAGGAAGGCTATTGACCTTTTTGTGCTGGTTTTATATCCTGCTGTGTTGCTCAAAGTGTTTCCTAGTGCTAAGAGCTTTGGGTGGGGTCTACAGGGTCTCTTATGTATGGAACAGTATAATCTGTAAGTAGTGACTTGCCTTCTTGTTTCCCTACTTATCTGCCTTTTGTGTCTCCTCGATGACGGAATGATGTCAGCTTGAATATGATGAGTGACCTTTCAGAAGTGACCTTGGATTAAATTTGCTAGTATTTGCTGAAAATATTTGCATCTATGTTTACCGAGGAGGTCAGTCTATGATTGTACTTAATTGTTTAGTCTTTATCTTTGACATCACTGTAATACTGTGTTACCGACCGTGTTGGGGGTTTGCCGCGGGGTAACCAGGGTTCCTTGGTCCAGGAAGACACAGGTCCGGTGGAAACATGACAAACCGACATGACCACAGAGGTGGTTTAAAATCTGAGTGTATTTCTCGGGTATCTCTCAAAGTCCAGTCCAGTCAACATCTCGAATTAAGCATCATATACACTTGTAAAAGGCTAGTTAGGCTTTCTCAGGCAGTACAGGGTGTTTACCCATAGTCCAGGGTCCATGTGGCTAAACTGCTTCTTCATCTTGGTCTCGATGTCTCGATGTCTCGCCGGCTCGGGAGCTGAAGAAGGATGGTTCTTGTGCCTAGCCTCCTGGCGAAAATGGCGACATTGTAGAACTTGTCTGGGGGTTAGGGGAGTGTGGCTAGGTGGCGTGGGGGAAGGTGTCCAGGTGGGCCCTTGCCTGGGCACCTCTGTCCCTGAGGGACCACACACACACAGACATGGTATAGAATAGAGTTTATTCAGAGTAGAGGATGGGAGTTAGTGGTAGAGAGAGGGAAGGAGAGAGAGAGAGAATAGAGAGAGTGGAGGCCGGCCATGACCATGTGGAGGGGGAAAGAGCCCCAGGGGCAGAGAGGTGAGAGAGTGTGGGAGAGCCGAGAGCAAAGAGGGAGAGGAGGAGCAAGTAGCCCCTCTTATAGTGGGCCAGATCTACCTGGCTATTGCCAGGTAGGTGTGGGGTGGAGCTTAGACAAAACCCCAACAGTCTTGCTTGCACTGTCTTTTAAGAGTCCTTTTGTCTAGTCTGCCGGTCGTATTCTTCTCTGTGCCATGCTTGGGGCCATCGAGGGCCCTGGGCGATCAGCTCTAATGGTTAGCTCTGGTAGCAGCCTCTAGCCTCTAGCCTGGTAAAGCTAACTGGCTACAGCTTGATGAATTAACTAACTCATTTCTCCTCTGAGTGTCTCTCTCTTAGGTAGAGAGAATCTATTGCCTCTCTGTAAATCAAAAGTATCTATTGTCTGTCTCTCTGACATTCTCTCTCTCTCTCTCTCTCTCTCTCTCTCTCTCTCTCTCTCTCTCTGACTCTCTGTGACTCAATTTAGTCTCTCTGAGTTAGTAAGTATAAACTGTATCCTGAATCCCTGAATCACACCTGGTTAAGCTAAGAAAAGTTGTTTTCCTTAAGGGCTCCCTGCGTGAGGCCTGTAACACAAAAGGCCAATTCCTCATAAAGCTTCCCTTGCTATTCGGATGGGCCTGAGATAGCCTGTCTGCAAGCAAAATCAAGAGTCAACAGGCGGAACTAGATTAACTTGTGGGGGGAGGTAGCTAGGGACCAACTCAAATGTTAATATTTTCAAATAACCAACTCTTCACTTAATTGACACTCTTTTATTTTGTTTATATTTCATTAATTTTTACCCTGATTTTAATTATTGTCCCATATAAGTTTTGAGGTTTGGGGTGTTCTTATTGTTCCAAATCAAGAGGGTGCATAATTAGAGTTTCCGTTTGCCATCTTCCAGCTGTTTTATATAGGAGCTTAGGGCTGTACACTTTTCTCTTAAAATTGCCTTCATTTAATCCCATAGACTTCATTGTGTTGTGCTTTCATTTCCACTCAATTCTGGGAATGTTTTCATTTCCTTCTTAGTTTATTATTTTCCAATTTTTACCTAAAAATGCATATTTTATTAGATCAATGTAACAGTCCTAATGTTAGTACATTTTTTAAGTATTAAGGAGAAAGTTATAATATGTACTTGGAAAACTGGATAAAGATTCATATAGACCCTGTGCTTGCTGCTTCAGTCTCTGTTTTTATATGAGCTTTTGTTCAATTGATTTGGAGAGTGTTGTTCTGCTGGTGTCCTTCGTTTCCTGTGGCTCTCACATTCCTTCCTCCTCCTTTTCCACAGGGTTTCCTAAGCTCAGAGGGGATGGATTTGGTCATGACAACTTACTTAGATCTATGAGAAACAAAGTCTCCCATTCTGAGAGGTTGTGGGAATCAGTGCTTGTCCATATCTGCTACAGGAGGGCGCTTCTCTGATGATGGCTGACCATGGCACCAATTAATAAATACAGAAAAGTATTACTAGGACTCATTTTATTGTTACTTTTAACTTTTTTAGACCAGTAATATTTGATTTTACTGTAGGTTTCTGGAATATGTAGTCTCTGGTCCTTTATCACCCAAATAGTGTCAGATATGTGTTCCATTTCATGGAGAAGGCCTTATAATATAATCAGATATCAGGTGGTTACTGCCACAAGCTCTGTGCCACCATTGCTCTAGCATGGTATTGGTGCAAAATTGAACACATCAATCAATGAAATTTAATTGGAGACCTGGTCATACATGAGTACCTGATTGTGATAAAGTAAGGAACACATACTGGAAAGAGAGCATTTTGCACAAATGTCACTGACTAAACTAGATGGCTGCATGTAAAATAGTGCAAATAGATCCAAACCTGTCAGCCTGCACCAAACTCAACTTCAAATGTATAAATGATCTTGATATAAAATCAAATATGCTAAACTTGATAGAAGAGAAATTGGGAAATAGCCACGAACTCACTGGGACAGGAAAAGATTTTTGGAACAGAATGCCATAAGTGCAGGCACTAAGATCAGCAATTAATAAATGGGACCTCATGAAACTGAAAATCTTTTGTAAGGCAAAGAATATTGACATTTGTACACAGCCAATAGAATGGAAATATATTTTAGAAACTCCCCATTCAATAGAGGACTAGTATTCAAGAAACTATATCATGAAATTCACAGGCAAATGGGTCACCCTGAATGAGGTAACACAGACCCAGAAAGAGAAATAGAATCAGTGTCTTGCTCAGCCATCATCAGAGAAGCTTCCTCCTGTGGCAGTTGTGAACAAATCCATAAATCCATATGTCTTAGGGTTTGTATTCCTGCACAAAACATCATGACTTGGAAGCTAGTTAGAGAGGAAAGGGTTTATTCAGGTTACACTTCCATGTTGCCATTAATCACCAAAGGAAGTCAGAACAGGAACTCACATAGGGCAGGAACTTGGAGGCAGGAACTGATGCAGAAGCCCTGGAGGGATGCTGCTTATTGGCTTCCTTCCCCTGGCTTCCTCAGCTTGCTTTCTTATAAACCAGGACCACCAGCCCTGGGATGGCACCACCCACAATGGGCTGGACCCTTCCACCTTGATCACTAATTGAGAAAATGCCTTACAGCTGGATCTTATGAAGGCTTTTCCTCAAGGGAGGCTTCTTTCTCTGTGAAAACTCCAACTTGTGTCAAGTTGACACACAAAACCAATAAGTACATTATAGATAGCCAGATAATGTGCAGAGAATGAGAAATGGTCTTAGCCCTCTGGTACGTCACCATTAAATCCTTCTCCTTGGGACTCAGGAGAAGAGGGAGAAGAGGAGAAGAAGAGCTCTATGGTGAAGAAGAAGCAGAAAGAGTGTAAGAGCCAGAGGGTATGGAGGACACCAAGGAAATCAATCCCTGTAAGTCAACAGTACCAATGCACATATGAATTTTGAGACTGAGGCAGCATTCACAAGGCCTGCACTAGATGGGATTCTAGAATTGAAAGAAATGGACATGTGCTCCTATCCTGAAACCAGAAGCTGTCTCCAATTGCTTCCCGCACTAAAATGAAAATTTAGGTTTTTCCAAGAGAATCATTGGGGTAACAAACTACTTTTAAGAATAGGCTTCATGCCAGTGTTAGATGGCCAACAGAAAACAAATTTATGGATGTAGGTTTAGATTCTTCTAAACCTACTTTTAAAAAGAGTTCTTACATGCTTCAACCCTCCTTGTAGTTCACCATCCAAAGGCAGTGGAGAAAAGTTTGTAAATAGAACAAGGGGATGTGGACTAGCTTAGAAGTAGTTCTTTGATGCAATTCCAATCCCCTTCTTCAGTATACCAGCAGTCCAATTCAGTAGTATCAGGATAGAAAACATGAATCAGCAGTGGTGGCACAATCCAGCAGAAACAGCCAGGCCTCCGATCAGCAAGAGTGACCACAACCAGCTGGACACCATTTGCTCTCTGTCATGCCTATCTCAACAAAAGGAAGATCAGCAAAGACATGAGACCAACAAAGCATTGCAAGGTTAGCTATGCAAAGCACCCCATCACTGACCTACTTATACTCTCTCCAACATCACATGTTCTCTTATGGAATGTGCCTCAGCAAAACATCCAGACACAACCAGAAACTTCCACTTCACTCAGCAAAACATCCAGATACAACCAGAAACTTCCACTTCACAAGCACATTTTGAGAGGTTCCTTACCTCATAATCTCATGCCATATCATAATGTCATTTCCTTTTTGTATTTTTCATTTTTACTTTTTTGTAACCCTAGAGGTCCTTTGCAAATATATTATGCAGTATAGATTTTTATGAAATTTCTGAATGACTGAATGAGTGAGTCTCTGGGTCTTTGTTTCTTGTGCCTCTTCATGGGCTCTTTTTCTTGTTTGTTTTTCTGATGTGGTAGATTTTGTTTTACCCTGTTTGTTTTATTTTATTTTATTATCATCCCTTTGAACCATGTTTCTTTTCTTCCCAAGAGACAAAATGTGAATAGGTGTGGATGGGGGAGAAGTGGGAAGGAACTGGGAGGGGAAAGAGAATCGGGGTATAGTTTGTGAGAAAGGAATCTATTTCCAATAAAAGAAAAAAATTAAAAGGAAACTAATAATAAAAAGATCATTTTGACATGGCAATTACTTTACAGCCTGTACTACTAAAGCCCTGCAGTTTATTCTCTATTGAATTTTTGGTGCATCTTTATTGCCTGTACTTAGTTATCTGCCACCTACAGTCTCAATAGATCCTATGCCAATATATGTGTCCTGTATCCAAAAAAGGACACATCATGACAAAATTTCCAAAGTTACACAAAAGAATTTTTCAACAAAATTTAGCTGTTATTCAGATAGCCCTGCTTTCATATGACTTATTATTCTCTCTTGCAACTTTCAAAACCTTTTCTCTGCTCTGTTTTTAGTGTTTTAACTGTCACATGTATGTCACGGTAGTTCCCTCCCCCATCTATTTGGGGTTATTTTTTGTGGGGTTCTCATGGATCTCTCTCTAGATTTTAGAAATTTTCTTTGATTAATATTTTGTCAAGTATTACCTTTTCTTTGGAGTTCTTCTCCTCCTGCTATGCACATAATTCACAGGTTTGGGCTGCCTGTGTGGGCCTGTGTATCAGAGGCTATCCAAGGAGATCTCTGGCCAGGTTGGAGGGTTCAAGGGAAAGGGAAAGGGAAAGGGAAGGGCATGAGCAGGAAGGTGGAATTGTGGGTGAACTAGGTAGAATTAGAGGGCTGGCTAGCCAGGGAGGAGCGTGCAGCGGGGAGGAAAGTGCAGTGGAGCTTCAGGTGGTGAAAGTTTCCCAGAGAACAGTTCTCTTCCAGGTGTTACAACTCTTATGACAGAAGCTCTCAGATGACAGAGTAATTCTCATATACCTCTATTCCTTCTAGATAGGATCTTATACAGTTTTGGGTGTGTTGGGATCTAATAGTAGATGCTTCCTACTGGCTTGGTCTGAGATATTAGGGATGCCTCATCTACATGTGGAAGGGTTTGGGGCATTGCCCCTGTGTAACTGATGACCACAAAATCTCTCTACAGGGTCTGCAGCTACATGCCAGGGCCCTGGTGCAGGGAGCAGGCAATGCTTCTATCTCTTCAGTGTCTCTTGGGCTTCTAGGTTGACCTTTCCAGGCTTCCTCTCATGGCCCACCACCCCGCACCTGTGTGTGTCCCAAAACTCCTCCATACTGTTTATGTTTTTAATCGTTTTCTTTGAGCAATACAGTTTCTTTACCTTGTCTTCAGTGCCTCACCATCCATTTTGCTGGTGAGCCTTTCTACTGAGCTCTTTGCTACACTTTACCTGCTTCATCTCTAGGTTTCTCTTTCTTTATTTGATTGGATTTTCATATCTTGAGTTGTCCTCATTATTTCAACCATTTGTTTATTCTTGGGTATCAACCATTTTAATCCTATGATTGTTAAATTTATTTAGGGGTTGGCATGCTTGTTTGATGCTCTGAACTCACTAAATATGTTTACAATAGTTCTTTTGACTGCTGTGCCTTTCATTTCGTATAGATATCCTAGAGGAATATTATAGAGCTAGTGATGCTTGAAGTGGACACATTGTCTTTGTTTTTCATAATTTTTGTGACATTGTAATTGATTTTGGCATATTTAGGATATTGTTTTCTTCTGATATTACTTTTCAGCACCCCAGTCACAGTCCCAAAGCAAATTGGGTCTGGTGGCTTGAGGGACGAGGAATTATGTTTTGAGGCCAGGCCATGCACACTTCAAGGAGTACATGTAATGCTGGTCCATAGTTTGAGAGGCACTGGGGAAGAGGAGGAGTCTCTGGTTAGGAATAGAAAATCTACATGGAGAGATTGAATCTTCTCTGAAAGTAGCTCAGGCCAAGATACAGGACGGGCCGTTTCTATTACTATTTCATGATCCACTTGGAGTTGAGTTTAGTACAAGGAGATAAGGATGGATCAATTCGCATTCTTCTGCATGCTGACCTCCGGTTGAACCAGCACCATTTGTTGAAAAGGCTATCTTTTTTCCACTGGATGTTTTCAGCTCCTTTGTCGAGGATCAAGTGACCATAGGTGTGTGGGTTCATTTCTGGATCTTCAATCCTATTCCATTGATCCGCCTGCCTGTCACTGTGCCAATACTATGCAGTTTTTAACACTATTGCTCTGTAGTATTGCTTGAGGTCCCGGATACCGATTCCCCCAGAATTTCTTTTGTTGTTGAGAATAGTTTTAGCTATCCTGGGTTTTTTGTTATTCCAGCTGAATTTGAGAATTGCTCTTTCTAACTCTATGAAGAACTGAGTTGGGATTTTAATGGGTAGTGTGTTGAATCTGTATATTGCTTTTCTTTGGTCAGATTTTCATGACCACCATGTTGGGTCTGGAGGCACAGAGCACAAACTCACTTCGCAGGGCCCAAACCCAAGGGAACTGCACTGAGCTACTGTGGAGCACCAGAACAAAGTCATAGTCAGATGGGGTTCTGAGCAGTGGCAGGGTCACTTGCTAGGATCTGCACGGAGTAGCTTTGGCATGGAGTAACTGTGGCATGGACTAGCTGTGGCAGGTGAGTTCAAAGAAAGAGCAGGCCCGGGGCTGTGGCAGCATCTGGACTCCTTTACTACAGCCTGAGTTGGAGGTTCTACATGAAATGGTTCTGAGATTGGAGGGGGAAGGGTTCACAGGTGTCAGGTGTGGTTCTTTTGCCTAAATCAGAGCCAGAAGGCCTGGTGGAGCAGCTGTGGTGGGCAGGAGAGGCCCCTGACTGCTGTGATGTGAAACTAAGACATGAGAAAATAATGAAGCCATATTGTATCTGTCTCTACTTGATTTGGGTCCCTTTTCTATTAATTTTTTTCTTTTTCTTTTTTTAAATTCGGTATATTCTTTATTTACATTTCAAATGATTTCCCCTTTTCTGGCTCCCTACTCCCTGAAAGTCCCATAAGCTCTCTTCCCTCCCCCTGTTCCCCCATCTACTCCTTCCCAAGTTCCCTGTTCTGGTATTCCCCTATACTGCTGCATTGAGTCTTTCCAGAACCAGGGGCCACTCCTCCGTCCGTCTTGAACATCATTTAATATGTGGATTATGTCTTGAGTATTCAAAGTTTCTAGGCTAATATCTATTTGTCAGTGAGTGTATACCATGATTGATCTTTTGAGACTGGGTTACCTCACTTAGGATGATGTTCTCCAGCTCCATCCATTTGTCTAAGAATTTCATGAATTCATTGTTTCTAATGGCTGAATAGTACTCCATTGTGTAAATATACCACATTTTCTGTATCCATTCCTCCGTTGAGGGACACCTGGGTTCTTTCCAGCTTCTGGCTATTATAAATAAGGCTGCTATGAACATAGTGGAGCATGTGTCCCTATTGCATGCCGGCGACTCCTCTGGATATATGCCCAGGAGTAGTATAGCAGGGTCCTCCGGAAGTGTCATGCCCAGTTTTCTGAGGAACCGCCAGACTGATTTCCAAAGTGGTTGCACCATCTTGCAATCCCACCAGCAGTGGAGGAGTGTTCCTCTCTCTCCACATCCTTGCCAACACCTGCTGTCTCCTGAGTTTTTGACTTTAGCCATTCTGACTGGTGTGAGGTGAAATCTCAGGGTTGTTTTGATTTGCATTTCCCTAATGATTAATGAGGTTGAACATTTCTTAAAGTGCTTCTCAGCTCTCCGAAGTTCTTCATGTGAAAATTCTTTGTTTAGCTCTGTACCCCATTTCTTAATGGGATTATTTGGTTCTCTTGGTTCTACCTTCTTGATTTCTTTGTATATATTAGATATTAGCCCTCTGTCAGATTTAGTGTTGGTGAAGATCCTTTCCCAATCTGTTGGTTGCCATTTTGTTCTTTTGACAGTGTCCTTTGCCTTACAGAAACTTTGTAGTTTTATGAGGTCCCATTTGTCAATTCTCGATCTTAGAGCATAAGCTATTAGTGTACTATTCAGGAACTTTTCCCCTGTGCCCATGTCCTCAAGGGTCTTCCCCAGTTTCTTTTCTATTAATTTCAGTGTGTCAAGTTTTATGTGGATGTCCTTGATCCACTTGGAGTTGAGCTTAGTCTTGGAATATTTTTAATGAGTGTTCGCATCTCTCGCAACTTACCCCAAAGTCTATTTTGTTTGATATGAATATAATGATGCCAAACAAATGATCAATATGTCATAATAAAAGACAAAACTCACAGCAAAGTGTTAACGGACCAGTCATCTCCAAAAACATCATGTATGGCATGGCATTTTTATAAAAATAGAAATGGCTAAAGTAAGCATAAGCTATACATCAATTGAAATGAATTATAAACTGCTAAAGGGAATGATAACATGAAAGAGGGTCATTTATATGGAAGTAAGAAAGAAACCCAGTGCTGAAGGAGGATGGTCATGTGTCTGCAGTTTTCAAGATAATACATAGTTTAACTAGCAAGATAACATTATCTAAATTTGTGTTTATTACATTATGCTAATTAGCCAAGTTAACAAATTATAACAGCAGCTAAGCTACATGCTGTATAATGATAAGGGATTTATATCAAATATGAGGTCTGGGATGTGTGTGTGCCAGAACAGCATAGAAAAAAAATCATTGTTACCTCATCCTCAAGTCAGGCTTACCCTTGACTGTTCTATGTATTAGGTCAAGGAAATGGAGCCACAGAAGATAACTGCCTTGTGAGCATTAAAAACATAATTATTATATTTCCTTGTCAACTTTTATTGTTTGCAACTGATAAAGTTACTAGTTACAGTAATATCAGTCACTTGACAATTACCCACTTAATCCCAAATATAAGCTTTTATTTTGTTTTCACATTTAGACTTTGTAATGTATCAATGTATTTTATTGAAAATAGTTTTTTATACAATATATTCTGAAGATGGTTTCCCTCCCCCAGCTCCTCCGAGATTCTCTGCACTAGACCACCTATCCAAATCGATACCCCTTTCGATCTCTCCTGTTAAAAAAACCAACAGGCATCTTTTCAAAAGGAAAATATAATGATAAAATAAAAACAAACAAACCTGAATAGGACAAAAAAATTAACAGAAAAAAGAAAAGAACTAAAGAAAAAGCATGAGAAACCATAGAAACACATAGAGACACACATGTATACATACAGAAATCCTATACAGACTCCCTCAGAAACCATCATATAAAATCAAAAGACCCACAGGGTTAAGAAAACATGTTCAGACAAAAGATTATTAGATACAAATTTCAACAGACACATTCATTTATGGAATTGAACTGAAGACCCATTTTTTTTCTTTAAGAAGACTTCTTATTGTAAATGAATTCTTTACTCACATTAATGAGTACTGTGTATTGATGTTTACATTACACGAGCCTTCAGGAATGAAAAGCAGGTGTTTGATGATTCCTAGTCTGTCATGGTGTAACTAGGATACAGGAATTTGACATTTAAACCACTGTCTGTTGCTTGCTTGCTTTGTGAACTTAGAGATCCAGAAATAATGAAAATTGGCTCTTCGTTTTACATAATCAAGCAATTATATACTTCAAATGTGTTTTATTTATCTGAGATCCAGAGGATAGTTTCTCCCAGTTGCCTTTTTTTCTCTGTAGGTCTTCAGTAATTGAATGCAAGGAATATTTCAAAATACTAAGATCATGATATTTTACTACTGCAGTCTTTAACTGTATCAAAATGTCTCCTGTCAGTAGCACACACCTAGTATTCTGATAGACGATATTCTGTTTTAGAATTATCACAGTGCTATCTGTGCTGTGTGAGGATCAAAGGTATGCTATGCTGAGAAAAATCTATTGTAACTGTTTCTCTAAAAACTCAGATGGCCATTAGTACTTTTAGCAAAAAAAAGTATTTAAGTATTTTCACATTAATATATGTGCATTTTTCTCTGGTCATAGTTTTGTTGCATCTTCCTAGACTACTGCAGAATATAAACACACCTTTATATGTACTGGGAAAGGAGTCAATGAGAAAACTAACATCACTATAAATTAAATTTTTTTCTTTTACGGGTTTTAAATCACATCCATATGTTATGTATGAGTTAATCTTATTAAAAAATTATCATGTATGTGATATAGCTCTAATTTGAGGAATTAGCAAAACTTGCCACCTGGCTAACACACAGTACAATTAGACCAAAGCTTGAATTTCTGACTCCATAGTCGTGACTCTGCTTGGTCTGTTTCCGGGTCATATTTCTCCTGCCCACATCTGCCCACAGCCACCTGTGCCCTGGATTGCAGCCCTGGGGTTTCAGCACAGCAGGCACGTGATCTTTTAAATGAAGACTGTGTTTGTCTATGACTTCTCAGACCCCTCTCTTCAGCTACTATTTTCTTGCTTCTATCAATCACAGCTGGGAGCAACCACAGCTATCCACTTGATGAAATCTGAACGTATGAAGTGATTTCTTTTCTACAAGAGCAGACCATTATGAGTAATTTAGACTTGGAGTTGGGCAGAGGAGAACACTAGGCTGTAAGGAATTTAATCTCCTCTCAAATCTTCAGGCCAGGGCAGAGTCAAAGAGTTCGAAAAGAGTTGGGAAAAAAAAATCTTCCTAGTAATATGATTTTAAGGCTTCAGAGAAAGCCCTTCTCTGGACAAATTTTCATCATATATATATATAAAATCTTTTAAGGGACCACAGATCCTTTCTTTTATAAAAGAGAAAAATGACAATCTATGTAAGTGTTTCTGGGTAATATAATGCTGGCCATCTCTCTCTCTCTGTGTGTGTGTGTGTGTGTGTGTGTGTGTGTGGTGTTTTGATAATTTGTGGCTTATTCATTACCCAGACTCTCTTTTATTACTATTACTATTATTGTTGTTGTTGTTTCTATTTTTCTCAGCAGTTCTCTGGAGTATGTTTTATTATCGTCCTCATGTTACAGAGGAAGAAACAAGTGGAGAGACACTTGTGTGGCTTATCCTGTGTCATTCCATAAGACAGTGCACGAACTGAGTTTCAAGTCTAAGCAATATGTATTCTGATTGTTAGTGTAACAGTATACTATATTGGCTTTATAGAACAGGATGAAAGTAAAAGAAAAGAAAAGCCATACGATTCTTGACTGCAAGAAAATATGGACTCCAGAAGAGAAAAACAATTTCTTTAACCCACTGATAAAGATTTTATTGATTTCTCTTTCTTATCCTCTTTCATCTTAAAATCCATTGGCATATAATGGTGGTCACAGCAACAGGACTTCAAACTTGCCAGATAGAGTGAAGACAAGTGGGCTGAAAGCAAATGTCCTTTGTCAGGAACTGCCTCCATACGGTGAGATCTAGATTTATAGTGGCTGTCTTCCCATCTCAAATAATCTGATGAGAAAATCCCTCAGAGGCATGCCCAGCAACACGGGTTTCAGTTGATTTCCAGATATAGTCACGTTGACAACCAAGATCAACCGTCGAGAATTCACCCTTATCAACTTGACACATGATCACATCTCCTTATATCATGCCAAATATACAAATGAGAACAATAACCTTGTCATAATTTTATATAAAATGTATAACAGTTCCAGGTACAACCACAAATGTAATATATATTTAACCGGGTTATGATTCCACCTACTACGATAGAACTATCCCAGTCCAAACACAAACACATCATCAGGTTTAGTTTGGTTTTTAGCCTACATAGGAATCATGAAGAAGATGGATTAGCCTTGGGCAAGTTTTTTTTTTTTTTTTTTTTTGGACAAAGACAGAAAGCAGCCAAATTCTTTGCCAAAACACCACACAAAGGTCTCTAGCCCAGTTGCTAATATTGTTCCTCTCAGAAATCTCTTGAGCTGGGCCTCCATAGCCCACATAGCTGTCAGAGCTACTATCTTCCAACCTGCTACTAGAATGTCCCTTTAAGTTCAGATTACAGTGTTCGACTGCTTTTCTAGTCTAAACCCCCAAAGTCTTGCACATATCTCGTTGATGAGCATATACGTTTTATTTTTTTTTAACTTTTTTTTATTTTTTTGACTTTTGTTTTTTATTTATTTTCTATATTCTTTGTTTACATTCTAAAAGCTTTCCCAGATCCCCCCCATATGTCTCATAAGTCCTCTTCTCGCCATCCATTCTCCTATCTTTCCCCCTCCCTTGATAACAATGCTTAAAGTAATGGAGATGTGTGGGGTAAGTGTGCTGTAGAGCGGGCCATGGGATTTCTGAGGAGATTGTTTACATGCTCAGATCAGCTGGGAATCAGAATTCTAGGGAGGAGATGGTAGATTAAGTGGGAATATTTAGTGGCCGGTGTACAGAGAATGAATTATTATGATGAGACGTATGGGTTAAAGTAGTGTTTGTCTTTAAATGTCTCCAAATCCCAGTCCTCCTTTCTAAATAGACTTCAAAATGAATATTAGTTCTTGGAGCGGTTTTAGGTTCACAGTGAAATAAGGCAGAAAGAGCATGCAGGCTCCATGTGTTCCATTCAACTTCCCCCAGAATGAACATTCCAGAACACACTGCAATATCCGCTAAGATCGGTGAACCTACACTGACGCCCCATCATATCCCCTGGCTCACCTTTGACCTGTACAGTTTGGAAAATGTAAGCTGATGCCTACCATTATTAATGGCACCACACAGGAGCGTTTCCTACCCTTGAATGCTCTTCTGCTCCATCAACACATCCTTCCCCAGTTCTGTAACCCTTGGAAACCTACTATTTCCACAGCTGTGCCTTTGTTCCAGAATGTCAAACCGTTTGAATCACACACTGTGCCTTTTCCAGATTGGCTCATTTTACTTTGCTGCATGCTTTTGAAGTTCTTTTGTGTCTTTTCATAGCTTGCTATTACATTTTCTTTCAGTTCTAAGTGCTGTCTGTGTGTGTCCCAGGTTATACATTCACCTAGAGAAAAGTGTCCTCATTGCTTCCAAGTATAGGCAGTTATGAATAATGCTACAATAAATATATGGCAAACTTTTAGGTAAACTTTTAAAATCCTAGTGTGTGCTGCATATGCATGTGTGCGTGTTCCCATGCATGAATGTGTGTGTGTGTGTGTGTGTGTGTGTGTATGGTGTGTGTATGTGTGTGTGTGTGTGTGCATTCATTTGCCACAGTGCATGTGTGGAGGTCTCAGAACAACTTCAGATGTTAATCTACCTTGCTTTTAGCAGGATCTTCTTTCTATTGTTCACTGTTCCATGCTACAGACTTGTGACCAAAAAGTGCCCAGGTATTCTCACTATAAAAGTGGAATAATTACAGATGTGTACAACTACCACCAGCTTACTGTGTGTTTTGCAGGGTTCACCACTCAGGTCCTCACATACATGCAGCAAGTGCTTTATCAACTGAGCCATAACTCACCTCCCTGTGTGTAAAGTCCTGTGTGCAATGTAACTTTTTAAACTATTTGTATAACTGCTAAGCAAGTTGATTTCTGGATTAATGGTGGTTATAAGTTCAATTTTGTTAAGAAAGGACCACACAGAGACATCAAAGATAGCTATACTGTTTCATATTTACTTAAACAATGAAAAAAACAGTGCTATTGTTTCATGTCTTCACCAGCAGTTCCTGCTGTGTTTTGGATTGTTGGTGATTCTGATACATCTGTATCCTTCTGTCCTATTTGAATTTCCATAATGCTTTAGGATGTTGAAAATCATTCATGGTTATATTTGTATTTGTCTTAAATCGCAGATTCTCTGATAAAGACTTTTTCTTCTTTATATTTGATTTTTTTTTTGTTTCCTACTGTTGAGCTCTATGGTGTGTTTTTGTATCTAGATGGGTACTTACTACCTATGATTTTTATGATTTTTTTCTTATTCTGTTATCACGTTTGACATTATCTTTGTCAGAGTAGAAAATCTGACATTTTAATAGAGCCCATTTATCAACTCTTCCTCTGATAGATTGAGCCTTTGGTAATAAATGAAAATAAGGGACACCATCAAGAGGACAGATCGGCAACCAACAAATTGGGAAAAGATCTTCACCAATCCTACATCAGATAGAGGGCTAATATCCAATATATATAAAGAACTCAAGAAGTTAGACTCCAGAAAACCGAACAACCCTATTAAAAAATGGGGTACAGAGTTAAACAAAGAATTCTCACCTGAAGAACTTCGGATGGCGGAGAAGCATCTTAAAAAATGCTCCACTTCATTAGTCATTAGGGAAATGCAAATCAAAACAACCCTAAGATTTCATCTTACACCAGTCAGAATGGCTAAGATTAAAAATTCAGGAGACAGCAGGTGTTGGAGAGGGTGCGGAGAAAGAGGAACACTCCTCCACTGCTGGTGGGATTGCAAATTGGTACAACCACTCTGGAAATCAGTCTGGCGGTTCCTCTGAAAATTGGGCACCTCACTTCCAGAAGATCCTGCTATACCACTCCTGGGCATATACCCAGAGGATTCCCCACCATGTAATAAGGATACATGCTCTACTATGTTCATAGCAGCCCTATTTATAATTGCCAGATGCTGGAAAGAACCCAGGTATCCCTCAACAGAAGAGTGGATACAAAAAATGTGGTATATCTACACAATGGAGTACTATTCAGCCATTAGAAACAATGAATTCATGAAATTCTTAGGCAAATGGATGGAGCTAGAGAACATCATACTAAGTGAGGTAACCCAGACTCAAAAGGTGAATCATGGTATGCACTCACTAATAAGTGGTTATTAACCTAGAAAACTGGAATACCCAAAACATAATCCACACATCAAATGAGATACAAGAAGAAAGCAGGAGTGGTCCCTGGTTCTGGAAAGACTCAGTGAAACAGTATTTGGCAAAACCAGAACGGGGAACTGGGAAGGGGTGGGAGGGAGGACAGGGGAAGAGAAGGGGGCTTACGGGACTTTCAGGGAGGGGGGGGGCTAGAAAAGGGGAAATCATTTGAAATGTAAATAAATTATATCAAATAAAAAAAAAAGAAAAAAAAATAAATAAATAAATGAAAATAAGTTTTCACCATATCCAAAGAATTCTGAACTGCATCCTCTGTCTAATCTTGGAGTTGTGTGATTTTTTTGCTGTGATGTATTTTGATGTATATGATGTGAGAAGTGAAAGCTCTGTGCCTAGAGTCATTCATTTGAAGGTAGAAGCACTAATGTTCACTTACTATTTCTTGTCTTTGCCTCTCCTGTTTAGATCTGTGTGTGTGTCAGTTTGGGGACTCTCTATTCTGAATGACTGATCTATCTCTGCACCCCTGTGTCCATGCTCATGTCTACAGCTTATTTTACGTATGAAAGCTCCCTAGGGTTAGTCCTCCCACTCTGATATCCTTCAGTTGAGCTTTTATTGTTCCACATCTCCTACTTCCTGCTGTAAAGATGCAGATTACACCAAGAGAACCAAAATTTTGTCAAGCAAATTGAGTCTTTCTACCATTCATGAACACTAAATATACCTCATTTCCCTAACATTTCTTTGATTTCTTCCATCATACTTTTGCAGTTCTCCTAGGTTACTCTGTTCAAGTTTTGATATGTCTATTCATGAGTCTTTAACTTGGGTGTTTTTTATTGTTGTGCTGTTATTGCTGTTCAGAGATCTGTGCTACAACTCTGTGTTGGAATTAATGCCTGATACTACTGAGAGTAAATTCTCAGTCACTATAATTCAAATGCCTCTCCTGCTCCCCGCCTCTCTTTCCTAGGTGTTGTCATTACAGAAGTGTCAATCCACTAACACTTTACAGTTGTCCCACACCTCCAACATTCCTGAATACTTAATCCATTGTTTCCAAGTTTTTTCTATCTGCTTTGAAAGTCTCCGTTCATATAACTGGAGCTCGCTTATTCTTTCTGCAGTTGATTTACCTGCTAATAAGCCAATCAAAAGTATTCTATATATTTTTGCTGTTTTATGTTAACTTTTCTTAATTACTAAGAATTCCATACAAGTAGAAAATAAAACATTACCATGTCAACCCATTTTTCCCTCCAAGTCTTCCTACAACATGGTCGCTAACAATGTTTAAAAATAACATCTTTATTAAATTATAATTAGACCTTCTTCCCCTTTCCCTTTCGTTCCTCTAACCCTTCTCATAAACCTCCACACTCTTCCCTTGCCGCCTCTCAAAATCATAATATATTTTTAATTGTTATTGCCTCTTTTTTGATAACCCACTAAGTCTAATTAGTATTCTATATTTTTGTTAGAGTAATGTTTATCTAAAAGCCTTCTCTCTTCTCCTCTCTTGGAATTTTTGTATCTGCTTCCAATGCCTTCATTATTGTCCCTAGAACACTAATTGTTTTTAAATCTCTAGTACAATAACTCTAACATTACTATCACATTTGAATATGGACCTCATGTTTACTCTATCAACATAATTTATGTTTATTTGGTGTAGGGCATTTATTTTTGTTTGCTGAGACAGGGTCTTACTCTGCAGCAAAATAGACTTAAAGCTCTCTACACAGCCAAAGGTGTCCTTGAACCCAGAGCAATACTTCTGCCTCAGCCTTTCAAATGCGGACAGCTAATCTATTATATATGTTTACATAAAATCAATGTATAGTGTGTGTGTGTGTGTGTGTGTGTGTGTGTGTGGTCATGTGTGCCTGATTGTATGACTGTCTGGTTTTTTGTATGTCTTGAAGTATTTTGTGGTAAACCAAACATGATGCATTGTATAAAAGGAACTTCAGGAAATTGGTCTTTGAGTAATGCTGAAGATACATGATACTTAGTTCTGTGACAAGGTTATATTTTTAGTGCACTTTTTCCTAGAGAATAAACACTGTGTATATTCCTTCATTTTACTCCCTATTTGGAACAGGGTTGTCTCAGGCAGGGTTTCTATTCCTGCACCAAACACCATAGCCAAGAAGTGAGTTGGGGAGGAAAGGGTTTATTCAGCTTACATTTCCACACTGTTGTTCATCACCAAAGGAAGTCAGGGCTGGAACTCAAGCAGGTCAGGAAGCAGGAGCTGATGCAGAGGCCATGGAGGGATGTTCCTTACTGGCTTGCTTCCTCTGCCTTGCTCAGCTTGCTTTCTTATAGAACCCAGCACTACCAGCCCAGGGATGGTAACACCCACAGTGGGTTGGGCCCTCCCCTCCCCCCTTGATCACTAATTTAGAAAATGCATTACAGCTGGATCTCATGGAGGCATTTCCTCAAACAAGGCTTCTTTCTCTGTGATAACTCCAACTTGTGTCAAGAACCAGCCAGTACAAGGGTAGAAGATGGTTTGAGGTCTTTTCTTCCACATAGAAGGAGAGAGGAAACTTGTCTTGGGTAATTCTTTTTCCAGGCCACTTTGATTCTGAAAAAGATCAAAATATGTTAGACTCTTAAATTGGTTTCTCTTAAACATCACCCTTATTAGCAACAGAATGAACTGAAAATATTTAAATTAGTTCATCTGTCCTCCTCACTATGATCCTAGGGGCAAATGTGTGTTTACTGTAAAGAGGAGTATATATGTGAGAAAGAGCAGGGGGTATATGGGAAGGTTTGGAGGGAAGAAGGCTAGGGAAACATTGTAATAAAATGATGTCAAAAATAAAAAATAAAAATAAGTTTAAAAAATCTCCATTTCATAGACCACGAGTCTGCACTGAGCACACACGATTTTGTCATGTAAAATTCTAGTTTCTCCTCTCTGCACACTGCTTCTGTCTGAACCTTGTATGTGGCCTATGTTCTGTCATATTTGCCCTCCTATATAAGTTTCTATCACTTTGTGAGTGGTCATTTTCCATGTGATCTCCCTTCTCCAATAACTCTATGTTTTAATTGTTTGGAGGACTAATAATTTTATTATGTATACTGAAATACCTGGAAACACTCTGGTCAATGATTCTGTCCACAATATCCAGATCAAAGATCTCCCTGAAAGCAGTAGGACACTGTTGGGACTGAGGTTGTCATATTCTGAGATGAGAAAACAAATGAATGAATTCCTTTTGATGGATCACAGACTCTCTCCACACAGAATCATATAAATCACGATGACAAATGGACTCTGAGGCTCATTTCATAAATCTAGGTCCAGTTTCCAAAGGTGGCATTTTGAAATCTCAAAATATGTGCTCCGTGTTTCAAATGCAAACCTGCAATCCGATTCCTGCAGGAGTTAATGTGGGTTAGCATTTTAACAAATTGAACCACTTCAGTAGCCTATTTATCAGTTCAAGCTATTTGAAAATGTTGCAACCATATGTAGTCCATTGAAATGAATACTAAACACTGCATTTATAAATAGTAATTTATGACTCATAAATGCCTTTGCCATTAAAACCATTCTGCCACTTTGAATAGAATTGATAGCAGGTTCTGAGCTCTGTGGTATGTACATTTTTATTTCTTTTCTCCTTTTTAGGAATGTTATACGCATAGCTTTAGTGCTTCATGGAAATGTTATTTTTTAAAAAAGCTGTGTGTATCAAAAAGATTGTGTTTTATTCTATATTTTCATATTCATAAATTTGACAGGCAGGTTAAATATGTGTGTGCGTGTGTGTGTGTGTGTGTGTGTGTGTAGAATTACTCTAAAATGCAATGTTGTACTTTATTATCCATCCAGGCCTTGGGTTTACTCATGTAACTGAAACTGCTTTTTCTCTCCATTCATATCGCGTCACACACCCACTTTCCTAAGAGACAGAATGCCTGCCTTTGCACTGGAGACCTGACACCTTGGGATAGAGATTATGTTATTTACTTCACTTTCATTAGAATAGTAAAATTGCCTAGCCAAGGAAAGCAGGGAGATTTTGTGAAACCTTCTTAAAAACTTAATAAAATTTTACATCATCCCTGAGTCAAGTTAGGACTCTGGCCAACTTGAGCATGGCAAACGGGGCTCAGATAGGCCTTGCCCTTTTCCACCATCCTCTTGCACTCATACATGTACTTGCACCCATGAAGCGCAAACACACACACACACACACACACACAAACTGATCACATTCCTAAAGCTAGCCCTCAAGGTCTGTTCTCTTATTTGGCCAGCCTCCTTCTGGGGCTGACTACCAAAGTCCATCTATCAAAGTATTGAAGTGCAGCATATCTCATCCTAACATGGGTTTCCTCCTTTATCTTCATACACCTCCATTTCTCTGTGGACTAAGTCTATCTCCTTTCTATCCAGAGAGACAGTCCTTGGTCCCTCCCCTTCAGGACAAATATTCTTTCCCCCTCTTTCTTGTTTTCTTCCCAGTCACCCTTGTCTCCTATCTCCTACCTTTGTCTCTTTTTCCCTGCCCTTTGTCTCTCTTGAGTAAATAAATCTTTGTGCTGAGAACTTTATTTGGGGGATCCTGAGCTGATAGTGAATGCTTCAATAGCTAGATAAACTTACATGTTTGCACTGGTCCTTTCTTAATCTGCTCCACTATAAAAGAAGATGTGAGGGTAGTCCTTCAATGACCATTCAGAGCTTAGGACTGTGAACTGATTGCATTAAACTTGCAATAAGCCTGCATCCTTGACAAACCCATGAAGTCATATTTTGGCCTTTGAAAATCTAACTCAGACTACTTTATGTAGGAAGAAAACTCCACTGCTTACATAGACATGGGTACTGTCAATGAGGAACACAGTCATGGCTTAGAAGATAATAGGACAGGATATATTAATTTACATGTATAATATCACAGACTTTGTTGTGTGACAAGGCTTTTCCTGGATAAATACCACACACATATCCTCCTTCCCCAGATACTGATCTCCTGATGGACCAAAGTACTGATATTACCAAAGTCTAACTTGTTGGATCAATGAGTTTTATTGGGGTTACTTATAAAAATGTGGGTGAGGAGTTATTCATAGGAGAAAAAAATCTTTCAAAAGAACTATATCACCAAAGCCCAACTTAGAATATGTGACATCTCATAAAAGCTGCAAACCTGAAGCATGCTATGAGCAGAGCAGCAGGTTGGCGAGTGTCCTTTCCTGGTGCCTCAAGGGATCTAACCTTCCAGGCTACTTGGTGGCTTTCTGCTTCTTTCAGGCTACTGGTCTGGTTTCAGTCTTCTTTGTAGACTGGCTTCTCTGGGAGAGACTCTGCAACAGTGTTGATTGTTTACAAGGAGAATGTGAATCTGGTCAGTTTCAGGGACTTCCTGAAGCTAGTGTTTGTTAGTTAACTTCTGGCTTAGGGGCTACCCTGGGAGATGGAATGTTTCAATCTTGGAGGAAACTGCTACAAATAAACCTCCACTGAGCACATTTCTAGAATCTTGGAGACTAAGTTAATAGTTCTTGTTATTTATACCCAGTCTTCAGTATTTAATGAGACATCTATAGGCAGCATCATACTTTAGAATAACTTGTAGGATTTTAATCATATAAGCATGATCACCAAGCAGGTGGAAGGAAATACCTACTTCATGGGTAATGTTCTGGTATCTTGAAGACAAATTTGCATTAAACAACAGGAGGCCCAACAGCTCACTAAACATTAACATGTACCTTACATGCTCAAACATTCATGATGTATTTATTAATAACTGACTAGTTCTCATTCATCAATAATGCAATAGATATGTGTAGGTATTAAGTATATGTTTTATTTCTGTATTGTACATATGATATTTAGAACACATTCCACAGTGACAGTGTTAGGATGAAGTTCTGACTGTTTAAGAAACCTGTAACTTTAATATTTAATTGGTTAAGACCATGAAATTTCTTTCCAGGGAGACTCTCCAGCGTTTGAGATTCCAGTACATCAATGAGGTAATATGAGAAGCAAATAGATTCATTTATTGAGTCTCTAGAACTGACAAAGTAATTCCTCATTGCTGAAAGCTTATGAAAAATTGTAACCTTGAGAGTGGATGACTCCAAGCATGAGAATGAGTAGAGGGTTTTCCATTTGTTTGGGGAACAGAGTTTATCATTCACTCTCTGCTCCCCTCTTACTTCATGAAGTACCCTAATTCTAAGGCAGAATCTCATTTCTTATCTGAAATGAGGGAGATTTTATAGCATTAGATGAATTCAGTTTAATTTAAAAGTACCTGCTATTAGCATATTACCATTTTAAGCACTGTGAGTCACAAAATATTAACTTCTTTAAAAAGTTATAATTTATGGGCAATGAAGGAATAAAAAAAATCACAAATTAAAAATTGACTATGGTGCTACAGTAAGACACAATTCATAAAATGCAGAGCACAAGGACCTAGATTAGATTCCTCAAAAGTCACATTACAAAAAAAACAAGTCTTAATGTTCAATATTATTATGTGAATCTCCGAATCCCTGATGAAGTGGAAAGGGTCAGGTCCTCAGTATTTCACTTGCGCATGCCACTGTACACACGTGTGCCTGTATATATGGACATATACACACCCATATTAATTATGCGGGATGTAAACAAAGCACAATTTTGCCACTTACACTTGAGCACAAGAATAATATAAATTCAACTTACTGATCCTCTTTTATTTTATTTAATTATTTAATTTGAGTCAGAGTCTCACTATGTAGCCATGGACAGTCTGGAACTCACTGACCTTCAGATATCTGTTAAATGATTTTCTACATATCTTCCCTTCTTTAGTTTCATATTTTTTTTCATTTTTTTAATTAGATGTTTTCTTTATTTACATTTCAAATGTTATCCCCTTTCATGGTTTCCCCTTCGAAACTATCTATCTCATCCCTCCTCCCCCTCCTCAATAACCCACCCACTCCTACTTCCCTGTCCTGGCATTCCCCTACACTAGGACATCGAGTCTTCACAGGAAGGACCTCGCCTTTCCTTTTATTGATGCCTATAAGGCCATCCTCTGCTACATATGTGGCTGGAGCCATGGGTCACTCCATGTGTACACTTTGGTTGGTGGTTTAGGCCCTGGGAACTCTGGGTGTACTAGTTGGTTCATATTGTTGTTCTTCCTAAGGGGCTGCAAACCCCTTCAGCTTGGGTTCTTTCTCTAGCTCCTCCACTGGGGACCCTGTGTTCAGTCCATTGGTTGGGTGTAAGCATCCACTTCTGTATTTGTCAGGCACTGGCAGAGCCTTTCAAGAGACAGCTCCTGTCAGCAAGAATTTGTTGGCATCTAGATTTGGTAACTGTATATGGGATGGATCCCAGATGGAGCAGTCTCTGGATGGCCTTTCCTTCAGTCTCTGCTCCACACTTTGTCTCTGTATCTCCTCCCATGGGTATTTTGTTCTCCCTTCTAAGAAGGACCAAAGTATCCACACTTTGGTCTTTCTTCTTCTTCAGTTTCATGTGGTCTGTCATCCTGATTAGTGGAAATATGTATAAATTACACACACACACACACACACACACACACACACACACACACACACACATATATATATATATATATATATATATATATATATATATATATATATATATATACCAGGAATTGTTGCATGAACTGTTGCAGTATAAATCACATGTAAGAGCAGAGATTCCATGAAGGGAAAAAATAATGAAAATGTTTAGAAAGAGCTTATCTAAAAAGACTAGGTTGAAACAAAACTTGGAGATGAATGAATTTCTTTTCATTCAATTGGAAAAACTATACAAAGACAAAGAATGATATAATATGTATCCATGTGCTAAATATCAAATAAAACTGCAAATATTATATTATATTTATCATATTGTGTTCTTATGCTCATTGGAATTTTGCCGTCATGGATGTCTGTGTATGTATGTTGCAAGCCCTGACAGATGTTCACTGCCATGTGGGGGCTGGAAATTAAACCAGCATCCTTAGGAAGAAAAACAAGTGCTCTTTACCCACTGAGCCATCTCTGCAGCCTCCAAAATTTGAGTTTTAATTGATGATTTCTTTAGTTTTTTGAAGAAAGAAAATACTTCATGTAGACTAGAAAACTATAACTCTCAGAATAAATGTATGTTATTCCCCCCCATTTCTGGAATAAACATTATTACTGTCATTGACAATCACTGTTGCATTGTATAGGCAGAACTGAAGAAATCAGTATTTCCAGGCCTTGGTGCACATACACTGCTTTAGTCTTTCAGTCAAATACTAATTTAGAAGGTGTTGTGATTGACTTTGACAATGTCATAAAGATACCAAATCAGCTGCCCTTATGACAGGAAACAAACTCAAAAACTGTGACCTAAGAGCAAGTCAGTAAAAGATGAGTCCCTGAGAGGACTCTTCCCACTGTGGGAGATTCTTTTTGCACAGGATTTTCCATTTTGCTTTTGAAGATTGACAGGGGCTCATGGCAAGGAATCCCTCTAGAGAATCCTAAACAGCTTATAATTGTTGTGTGCTTACAGCTGAACAGCAAGGAAGAGACTCCCTCCCAACATAAAACTATGAGAAACTGAATTCTTCCTTCAGTTTGAATGAGCTTGGAAGAGAACCCCCTGACTTTGATACCATTCATTTGATACCTAATCTATCCTAATCTGTAAGAACTGGATGAAACACAATTTCTGTGAAAATTATATTGGATTTTGTGATTTAATTGCTATGAGGTGACATCATGACCAGGGAAGTTCTAATAAAGGCAAATACTTAATTGGAGCAATTGGTGCATTTTTAAAAGCACTTTAAGCTCTTTGTTTGTGATAATTTTTCTATTCAGAAACTGAAAAACTGACATTATGTGGCGGTGTGAATAGGAGTGGCCCCTGTAGACTCAAGTGTTAGGGTGCTTGAACACAAAGAGTAGCATTGTTACAAGGTGTAGCCTTGCTGGAGTAGGTGTGGCCGTGTTGGAGTAGGTGTGGCCTTGTTGGAGTAGGTGTGGCCTTGTTGGAGTAGGTGTGGCCTTGTTGGAGTAGGTGTGGCCTTGTTGGAGTGGGTGTGGCCTTGTTGGAGTGGGTGTGGCCTTGTTGGAGAAAGTGCATCACTGTGGAGGTGGACTTTGAGGTCTCCTATGCTCAAGCTCCACCCAGTGTAGAGCATTTAGTCTCCTGGCTGCCTGCAGATCAAGATATAGAACACTCAGCTTCTCCTCCAGCACCACGGCTGCCTGCATGCTTTCATGCTTCCCACCATGACAATAAGGAGCAAAAATCCAGCTCCAATTAAGTGTTTGCCTTTATTAGAGCTGCCCTGGTCATGGTGTCACCTCACAGCAATGAAACCCCAACTAAGACACATTTGTTTTTCACATTTAAACCACATGTATGTACATTGTGTCAAATATTCTTACTTATAAATATTATGTGGTTTTCTCTAGGAATGTTAAGATTTGACCCTGCTGTTATATACAGCTTCACTTTGATTTTACTTTTTACAGGTAAAATAAATATATTGCTGGCCTTACTCTAGTAACAACCCAATTTACAAAAAGAGGCAGAGGCAATGGGCCATCTTGACAATGGTCTGTGGTTTGTTAATTCAGGGTTAATAGAGTCTATGATACAATTTACTTCTTCATTTCTTAACTGTATTTGCTTCTAGTTTTTTTCCCTATCGTTATCATAAATCTTGAAATTGTTCTAACTTACTGTACTGGCTGTTTCTATGTCCATGTGATTTTGGAAGAAGGAATTACATTTCCTTCCATAAAAATAGCCTATGGAGTGTTCCTCTTTCTCCACATCCTCACCAACACCTGCTGTCTCCTAAATTTTTAATCTTAGCCATTCTGACTGGTGTGAGGTAAAATCTCAGGGTTGTTTTGATTTGCATTTCCCTAATGGCTAATGATGTTGAGCATTTCTTAAGGTGCTGGAGAAAGAGGAACACTCCTTCACTGCTGGTGGGATTGTAAGATAGTACAACCACTATGGAAATCAGTCTGGTGGTTCCTAAGTAAACTGGGCATGACACTTCCAGAGGACCCTGTTATACCTCTCCTGGGCATATACCCAGAGGATTCCACAGCATACAATAAGGACACATGCTCTACTATGTTTAGCAGCCTTATTTATAATAGCCAGAAGCTGGAAAGAACCCAGATATCCCTCAATGGAGGAATGGATACAGAAAATTTGGTATATATACACAATGGAGTACTATTCAGCAATTAAAAACAATGAATTCATGAATTTTTTAGGCAAATGGATGGAACTGGAAAATATCCTAAGCAAGGTAGCGCAATCACAAAAGAATACACATGGAATGCAATCATTGATAAGTGGATATTTGTACAGAGTCATATTGGGGCAGTCTTGCACTTGGTCAGAGTTTGACTTTGGTCAAGGTTAACTTCTCCCAGAAAGCCAGGATCCTTCTCTACCTAGGGTGGAGTGCTCGAAGTAAAGGTTAAGTTCATTGTTCCTCCAGGTCTAAGAATTCCTGAATTAAGCAGGTGACCCACCCAGCTGCCGGAGCAGTCAAGAAGAGGACCTCCAAGAGAAGCTAGACAACTTCCACCGGAACTCAGCCTGGAGTCTGGGGGGAAGGGTTTGCCCAAACTGTTAAAAGGTCTGGCGCCATTAAAGTTTCCGGCTTTGATCAGTGAACATTGTCTTAGCCGCACTTCTTTTCGCCCCTCTTCCCTATTTATTCCTCAGCTTCTGTTCCAGAAACCCACTTCGTAATAGCTGCAGGCAGCTATGGAACCCTACATAATTGGCGCCAGAACGTGGGGCAACCTGGTACGGGAGAATTTCCTGAGGTAACCCTATCCAGCGAAGCTTCGCAGAAAAGGTGAAAACGAATGGTATCCACACGGTAAGCAACATAGAGGTCAAAACTAGCGCTAGTGAATATCGTGTCTATCGTTGTGAGTGCAGAAGGGATACGGTTTTTCAAGCAACTGTGTAGGCCTGGCACAGTGGCTGCTTGGGTTGAAAAGATAGGGAAATATGGGGAAGGAATTTGGTAGGCATTTGCCCAAAGCTCGTAAGAGCTGATTTCGGCGAAAAGAAGGGGGTTTTAAAAAATAGGCATATGTCCACAGCCTCTAAGAGCTGTTTAAAGAGGAAAATGGATGCAATTGCTTAACAAGCACGCTTAACTTTCTGTGTATCTTTCCGTGTTTGTCCCGGTGCACCGACTGTTTGTCTATGTGTATGTTTATGTCCTCTCTGTGTCTTTGTGTGAATGACTGTTTCATGTTAAAAAGAAAAATTGGTAAAGATTTCATCTGCTGGTAACCTCTTGATCCAGCCACAGTTTGTGTGGGGATTGATTCAAAGCCACGCCGCGACAGCGCAGCTCACTCAAGAGGCAAGTATGGCTGGGGAAAAAGCCGCTCTTAAAAGCCCAGAAACCTCAAGATTTGGGAAGACTTTGGTTTGGCTTGTGAAATTCATGTAGTCGCTTTATACTTGTTTCTAATTGGTTTTAATGGTATAAGGCTTTACATTTCTTGACTAAAGAGTTATAAATTAATTGGGTATTATGTAAAAGGTATAGTGTTATTAAGAAAAGGTTAGTTTAAAACTGGTGATTCAGTGTTGGAGCTATCTTAACTAGCTACACGTGGCCTAACGCAACTCATGCTTTGTTCTTGTTTATAATTAGATTTAAAGGTATATTTTGCATGTCTTGACTATAGAGTTTTGGCTTAAGTCACTGGACATGATTTAAAAGGTATAATGTTATTAACAAAAGTTAGGTTAAAGCTGGTAGTTTAGGGTAATCGCCATTTTTAAACAACACGTGGCATGACGGTTAAAGCTGGTAGTTTAGGGTAGTCGCCATTTTTAAACAACACGTGGCATGACGGTTAAAGCTGGTAGTTTAGGGTAGTCGCCATTTTTAAACAACACGTGGCATGATGCAATCCAGGAAATACAGGCCTTTTAGATGCTCCTAAATTGGCATGGTGTTTCATGTGAATCTTGGCCTGGAGATTGGACTTAATGAAGATTAAGATTTAAAATAATGTCTCTTTAATAAGTTACACTGTCATACACTTGAACATAAGAACTGGCAGACAAACCTTGTGCTGTAAATATGTGTTTGCCATTGATTTTAAAGAAAATAGATTGTTTAAAATTGGGATTTGCTTCCAAAATTGCAATTGTGCTCTAATATTACAAGAAAACATTGAGTTACAATAAAAATCAGTGTGTCATTGGCTACAGTTTTCAGTTTACAGGCTCATAATTGTTAACATTTTGTAATTAAGATAATTTTGAGAGTGATACAGCTATGGGTTTTAGAGGCCCATTGCCACTTTTCCACAAGTTTATAGGCTACAATGGTAGGAGCAAAATTTAACCCTCCAAGATTAAAAAGGAGATCTCTGTAGAAATGTATTTGATATCAAGTAGGTTCCTTTGACCATGGAATTACAGGTTTCTTTTGTTTAATCCTCAAAACACAGGTTTGGGTCTGGTCTTAGATAAAAGGCTCAGATCTAGTCCTTGCCAAGGACTAAAGGTGGATCCTAGGGCAGATAAAAAAAAAATGTGTTTTGTCTCTGTTTCAATACTAGAAGTTAAGATCTTAAAATTTTCAGTGTATAATGTTCATAGAATGTTTGTTACAGGCCCTTGCTCCTATGGACTTTTAGAATTTTTAGGTAAATGGCTTTCAAAGGTTGTTAAGACATATTAATTGACTTTATCATATTTACCTCATTTTAAGCTTGCCACAGAAGGTCTTAAACCTCTGTTTTCAAGGTAGGAAATGTTTGTTCCTTGCTTCAAGCAACAATCAAATTTATTATTAATGGTTGATCTATTACATGGCAAACATTTTTAGGCAAAATTAATAATTGTTATCCAAAAGATAATTTGTACTATCAGATCACATGTTTATTCCTTTGTTTCTCCCTGCTTCAACACAGATACCTGAATTGGGTGCTATAGCAGCTATTTTTAAGATGTTAAAAGTCAAGCTTTTAATAATAGTAGATATATATATAGCTCATGGTTTATAATTGCTTAAAATTGGTCCATTTTTAATACTGCTAATTCTTAATTTCTACAGTTTATGCAAATGTGATTCAAATTTCTAAGAACAAAGGACATGTTCTCTAAATGACTGTCCTTTAGGTATTTGAAATAATTTTATATTTTGTACACATCAAATTATAAAGATTTGTTCTTGATGTCCTCAATTTCTACCTCTACCACGTAATGGTGTTAATCCTAGAGGACTTAGTTATTACAGATAAATGATATTCATATTTCTAAATTAGAAGATTAAAAAATATGTAAATGTGACTAATGATTCATTTTTAGGCTGTCTAGTTACAACTGCTCTAACAGAAAAAACAACTAAAAATACTATGTTTATTTTATATAATTACATAGTTATTGCCTATGTTATGGGTTATACCTTGTGTTCCAACTTAAATTAATAAAACAGTATCTTCTTGGAAGAGAGAAGAGAGGGGAAATCGTGTCCCTGTGCATATCATTTATATTATGCTTGCATGTTTTTAAGAAAATTTTAAAATTTGGATGCCTAGAAACTCCTTGCTAAATGTATATGACATCTTGTAATTAGACATATTGATGTCTAGGTGAAATGAAGGAATTCACTTATTAACATATGCCATGATCCTGATTTAATATTGGGGAAGGCATGTCCCCTATGTTTTTTCCACAGAATGCTGCAGAAGATATGCTGACTGTGTGCTTGCTGAATGCCCAGACCATGGTAACATAAGAGCTATATTGGGTATATGTTCTTGACTTACCTCAATTGTCAAATGTCCCAGGTTGGATAAATTGCCTAGCTTCAAGCTTTTAGACTTTGTGAGACAGAACATGGAGACTGTTAAGCTAGTTTAGGAAAAATTATCTAAAGAAGAGTTAAAATGACTCTTCTCCTTACTGTGTTCAGCTGACTCAACCATAGACTGGTCTAGAAATAATTCCAATATTGTAGATTCCAATTTTGAAGATGGCTAACAATCTTCAGCCAGCTGTGTTAATTTAACATATAGTCTCTACTTTTCCTGAGAAGTAACAACATATCTCTTTACACAAGGCTACCTCTCCCACCTCAGAGGCCAAGCTTTGGGTCCTTAAAGTTGTTAATTTGCAACTGAATTAGATACTTCAGGGACAAGTTAATCCTATTCCACCTTTAACTCTTGACCTTGTCTGTTAAGCAGACTGGCTGTCTCCACCCAGGCTCACCTGGATGGAGAGATTGCATGTCTGTTAAAGACACTTGCAGACCCCCCTGGCTTCAAAACTTACACAAGTGGATCTCCAAAGAGGGAGCCACATAGAACTCAGATCTATGTGTGTTTGTTTATGAACAAACATGGGTACCAGCGAGACGTGCGAGGCAAAGCACTGCATGGGGAGGTGAATTTCTGCTTCTGAGTCCCCAGGAAGTACACCTAATTGCATAGGGGTTAACGTCGAGAGGCTGTCCTTAAAATAATAAGGGAGCCTATTACCCCTCCTCTGAAAAAGACGTTATACAATATTTAAGAGGAATTACGGTCAATGCTTCCCCTCCTGGTTAAGGCCCGCCTTCTTATGAAGGATATTTATCCACTTGTTTTCTACCTCCTCGTGTTCAAATTAATAAAAAAAGGGAGGACATGTACAAAGCCATATTGGGGCAGTCTTGCACTTGGTCAGAGTTTGACTTTGGTCAAGGTTAACTTCTCCCAGAAAGCCAGGATCCTTCTCCACCTAGGGTGGAGTGCTCGAAGTAAAGGTTAAGTTCATTGTTCCTCCAGGTCTAAGAATTCCTGAATTAAGCAGGTGACCCACCCAGCTGCCGGAGCAGTCAAGACGAGGACCTCCAAGAGAAGCTAGACAACTTCCACCGGAACTCAGCCTGGAGTCTGGGGGGAAGGGTTTGCCCAAACTGTTAAAAGGTCTGGCGCCATTAAAGTTTCCGGCTTTGATCAGTGAACATTGTCTTAGCCGCACTTCTTTTCTATTTATTCCTCAGCTTCTGTTCCAGAAACCCACTTCGTAATAGCTGCAGGCAGCTATGGAACCCTACAGATATTAATTAGCCCTGCAGCTCTGAATACTGAAGATACAATTAGCATATCAAATGATTCCCATGAAGAAGGAAGAAGAGGGCCCTAATCCTGGAAAGGCTTGATCCTGCATTGTAGGGGAGTACCAGGACAGAGAAAAGGGAGGGGGAAAGATAGGAGAATGGATGGAGAGAAGAGGACTTATGGGACATATGGGGGGGACTGGGAAAGGGGAAAGCTTTTAGAATGTAAACAAAGAATATAGAAAATAAATATTAAAAAATAGCCTATGGATGAGCCAGTGGAAGATTTTCTTAATTGGTGATTGCCATGGGAGGTCCCAGCAGATTGATGGTGATTTCACCCCTAGGCAGAAGGTCCTGGATGCTAAAAGAAAGCAGGTTGAGCAAGCCATGAGGAACAAGCCAGTAAGCAACACCCATCCATGGAAGCACTCAGCTTCCATTCCTGCCTTCAGGTTCCTGTCCTGAGTTCCTGCCCCAGTTTCCTGAGGTGACAGACTATGGAGGAGAACTGAACTCTGGAATAAGCATTTTCCTCCACAGCTCCTTTTGATCATTGTGTTTTATCACATTAGAAAGTCTAACACACTTGTTTAAATGTGACTGAATTTCTGCGTGACAATGTTGCTGACAAAATCCTCAGTAACTAATATATTTGAAGACATGGTTAATATATTTTTGAAAGTGGTCATTTCTCTTTATCCCACCTATCTCCCAAATAAATGAGACAGAGACTATAATATTTATTTAATCAGGCTTTACGCACAATAACTGAGCAATTAGTAATCTATTCCAATCCTCTGAGCTAATCTGGCTACCTCTTAGCCAAAATCCCCCAGATATTTACATTTTAGTGTTGGTCTGGTTCTCTCTCCTCCAGATGTGTTCTCATGGGGGCTCCTAGATACTTTCCTCTTGGTGAATTCTCTCTCTCTCTCTCTCTCTCTCTCTCTCTCTCTCTCTCTCTCTCTCTCTCTCTCCAACCCTGTCCCTTGACAGATCCACTTTTATTGACAAATCAGAGAATAAATAAGGAGCAATCCTCACCTAGCATTCGGGCAAGGGATGCTTAGAATAAGCATTTTAATGCCTTGTCTGGATTGCACCCAGATATAGGGGGCAGAGAAATCAGCATTTGAACAATACAAGGATAATCTTTACAAAATGCACAGTAACATGCCTGCAGGATACAGCACAACAAATATACATATAAGTGCTATGCATGCAAAACTATGCAAGATGACACAGCACTCATACAAAACTGACATCTACAATGAATCCTCTGTCACACAGCCTGCCTTTATTTCCTTTCTTAGTTCTTTTTAGAGGAGGAGAAGTATTCTCAACCATTGTAGAATAACAAATGAATCAATTAAGACCTTTGCTAATAACCCCTCGATGTTATACCTACAAGAGATATTTTTGGTTGCAGTATGATCATATTACATTGTGTTGTATGTTAAATTTTTCTCATAAAGTTCTCTCCAACACTTAATAAAATTATATTATTCCTGTACCCATACAATTATTTCTTTCTACTTTTAATGTTAAAGCTGCATAAATAATCAGAGATATATGCATAAATAATCAGAGATATATGTCCCTCTCTAATGTCTTTGTCTCTAATGTCTTTTAATATCACAGATAATTTAAAGCCAAGAACAACCCTGTCTTCTAATAGAAACTTTGATTTGAATTATACTAGCCTTCTAATGTTCTTTATTCACTTTTAGAATTACACTAAGGACTCCACAAAAATTTACTTGCAATTTTCTCTTAGAATCCTCAGGTATGTAATGTTCCCTCCTTGTTTTGCTTTCTTCTCCAATCAGTTTCTGCTGAATGCTATGAAGGCTTGATTTAATGCTATTTTCTTCTGTTGCAATTTCTTCTTTGATTGAAAGACTTGCAAGAAGGGACATGCTGCTCTGCCTGGGACCTTCTCTGTCAGGAACTCTACCTGGCAAACCTCATGAAGCTTCCTTAGCCAGTTTCTGCTAGATGATCTGAACACCCAAATGGATGATGTCTTACTACATACTTATATATACATGAGTGACTTCATATATGTAAAGTCAAAAGAATGGCTATTATAAACCATCTCCATATCATACAAAAAAATCATACATACACAGAGGTTTTTTTATTTTTTCAAAGCTTTAGTTTATACTGATTTTTTAAAATATTTTTATTTTCTATATTCTTTGTTTACCTTCCAAATGATTTCCCCTTTCCCGGATCCCCCCTCCGCATATGTCCCATAAACCTTCTTCTCTCCATCCATTCTCCAATCCTCTAGCTCCTTTTTTTCTCTGTCCTTATATTCCCCTCCAATGCTAGATCAATCTTTTCCAGGATCAGGACCCTCTCCATACTTTTTCACGGGAGTCATTTGTTATGCAATTTGTGCCTTGGGTATTCAGGGCCTCTGGGCTAATTAATATCCACTTATCAGAGATTGCATTCCATGTGTATTCTTTTGTGACTGGGTTATCTCACTTAGGATGATATTTTCCAGATCAAACCATTTGCCTAAAAATTTTGTGAATTCATTGTTTCTAATTGCTGAGTAGTATTCCATTGTGTAAATATACCACATTTTCTGTATCCATTCCTCCTTTGAGGGGCATCTGGGTTCTTTCCAGCTTCTGGCTAATATAAATAAGGCTGGTATGAACATAATGGAGCATGTGTCTTTATTGCATGACAGGGAATCCTTTGGGTATATGCCCAGGAGAGGTATATCATGGTCCTCCAGAAGTGTCATGTCCAGTTTTCTGAGGAACCGCCAGACTGATTTCCAAAGTGGTTGTACCAATTTGCAACCCCACCAGCAGTGGAGGAGTGTTCCTCTTTCTCTACATCCTCTCCAACACCTGCTGTCTCCTGAGTTTTTTACCTTAGCCATTCTGACTGGTGTAAGGTGAAATCTCAGGGTTGTTTTGATTTGCATTTCCCTAATGACTAATGATGTTGAGCACTTCTTAAGGTGCCTCTCGGCCATCCGAATTTCTTCAGGTGAAAATTCTTTGTTTCGATCTGTACTCCATTTTTTAATAGGGTTATTTGGTTCCCTGGGGTCTAACTTCTTGAGTTCTTTGTATATATTGGATATTAGCCCTCTATCAGATGTAGAGTTGGTGAATATCCTTTCCCAATTTGATGGTTGCCGTTTTGTCCTTTTAATAGTGTCCTTTGCCTTACAGAAACTTTGTAATTTTATGAGGTCCCATTTGTCAATTCTTGATCTTAGAGCATAAGCTATTGGTTCTGTTCAGGAACTTTTCCCCTGTGCCCATGTCCTCAAGGGTCTTCCCCAGTTTCTTTTCTATTAGTTTCAGTGTGTCTGGTTTTACATGGAGGTCTTTGATCCACTTGGAGTGAAGTTTAGTACATGGAAATAAGAATGGATCAATTCGCATTCTTCTGCATGCTGACCTCCAATTGAAACAGCACCATTTGTTGAAAAGGTTATCTTTTTCCACTGGATGTTTTTGGCTCCCTTGTCGAAGATCAAGTGACCATAGGTGTGTGGGTCCATTTCTGGGTCTTCAATTCTATTCCATTGGTCCACTTGTCTGTCACTGTGCCAATACCATGCAGTTTTTAACACTATTGCTCTGTAGTATTGCTTGAAGTCAGGGATACTGATTCCCCCACAATTTCTTTTGTTGTTGAGAATAGTTTTAGCTATCCTGGGTTTTTTGTTATTCCAGATGAATTTGAGAATTGCTTTTTCTAACTCTGTGAAGAACTGAGTTGGGATTTTGATGGGCATTGCATTGAATCTGTAGATTGCTTTTGGCAAGATGGCCATTTTAACTATGTTAATCCTGCCGATCCACGAGCATGGCAGATTTTTCCATTTTCTGAGGTCTTCTTCGATTTCCTTCTTCAGAGACCTGAAGTTCTTGTCATATAGATCTTTCACTTGTTTGGTTAGAGCCACACCAAGATACTTTATATTGTTTGTGGCTATTGTGAAGGGTGTTATTTCCCTAACTTTTTTCTCAGCCTGCTTATCCTTTGAGTATAGGAAGGCAACTGATTTGCTTGAGTTGATTTTATAACAAGCCACTTTGCTGAAGTTCTTTATCAGCTGTAGGAGTTCTCTGGTGGAGGTTTTTGGGTCACTTAAGTAGACTATCATGTCATCTGCAAATAGTGATAATTTGACTTCTTCCTTTCCAATTTGGATCTCCTTGACCTCCTTATGTTATCTAATTGCTCTAGCTAGAACTTCAAGTACTATATTGAAAAGATATGGAGAGAGAGGACAGCCTTGTCTAGTCCCTGATTTTAGTGGGATTGCTTTAAGTTTCTCTTTGTTTAGTTTGATGTTGGCTACCGGTTTGCTGTATATTGCTTTAACGATGTTTAGGTATGGGCCTTGAATTCCTGTTCTTTCCAAGACTTTTAGCATGAAAGGATGCTGAATTTTGTCAAATGCTTTTTCTGCATCTAATGAGATGATCATATGTTTTTTTTTCTTTGAGTTTGTTTATGTAGTGGATAGCATTGATGGATTTCCTTATATTGAACCATCCCTGCATCCCTGGGATGAAGCCTACTTGATCATGGTGGATGATCGTTTTGATGTGTTCTTGGATTCGGTTGGCAAGAATTTTATTAAGTATTTTTGCATCAATATTCATAAGAGAAATTGGCCTGAAGTTCTCATACACACATATTTTTAAGAGAAGTCTTTTAAAAGTTTTTTGTCACAGACAAGAAATTAGTACATATGTCAGCCAGCTGTTGCATCTTCCTGATTTATAAGGATGGAACTGGAAGGACAGGAGAGAGGTGGCTGCAACTGGAATCTAATGTGAATAATAAAAATAAATTATGGAAAGAAAAATAGAGAAACAAAGGAAGCATCTTGATTCAAAGTAAATGAATGGACCTTTTTAGACAAGTACAAAAAAACTGTCCCATGACTTTTATCACCAAAAATATTTACTATTTTTTTTTTCAGAGAAGGAAAGAAGTCCTTCCAAAAGGAAACCAAAACAGGAAAACAAAAACTGAACCAAACCAAACAGCACAAAACAACCAGCCAATCAAACAAACAAATAAGCCCAAACATGACTACTCTAAATAAATCCAAGTTTAGTCAACTACAAATATGACACATATTGTATGAACATGACATTTCTTGTAGAAATCAAGCAGCTGATTTTAAATATATCCAACAGAACAGAGTAGAAAATGGAGACTTTACTAAGATATTAAGACTGACATTAAGCCAGGAACTGTAGCACACACTTGTAATTCCAGCTGCCCAGGAGGCTGAAGTAGAGAGTTTAAATCTAAGGCCTCCCTGGTTAATGTTATAAAACTCTGTATTGAAATCCAGTTTACCAAGGAAACGTTGAGGAGTATGAACACACTGGTAGGACACTTGTACTTCACATATAAAAGCCCCTATGGTCAATTCTCAGTACTCAAAGAAAATAGAATTAGATAATACACATTGCTAATGACACTAGGAAGTGCCATCAAGAACTGGAAAAATGACAAAGCTGGAGAGATGGCACAGTATATAAATATTTTTTTTAAGGAATATAAAATAACACAGACACTCAGTGTCTACCCCGGCTTCCATATCCACATGTATGTGCACACACATGTATAGGTACTAACACAAAAATTCATGTATATATACACACACACATAAAATGATTTCTTTTAATAGCCGAATAGTATTGTATTGTGTAAATGTGCCACAATTTCTTTATTCATTATTCAGTAGAGGGATATCTAGGTTGTTTCCAGTTTCTAGCTATTATGAGTAAAGCTATTATGAACATAGTTGAGCAAGTGTCCCTGTTATGGTATGGTAGGGCATTTTTTTGGGTATATACCCAGAAGGGTTACAGCTGTGTCTTGAGGCAGAACTATTTCCAGTTTTCTAGAAACCACCAAATTGATTTCCAAAGTGGTTATACAAGTTTGCACTCTCAACAGCAATGGAAGAGTATTTCCCGTGTCCCATATCCTCACTAGCACATGGTATTACTTGAGCTTTTGATCTTAGCCACTCTGATGGGTATAAGATGGAATCTCAGAGTCATTTGTATTTCCTTGATGAGTAAGGACATTGAACATTTCTTTAAGTACTTCTCAGGCATTAGAGATTCCTCTGTTTAGAATTCTCTTTTTAGCTTTGTAACCCTACCCCATTTTCTAATTGTGTTATTTGGTTCATTGGTGTTTAATTTCTTGAGTTCTTTATATATTTTGGATATTACTCCTCTGTCAGATGTAGGGTTGGTGAAAGATCTTTCTCCAATTTGTAGGCTGCTAATTTGTTCTAGTCACAGTATACTTGACTTTACAGAAGCTTTTCAATTTCATGAGGTCCGTATTTATCAATTGTTGATCTTAGTGCCTGAGCCATTGGTGTTCTGGTCAGGAAGTTGTCTCCTGTACCAATAAATTCAAGGGTATTCTCCATCTTCTTTTCTGATAGATTTAATGTATCTGTTTTTTATGTTGAGATCTTTGATCCACTTGAACTTGAGTTTTGTGCAGGGTGATAAATATGCATTCTTCTACATACAGACATCCAATTAGACCAATACCATTTGTTGAAGATGCTTTCTTTTCTTTTCTTTTCTTTTTTTTCTATTGTATGGTTTTGACTTCTTTATCAAAAATCAAGTGTCCTTAGGTGTGTATGTTTCTTTCAGGGTCATTGACTTGGTTCCATTGATCAAACTGTCTATTTCTATACTAAGTTCTAGTTAGAGAAAGAAGACAGCTAAAGGAGATGATATATGATAATATACCATACTATTTGCTACTCCCAGATGATAATAGTGTGTGTGTGTGTGTGTGTGTGTGTGTTACCAAAAATTCTACCAGAGAACTCCTACAGCTGATAAACACCTTCAGCAAAGTGGCTGGATAAAAAAAGAGCAGTAGCCCTTCTTCATACAATGATAAATGGGGCTGAGCAAGAAATCAGGGAAATAACACCGTTCACAATAGCCCACAAATAATATAAAATATCTCGGTATAACTTTAACCAATCAAGTGAAAGACCTGTATGACAAGAACTTCAAGACTACGAAGAAAGAAATTGAGAGAAGATATCCAAAGATGGATTATCTCCCATGCCCACTGATTGGTAGGCTTAACATAGTAAAAATGATCATCTTATCATAACTTATATACAGATTCAATGCAATTCCCATCAAAATTCCAACACAGTTACTTACAGACCTTGAGAGAACAATTCTCAACTTCATATGGAGAAAAAAAAACCAGGATAGCTAAAACAGTCCTGCACAATAAAAGAACTTCTGGAGGGATCACCATCTTTGATTTTATGCTGTACTTACAGAGGAATAGTAATAGAAACTCTAAGATGTTTGTGTATTGTATCATCTGCAATCTGAAAAGAAGCCAAAGGAATCACCTAGCATTTGGTGAAAGGTTTTCTGTTCATAGACTTCTCAATGTTTTCTCTTTTTATCCTATGGTTTTGTGACTAATAGTGGTAAATGAACTATTTAAAAACCACAGCACTGTTAATATCATGTATACCTTAGCTGTGTTCATAAATTTACATCAAATGCACTCTGGCTATTACTGAAAAAAATTAATTGATTTTAATAACACAATAAGTAAAGAGTGTATGAAGTTTAAACTGGATATAGTAGGCAATTCTTTATTGCCAGCTGTATGACTGTAAAGAGACTGCCTTGGCATATTTATCTCCAAATTGGCCATATATCCATCAATGAATGAGCTGATAGGAAGTGTTTTATATGAGGACATTGCTAGTAAAAGCAGCATGCCTATTTCATCTTCTGTAGCTGCTATTGCCAACAAATCAATTAGGCATATACATTGCCTATACCTATACCTATACACACATAACATGTGTGTGTGTGTGTGTGTGTGAGAGAGAGAGAGAGAGAGAGAGAGAGAGAGAGAGAGAGAGAGAGCACAAATATAAGGCAGACACCATTTTGATGGGAAAAGACACTGCCCATGATCATGTAACATAGTCAGGATATAGTATCATTTATTTCTACCAATGTTTTGAAGACTGTCTAATTGAGTACTTCTTGTTTTACAGATGAGTATTATGGGGTCCTGTATTACTTACTTTTCTGTTGCTGTGATAGAATGACATGACCAAAGCGAAGGAGGAGTTATTTGGGTTTATGATTCCAGAACGGTAAGAATGAGTCGTAGCTGAGAAGAATGGCAGTAAATGACAAGTGTGGCCTCATGAGCTGGAGGCTGAGAGTTTCCATCTTAACCACAAAAGGACAAAGCACAGAGAGCAAGCTTGAGTCTTTAAAGTCCCAAATCTTGCCCTTCACAGCATATTTTCTCCAACAAGACTGCATCTCCCAAATCTCCCCAAACAATCCCACCAACAGGAGACCAAGTGTCCAAATACAGGAGTCTATTGGGGGACAGTTCCATTTAAAGGATCATAAGCCCTGAGAAAATTCATAACTGAAGAAATATAATTTACAGAAAGCAGCTCATTTTTTGCTGATTCTTAATCTGTGGATACACTCTATTCTCCTCAATAAGTCTGTTTCTTTTGCATTGTAATGTATGAAAATTTGTCATGACATTACAAGCAAAACAAATCACAAAAATGAAAAAAAATTGATATAGTTGAGTGTGTCAAGAACTACTTTTGTGGGTCATTTCATAAAGCTCAACAGCAATGGGCTTAAAAAAGCTTTATAAGGTATTTGGGTCCAAAATACTAGGACCCAATAAGTAACTTTTTTTTCAAATTCCACACAGAAAGATTCAAGGTATCAACTTATAAGTTATAAGTTATAAATTAAACGTGAATTCTAGGAGAAAATGACACTTAGTGATAAACCAAGTCAGTCAGTTTGATGGAAAGAAAATCACATAAGAACTCTGTGAAGCAGACCTAAATCTTCCAATAAAATAAGAAGCAACACAGTTGATATTCCAGCTTGGAAGTGACACAAATATTTGCTAATGTGAATGTAACCAGGCATCTCATGAGGACACAAGCTCCCTGTAATAAAACTTCAGTTCTGATACATGGAGTAGAGCTGGATGTATCCTCTGCTGAAGGTCCTTAGAGGTTTGAGACAACTCGTGGTACATTGCATTGTAACTTCATTTACCAATGTTTCATGTCTGGAACATTCACTGTATGTTTCCAAAATACAATGAACAAAAAATGTTTATTAAGTCCATAAATAGCACATTGCATTAGCTAATTGAAACAATTAACTAATAATTAGTTCGTTCAAATAGTCATGAATCGTTTGAATTCTGGATGTCTGATCTACATTTTTTTGACATTAAGGTCAAGACCTGTTCATTTAAATAAAAATTTCACATATGTCAAAGATGGACAAGAACCTGAACTAATTTACTGATAGGGTTTCCATTCCTGCAGAGGAGGTCTTATAATGTAGTGTTTCAAATGTAAGTACAGATGGTACACTACATCCCCTGTATTTGGAGACACTGTTTCCTTCTTTATAATAAAGGGGAATGTTTGTCATAAAAGTTAGTTCCTAATAATCAGAGCTCATAAATTAATACCTACTTCAGTGCCATTAGAAATAATTTTGTTCTCCTTTCTCTTATGAAGGCATTGATGGTTTTCTGTGTTCAGAATAAAGCCGGGAACACACGGTGGTTAGTGAAAGTAATCAGTTGAGCAATATCAGAAGATAATCATTGGAAGGTACTTGATTCTTCTAAATTAAACTTATATTCAATTAGTGATGTCTATCAAAATAAATCCCTTTAGCCTTCTTAATAAACTCTGTAATGCTGCTTTCAAAAAATTATCTGATGAATAGTATGATGAATTGTCTGATGAATTATCTGATGAAAACTCTCTGTGAAAGTTAATTTAGGCAAAAGAAAAATAGACATTAAAGGAAAACTGCAATGTTTAACCAAAAATACCCAAGAGAGTTAAATTGAATATTTACTAGATGGATGTAACAGGCATAGAAAAATTAAAATGTAAAATTATGCCTATAAAAAACTATGACAAAAATAAAAACTCGTGCTTAGAAAAGAATAGAGAAGGGCTGGCTCACAGTGTGGCCGGGCAAAGAAACTCCATTCATAGCACGGGTTACACATGCTCTCTTCTAAGAGAACTTAGAGCAAATAACTTGAATCCTCTTGAATTGCATTTTTCACTCAGCTGACAACTGGTGTTGCATTGCTGCATGAGCTTAAACCTTCATGTGTCTTATAGGAGCATAGCGATATTTCACCAGACAGAAATAACTCCAATACACAATCAAATTTTGTCTTATCCTCCATGCAAATGGAATGATAAATGTTGGTGCCCCTTTACTCAGATATCTAAGTCATAAAAACCTATGTCATGCCTTCATGTAAACAACAGAAAAGAATTTATTAAGTGACCACAGTACAAAATTAGAAAAAAAATAGGAAACAAATCTGAATTATACACACTCCCATAGAACAAATGGGTGAACATGTTCTTTACGTACAGTTGTTTTTCTCTTTTACATATAAAGGAAAACTAAAATTTTGATTAGGGATAGAATAAAGCTGCAACAGAGAGATACAATACTTGGAACTCAGGTATAGGAAAAGATATGTTCTAGGTGGGCATCCCTCTCTAGAAGACAGATGTAGGAAAAGTATAGAAATGAGCTATGGTATCCATGTTGGGGACCAGCTGTGATTGGACCAGTTGTGGTTCCTCTTCCTCCATTTCTTCCCCCAGGGTGTCTGGACACCACTGCACACTGGGCTGGAAGGATGGAGTGGAATCCAGAATGAGTGGGGTCTGGCTGAGGGTGGGGTGGACAGACAAACACTTCTCTGAAAATCTTCATGGAAACAACTGGTGCACATACATTTTATTCAGAATAAACAAAGGCTGTATATGAACCTTGAAGAGTGAGAAGGAGTTTTCAAAGTGAGTGTAAATCATTGACTGGAGTTTAAAGTGTATGAATGCCTCATCTGTATAGATAGGCATTCTAAGAATCCCAGATACTTGCCGGACAGGTTCTTATGCAGAAAATGGGAGTTAACATACAAGTTTGTCAAGGACTACATGACCTTCTTGAAGTAGTAGATTCGGTCTCCCAAACAAGGTCAAAGAAGGGGAAAGCCCTGCTAGAAAAAACAGTGTACTCCAATTTGCACTGAGCTCAGAGGAGCTATCCAGACAGGCAAACTTTAACCTTAAGTAGCAGGGTTCCCAAGCAATTAGCACAGAAAACCCCCTTCTTCACAGTATTCCCCTGAGTGGCATTAGAGCACTGTTCATAAATGAAGCCATACCTGGGCATGTGTAATAAAATTATAGGGAGGCAGAGAAGATAAAATATATTTCAAAAAAGTATATGCTTGGGCAGGTTGATATCCATGGGAACTCTTCTCTTTGATGAGAAAAAAAAGGAGAAAGCTAGGGGAGGGGAGGGGAGAAGAAGGGACTTTGAGGAGAGGAGGGAAGGGAAGCTCTGATCGGGATGTAAAGGAAATTAATTAATTAATTAACTAATTAATTAATTAATCAAAAAGTAGAAACATCTAGATCAGGGACCAGAGTCTTCTCCTGGAATCCTTGACTGCCAGTCAAGACAGAACAAAAGCTATTTGTGGCTTCTGCCCAAGGATAGTATCTAGAGCTGTTTGCTTTTGACATCCTTGCCCCAACACTGCCAGAATACTGCCCATCTCCTGCTGTCACCACTATAACTTTTAGACTACTGCTAAGGGTGTCTATTGACAGAAATCATGGCAGGAAATTTTCCACAAGCCTGAGAGAATTAAAATCACTTACATATTTAATTACTGGTTTCAATGAGATAAAATATGTACATGAGTTTCCATCTTAATTAAAATATGCATTTAGGAGCAAACCTTGAATTTATTTTTAATAACCATTTTGACTCGGGCATATACAGAGGACTAGCTTTACAGAAGCACATTGTATATTCCATACTAAGTTGGAAATTAAATTGTCAACTCCACAATTTTTTAAAAAGACTTTGTTTTCATGTTTAAACTGAGTGCATGTTTATGCATGTGAGTACAGGTATCTGTAGAGGCCAAAGGTAACTTTGAACTCCTTGGAGCAGGAGTTACAGGGAATTTTGGCTGCCTAGTTGGGTGATAAGAAGCAAACTCTAGTCCTCCACAAGAACAGCAAGTGCTTTTAACTACTGCACCATCTCTCCAGTCCCAACATCTATGGTCTGAAAAAATATTCTTGAATGAAACTTGTAATGAATAATTAACAATGGTAAAAATCACAAAACAAAAAAATTGCTTTAATTCCTCAGCATATATAGAACCTACAACTTAATTCCGTTGTTAAAGGGTAAAAAGACAGGGGCATCTCTAGTGATTATTAATTTAAATTCAATGCACTGCAGTTTCTCTTCTTGCATTTTTTGTAGTAATTAAGTGTTGGTTTTCTGCCTTCAGAAATCAATGCTTATGGTGTTAAATATAGACTAAGTGCTGCATTGTAAATGGTGCTCATCTAATGCCTATTGTCTGTTACCTGTCTGTTCTACAGATATCAGTGAATAGTAAACCTCCCATTCACTAGAAGAATGACCTTATTTTTTGTGCTGCTTCTTGCTCTGCACTGTGCACTAGAATTCCTTGGGATTCTGATTCTCATTCTGCAGATCATAACAGTCTAACAACATGGTTTTCTTTGCAAGCAACTCTATGCAATGGTTTGATTGGGAAGAAATTTCCTTTTCTACCATATAATCATAGTATTCTCACACAAGATTTTGACTACACACATTGACCTAAAAACATGGCTTTCTTATTATCTATCCCACTCAGTGTATTCAGTGGGTACTGAATTGGGTACATGAGGCATCATAATTCAAAACCAACTGGATCTTAAGAATGTCTCTAAGCATGGCTAAGATCAAAAACTCAGGGGACAGCAGATGCTAGAGAGGGTGTGGAGAAAGAAAAACACTCCTCTGTTACTGGTGGAATTGCAAGCTGGTAAAACCACTCTGGAAATCAGTTTGGCGGTTTCTCAGAAAACTGGACATAGTACTACCTGAGGACCTAGCTATGCCACTCCTGAGCATATATCCAGAAGATGCTCCAACATATAATAAGGACACATGCTATACTATGTTCATAGAAGCCTTATTTATAACAGCCAGAAGCTGCAAAGAACTGAGATGCCCCTCAACAGAGAAATGGATACAGAAAATGTGGTACACTTACACAATGGAGTATGACACAGCTATTAAAAACAATGAATTCATGAAATTCTTAGGCAAGTGGATGGAACTAGAAAATATCATCCTGAATGAGGTAATCCAGTCACAAAAGAACACACATAAATGGATGTGTGGTACCGTCTGGTGAATTCTTTAAACACTAATCTTCCTGCACCTTTTTCAACCCCTGCACCAAAAGCTTGAAATACCCAAGATACAATTTACAGACCACACGAAGCTAAAGAAGAAGGAAGACCAAAGTGTGGATACTTTGGTCCTTCTTAGAAGGGGGATCAAAATACCCATGGCTCACAGTCAACCAATGGACTGAGCATAGGGTCTCCAATGAAGGATCTTGAGAAAGGACCCAAGGAGCTGAAGAAGTTTGCAGCTCCATAGGAAGAACAATAATATGTACCAACCAGTACCCCCAGAGCTCCCAGGATCTAAACCACCAACCGAAGAGTACACATGGAGGGACCCATGGCTCCAGCTACATATGTAGCAGAGGATGGCCATTTCAGACATCAATGAGAGGAGAGGCCATTGGTCATATGAAGGCTCGATGCCGCAGTGTAGGAGAATGCCAGGTCAGGAATGTGGGAGGGGAGTTGGTAAGCAGGGGAAGGGGGGATGAGATAGGGGGTTTTCAGAGGAGAAGGGTAAGGAGAAAAGGAATAACATTTGAAATGTAAATAAAGCAAATATCCAATAAAAGAAGAAAAAAATTAAAAAGGAATGTCTCTAATCAAAATCCCGAGGCTTGGTGTTGATTGCACATGCTGTTTCCTAACCCAGGCTGGCCAACTTCCTGACTGTGGGCTGCGAACACCATATACAACCTCCTGGCCTTTACCAGGAAACGCACAAGCTGTATCTAGGTACAGTCTGGTGAATTCTTTAAACACTAATCTTTCTGCACCTTTTTCAACCCCTGCACCTCTTCAATGCACCTTCTGTACATTGATTGCATTGATCTACTCTGATCAGTTCCATTTGTACGATACCTAACCCTGAGGCTTGGTCCCAGTTGAATATCCTATGCCCACTTTGGTCCTCTGCCATGTTTAGCCTGTGAACCATTCCTGCACACTTCCCATTCCCCAAAGTCATCCTGAGTCACACATCCTGTGCACTGGCCTGTCGGGTTAGTACCACCTGTGTCATTTTCAGCCTCACAGGATTGGTTGTGATTTATATAATGTGGCCAGGCCCAGTCTGATAGTTCCTGTCCACACTCTTCCCAATCCCTAGGCCTTGCTTTGATCACAGAGTATGCATACCATCTGAGCCTAGTCAGTGTCTGAGACCCCCACTCTACACATCCAATCCTCAAATTTACAGGCAAGCTCTGATATGCAGTTTATAAACCACACAAAGTTCATCTAGCCATTTATCCCATGTCTTCTTGCTCAACACTAAATTAGAATCATCTCTGTTACTACAAAAAAAATCAAAATAAGTATTTGAAGGATCAGTCTACAAACTCCATATATCTAATATGTAATGAACTACTCTTGAGCAACAAGCAAAAATAAGTAAAATGAAAATTCTATCAACAGAGGTAGCCTAGAATCTCACATCAGACACAACAATGAAAAAAAGCTGAATATTACATAAAAGAGAGTTTAAACTAAAACTGATCAGAAGAAATAAAGATACCAAACTCTAATCAAGAGAATAATTAACCAAGAAATCATTATAATCCTAAACATATATGCACCAAACTCTGGCACACTAGACTTCAATAAAAATAACGTATAACTTCAAGACACATATTACTATCAACCCATTAATACTAGGGTATTTAAATATCCTACTTTCTCCAGTAGACATGTCATCTATGCAAAAAATGAACAGAAAACATCATAATTAAATGACATCATGCATTAATTGGATTTAACATATATCTACAGAGTATTTTTCCAAAACACCAAAGAATAGATATAGATACAGATACAGATACAGATACAGATAAAGGTGTACACTCTCCTAAGCAGCACATGGAGGCTTCTCTAGAAAGACCACATCTTGAGACACAATATACATCTTAACACATTCAGAAAACGTGAAATGACTTTGTATGTCATATTGGATTGTAATACAATAAAATGTAAAATAAAAAGCAAATGAATCTCTAGAAATTACACAAACCCATGGAGATTAACAAAGAGCGAATGGGTCAAAGAAATCAATAAAACATTTTTAATCTTGGAACTAAGTGACCATGAACATAGCACAACAAAACTGCTGAGTCACAATAAAAGCAATACTATGAAAAAAATGTAGAGTGGAGCAGCAGGACAGGAACCCTTGGTCACCATTTGCACCAGAAAGCCAGGCACTCCACAGCCTTCTGTGCACAGCCCACCAGGAGAGAGTGATCTCCCAGCAGTGCCTCCACTTCTGAGTGCAGAGGTGAGAGCTCCACTTTCTCTCCAATATCTCTCTGAAGGGGAACAGCTAGGGGCATACAAGATGGTCAGTGGAACAGCAGGGACAGGAGCCTTTGGTTGCCATTTGCACCAGAGAGCCAAGCAGCTCCACAGCTTCCTAAGCACATACCCTGCCAGAATATAGTTGGTTTCCCAGGAGTAGGGACACAGCCTTATAGGCCACAGGAAGCACCAGCCAGAGACAGCAAGACCAACTAACAGGAGAAATAACCAGAGAGCCAAAGGCAAGTGCAAGAACCTACCAACAGAAAGCAAGGCTACTTGGCAATATCAGAACCCAGTTCTCCCACCACAAGCCCCAGATTCCCCAACACACCAGAAAAGCAAGAGTTGGACTTTAAAACACATTTTGTGATGCTGATCGAGGACTTCAAGAGGACATAAATAACTTCCATAAAGAAATACAGGGGAATATGGGTCAACAGGTAGACGCCCTTAAATTGGAAAGACAAAAATCCCTTAAAGAAACACAGGAGAACATGGGTCAACAGGTAGAAACACTTAAAGAGAAAACACAAAAATCCCTTAAAGAAATGCAAGAGAACATGGGTCAGGTGGTAGAAGCCCTTAAAGAGGAAACACAAAAATCCCTTAAAGAATTTCAGGAAAATGCAAACAAACAAGGGAAGGAACTGAACAAAACTATCCAGGAGAAAAAAGTGGAAGTAGAAACAATAAAGAAAACACAAAGGGTAACAACTCTGGAGATACAAAACCTTGGAAAGAAATCAGGAGTCATAGATGCAAGTATCAACAAAAGAATACAAGAGATAGAAGCAAGAATCTCAGGTTCTGAAGATAACATAGAAAACATTGACTCAACAGTCAAAGAAAATGCAAAATGCAAAATGCAAAAAGCTTGTAACCCAAAACATACAGGAAATCCAGAACACAATGAGAAGATCAAACCTAAGGATTATAAGTATAGAAGAAAGTAAATATTTATAACTGAAAGAGCCAGCAAATATCTTCAACAAAATTATTGAAGAAAACTTCCCTAACCCAAAGAAAGAGATGTCCATGAACATGCAAGAAGACTTCAGAACTCCAAACAGATGGGACCAGAGCAGAAAGTTCTCCCATCACATAATAATCAAAACACCAAATGCACTAAACAAAGAAAGAATATTAAAAGCAGTAAGGGGGAAAGGTCAAGTAAATTATAAAGGCAGACCTATCAGAATTACACCAGATTTCTCACCAGAGACCATAAAAGCTAGAAGATCCTGGGCAGATCTCATACAGACCCTAAGAGAGCACAAATATGAGCCCAGACTATTATACCCAGCAAGACTCTTAATCACCATAGATGGAGAAACCAAGATATTCCATGATAAAACCAAATTTACACAATATCTTTCAACAAATCCAGCCCTACAAAAGATAATAGATGGAAAATGCAACATTTTCCAACACAAGGAGGGCAATTACACCCTAGAAAAATCAAGAAAGTAATCTTATTTCAACAAACCCAAAAGAAGATAACCACACAAACATAAAAATTACATCAAAAGTACAATAACTATTCTCTTAACATCAATGGACTCAATTCCCCAATAAAAAGACATAGATTAATGGACTGGATATGTAAACAGGACCCGGCATTTTGCTGCATACAAGAAATGCACCTCTGAGTCAAAGACAAACACTACCTCAGAGTAAAAAGCTGAAAAACAATTTTCCAAGCAAATGGTTCTCGGAAGCAACCTGGAGTAGACATTCTAATATCATATGAAATTGTCTTTCAACCAAAAGTCACCAAAAAGACATGGAAGGACACTTCATACTCATCAAAGGAAAAATAAACCAAGAAGAACTCTCACTTCTGAACATCTATGCTCCAAATGCAAGGGCACCCACATTTGTAAAACACACTTTACTAAAACTCAAATGTAAAGCATACATTGCACCTCACACAATAATTGTGGGTGACTACAACACCCCACTTTCATCAATGGACAGATCAGGGAAACACAAACTAAACAGAGACACAGCAAAACTAGCAAAAGTCATGGACCAAATGGATTTAAAAGATATTTATAGAACATTTCATCCTAAATCAAAAGATTATACCATCTTCCCAGTACCTAATGGTACCTTCTCCAAAACTGACCACATCATTAGTCACAAAACACAGCTCAACAAATATGAGAAGACTGAAATAACCCCATGCCTCATGTCAGATCACTATAGATTACGGCTGGTCTTCAATAGCAACAACAACAAAAAACAAACAAAAACAACAACAAAAAACCCAAAAAACAGAAATCCCACATACATATAAAAACTCAATAATGCTCTACCCAATGATACCTTGGTCAAGGAAGAAATAAGGAAAATAATCAAAGACTTTTTAGAATTTAATGAAAATGAAGGGACAACACATCCAAATTTATGGGACACAATGAAAGCAGTGCTAAGAGGAAAATGTATAGCTCTAAGAGCCTCCAAAAAGAAACTGGAGAGAGCATACACTAGCAGGTTAACAGCACACGTGAAAGCTCTAGAACACAAAGAAGCTAATGCACCCAAGAGGAGTAGATGGCTGGAAATCATCAAGCTCAGGGCAGAAATCAATCAAATAGGAACAAAAAGAACTATACCAAAATCAACAAAACCAGGAGCTGGTTCTTTGAGAAAATCAACAAAATAGATAAACCCTTAGCCAGGCTAACCAGAGGGCACAGACACAGTATCCAAATTAACAGAAATAGAAATAAAAAGGGAGATATAAAAACAGAAACTGAGGAAATTCAAAAAATCATCAGATCCTACTACAAAAGCCTATACTTAACAAAACAGGAAAACCTAGATGAAATGGACAACATTTTAGACAGACACCAAATACCAAAGTTAAATCAGGATCAGATAGACCATCTAAACAATCCCATAACCCCTCAAAAAATAGAAACAGTCACTGAAAGTCTCCCCACCAAAAAAAAAAAAACAAAAAAAACAACAACAACAAAAAAAAAACAGGATAAAATAGTTTTAGTGCAGAATTCTATCAGACCTTCAAAGACGACCTAAAACCAATGCTTTTCAAACTATGCCACAAAACAGAAACAGAAGAAACACTAACCAATTTGTTCTATGAAGCCACAATTTCGCTGATAGAAAAACCACACAAAGATCCAACAAATAAAGAGAACCAATTTCCCTTATGAATATTGATGTAAAAGTACTAAATAAAATTCTTGCCAACTGAATCCAAGAACTCATCAAAACAATCATTCACCATGATCAAGTAGGCTTCATCCCAGGGATGCATAGGTGGTTCATATTCAGAAATCCATCAATGTATTCCACTACATAAACAAACTCAAAGAAAAAAACCCACATGGTCATTTCATTAGATGCTGAGAAAGCATTTGACAAAAATCAGCATCCTTTCATGTTAAATGTCTTGGAAAGGTCAGGAATTCAAGGCCCATACCTACACATAGTAAAAGCAATATACAGCAAACCAATAGCCCACATCAAACTAAATGGAGAGAAAATTGAAGCAGTCCCACTAAAATCAGGAACTAGATAAGGCTGCCCTCTCCATATCTATTCAATTTAGTACTTGGAAGTTCTAACTACAGCAAGTAGACAACAAAAGGAGGTCAAAGGGATACAAATTGGAAAGGACGAAGTCAAATTATCACTATTCGCAGAAGTTATGATATACATAAGTATACTTAAGTTACAAAAAAAACTCCACCAGAGAACTCCTACAGCTGATAAACAATTTCAGCAAAGTGACTGGATATAAAATTCACTCAAACAAATCAGGAGTCTTCCTGTACTCAAAGGATAAGCAGGCTGAGAAAGAAATTAGGGAAAGGACACCCTTCACAATAGCCACAAACAATATAAAGTATCTTGGTGTGACTCTAACCAAACAAGTGAAAGATCTGTAGGACAGGAACTTCAAGTCTCTGAAGAAAGAAATTGAAGAAGACCTCAGAAGATGCAAAGATCTCCCATGCTTGTAGACTGGCAGGATTAACATAGTAAAAATGGCCATCTTGCCAAAACAATCTATAGATTCATTGCAATCCCCATCAAAATTCCAAGTCAATTCTTCATAGAGTTAGAAAGAGCAATTCTCAAATTCATGTGGAATAACAAAAAAAACCAGGATAGCTAAAACTATTCTCAACAATTAAAGAACTTCTGGGGGAATCAGTATCCCAGACCTCAAACAGTACTACAGAGCAATAGTGATTAAAAACAAACAAACAAACAAACAAACAAAAAAAAAAAATACCAACTGCATGGTATTGGTACAGTGACAGGCAGGTAGACCAATAGTATAGAATTGTTGACCCAGAAATGCACCCACACACCTATGGTCACTTGATCTTCAACAAAGGAGCTAAGACCATCCAGTAAAAGATAGCCTCTTCAACAAATGGTGCTGGTTCAACTGGTGGATAGCATGCAGAAGAATGCAAGCTGATCCATTCTTATCTCCTTGTACAAAGCTCAAATCCAAGTGAATCAAGGACCTCTACAAAAAAGCCAGATACACTGAAACTAATAGAAAAGAACTGGGGAGACCCTTGAGGACATGGGCACAGGGGAAAATTTCCTGAACAGAACACCAATAGCTTATGCTCTAAGATCAAGAATTAACAAACAAGGTTAATATCCACTTATTAGTGAGTGCATACCATGATTCACCTTTTGAGTCTGGGTTACCTCACTTAGTATGATATTCTCTAGCTCCATCCATTTGCCTAAGAATTTCATGAATTCATTGTTTCTAATGGCTGAAGAGTACTCCATTGTGTATATATACCACATTTTTTGCATCCACTCTTCTGTTGAGGGATACCTGGGTTCTTTCCAGCATCTGGCAATTATAAAAAGGGCTGCTATGAACATAGTAGAACATGTATCCTTATTACATGGTGGGGAGTCTTCTGGGTATATGCCCAGGAGTGGTATAGCAGGATCTTCTGGAAGTGAGGTGCCCAGTTTTCGGAGGAACCGCCAGACTGATTTCCAGAGTGATTGTACCAATTTGCAACCCCACCAGCAGTGGAGGAGTGTTCCTTTTTCTCCATAACCTTGAAAACTGGAATACCCAAAACATAATCCACACATCAAATGAGGTACAAGAAGAAAGGAGGAGTGGCCCCTGGTTCTGGAAAGACTCAGTGAAACAGTATTCAGCAAAACCAGAACAGGGAAGTGGGAAGGGGTGGGTGGGAGGACAGGGGAAGAGAAGGGGGCTTACGGGACTTTCGGGGAGTGGGGGGGCTAGAAAAGGGGAAATCATTTGAAATGTAAATAAATTATATCGAATAAAAAAAAGAAAAGAAAAAAAAAGAATTAACAAACAGAATCTCATAAAATTATAGTTTCTGTAAGGCTCTGTCAACAGTACAAATCGGTAACCAACAAATTGGGAGAAGATCTTTACCAACCCTACATCCGACAGAGGGCTAATATCCAATATATACAAGAACTCAAGATGTTAGACTCCAGAGAACCAAATAACCCTATTAAAATGGGGTACAGAGCTAAACAAAGAATTTTCATCTGAGGAATATCTAATGGCCGAGAAGCACCTAAAGAAATGTTCAAGATACTTAGTCATCAGGGAAATGCAAGTCAAAACAACTCTGAGATTTCACCTCACACCAGTCAGAATGGCCAAGATCAAAAACTCAGGAGACAGCAGGTGCTGGCAAAGATGTGGAGAAAGAGGAACACGCCTCTACTGCTAGTGGGGTTGTAAGCATGTACAACAACTCTGGGAATCAGTTTTGTGGTTCCTCAGAAAATTGAGCATAATACTACCAGAGGATCCTGCTATACAATCTTGGGCATATACCCAGAGAATTCTCCTGAATGTAATAAGGACACATGCTCCACTATGTTCATAGCAGTCTTCTTTATAACAGCCAGAAGCTGGAAAGAACCCAGTTGTCACTCAACAGAGGAATGGATACAGAAAATGTGGTATATTTACACAAGGGAATACTACTCAGATATTAAACAATGAATTTACAAAATTCTTAAGCAAATGGATGGAACTAGAAAATATCATCCTGAGTGCGGTAACGCAATCACAAAAGAACATGTATGATATGCACTTGCTGGTAAATGGATATTAGCCCAGAAGCCTGGAATACCCAAGATACAATACACCCACCAAATGAAGCTCAAGAAGAAGGAAGAACAAAGTATGGATACTCTGGTCCATCTTAGAAGGGGGTACAAAATACCACAAGAAGAGATACAGTGACAAGATGTGGAGCAGAGACTGGGGGAAAGACCACATAGAGACTGCCCCAGCCCCCTCTCCCCCCAGGATCCATCCCATATACAGTCAGAAAACCCAGTCACTATTGTGGGTGCCAACAAGGGCTTGCTGATAGGAGCCTGATATAATTGTCACCTGGGAGGCTCTGTCAGTGCATGACAAATACTTAGGGGGAACACTCTCAGTCAACCATTCAGCTGAGCACAGGTCCCCAATGGAGGAGCTAGATAAAGGACCCAAGGAGCTGAAGAGATTTTCATCGCCAAAGGAGGAACAACAATTTGAACCACCCAGTAACCCCAGAGCTCCCAAGGACTAAACCATGAACCAAAGAGTAGACATGGAGGGACCTATGGCTCCAGCTGCATATGCAGCAAAGGATGACCTTGTTGAACATCAAAGGGAGGAGAGGCCCTTGGACCTGAGAAGGTTAAAAGCCTCAGTATAGGGGAATGCCAGGACAGGGAAGCAGGAGTGTCTGGATTGGTGAGTAGGGGGATGGAGGATGGATTAGGGGATTGGGGGGGGGGGGCGGACCAGGTAAGGAGACAACATTTGAATTGTAAATAAAGAATTTATCTAATTAAAAAAGAAAAAATGTATATATAACTCTAAGCCCCCCAAGTGGACCAATGGAATAGAATTGAAGACCCAGAAATGAATCCACACACCTATGGTCACTTGATTTTCAACAAAGGAGCGGAAAACATGCAGTGGAAAAAAGATAGCCTTTTCAACAAATGGTGCTGGTTCAACTGGAGGTCAGCATGCAGAAGAATGCGAATTGATCCATTCTTATCTCCTTGCACTAAACTCAACTCCAAGTGGATCAAGGACCTCCATGTAAAACCAGACACACTGAAACTAATAGAAAAAAAACTGCGGAAAACCCTTGAGGACATGGGCACAGGGTAAAAGTTCCTGAACAGAACACCAATAGCTCATGCTCTAAGATCAAGAATTGACAAATGGGACCTCATAAAATTACAAAGTTTCTGTAAGGCAAAGGACACTGTCAAAAGGACAAAACGGCAACCAACAAATTGGGAAAAGATTTTCACCAACCCTACATCTGATAGAGGGCTAATATCCAATATATACAAAGAACTCAAGAAGGTAGACCCCAGGGAACCAAATAACCCTATTTAAAAATGGGGTAGAGATCTAAACATTTTTCAGCTGAAGAAATTCGGATGGCCGAGAATCACCTTAAGAAATGCTCAACATCATTAGTCATTAGGGAAATGCAAATCAAAACAACCCTAAGATTTCACCTCATACCCTCAGAATGGCTAAAGTTAAAAACTCAGGAGACAGCAGGTGTTGGCAAGGATGTGAAGAAAGAGGAACACTCCTCCACTGCTGGTGGGGCTGTAAGATGGTACAATCACTTTGGAAATCAGTCTGGAGGTTCCTCAGAAAATTGGACCTGACACTTGCAGAGGACCCTGCTATACCACTCCTGGGCATATACCCAAAGGATTCCCGGCATGCAATAAAGACACATGCTCCATTACGTTCATAGCAGCCTTATTTATAATAGCCAGAAGCTGGAAAGAACCCAGATGTCCCTCAGTGGAGGAATGGATACAGAAAATGTGGTATATTTACACAATGGAATACTACTCAGCAATTAAAAACAATGAATTCACGAAATTATTAGGCAAATGGTTGGATTTGGAAAATATCATCCTAAGTGAGGTAACCCAATCACAAAAGAATACACATGGAACGCAATCTCTGATAAGTGGATATTAATTAGCCCAGAATACCCAAGGCACAATTAGCACAACAAATGACCCCCATGAAGAAGTAAGGGGAGGGTCCTGATCCTGGAAACGTTTGATCTAGCATTGGAGGGGAATATAAGGACAGAGAGAAAGGAGAGAGATGATTGGAGAATGGGTGGAGAGAAGAAGGCTTATGGGACATATGGGGAGGGGAGAACTGGAAAAGGGGAAATCATTTGGAATGTAAACAAAGAATATAGAAAATAAAAATATATAATAAAAAAGAAAAAACCTCTAAGCCCCCATAGGAAAAGAAAGTCAGGGAGAACAAAAATTAGTGAGTTAACGATACAATTCAAGAATTTCAGGGAGAAAGAAGGACAAACCACACCCAAATCCAATAGATGGCAAGAAGTAATAATGATCAGAGCAAACACTGATGAAATAGAAATAAAGACAACAGTACAAAGTGTCATTGAATCTAACAGATGTCTCTTTGAGAAGGTAAGACAAAGCTGGGAAACTCAGCTTAACTGCAAGGGGGTTGCAGAGGAATACTTTGCAAACTAATGCTCCATGAAACTAGAAAATCTCAAAGACATGGATGAATTTCTTGATGTGTGCTTTCTACCAAACTTAAGGGTCTTGGCCTATGCTCTGAGGTAAATTCAGCCACCTGTCTTCTATAAGCTGATTTAAAAAGCCAAGTTAGTAGTAAAAATGAGAAAAAGGATTTCTTCCACATGACTGGAGTGGGAAAAGGAACAAAGAAATTCAAGGAGAGCACCTACCCAGCCCACATTTTGGACCCTGGAGTGAAGTTAAGGTTTGACAAAAAAACAAGACAAAAAAAAAAAAACAGAAGTGACTTTAGCAAAACAAATTAAAGAATCTTTCCTTTTTTTTAAATCTGACTGCTGAGAAACCAAGAAATATGATTTTGGGAAGTGTAACGATTGTCTAATTTTATTTTTGCTTGCTTACTTTTCCTTTCAAAGTTAGTCTCTATTGTTGTATCTATATTATAAAACAATGAATGCACTGGCATTTCCATCCGTATATATAACACATTTTTTATCATATTCACCCATCCACTTACCCTCTCTTTTCTCCCTTCCTTATTCACATTGGGACATTTTTATGGGATATAAATCTTTCCAAACACTCTATCTTTCATAAATGATTCAAATATCTCACATACATCACTTTGTCACTAATCATGTAATCTTATTTCTTCTAAACTGTCAATTATTTGACCAATGTGTTCATCAATGCCTGTAAATTTAGCACAAATCCATCACTGCAGTCATCATCACTTTTAAGTAATAAAATTTTGCCTGTGTGATTTATTTCTATGTATCTCTGTTGGTCAGGGACATGTTTGAGTATGACTATGATGTATTTTCCTTGCAAGTATGACAATACCATGTTTAGGATAATGGACAAAGCATATTTGAATTTCTTCTTCCTCAGACTTTGGGTGTTGAAAAGTAGGCACCCGTGAGGCTATGAATCTGATTAGACAGAGCTGGCAGAATGGTTGGCTCCCTCTTACAATTTATTCACGTACGTCTTTGAGTAGCTCACGACTAACATGTCCATGAAATGATGCTGTGAGGCTAAGGAAGTACAGATTTCCAGCTGAGGGATCCTATAACATTTAGCTGCAAAATTTTCATTAAGTTTCCAGATCACTTGATGTCCATGGACTGGTGTTCACTCCCGACTAAAGCCTGCTCTTTCTCTACAGGATCTATTCACAGAGCATTATCTGCAGGCTTTTGAGTATCATTTCATTGAGGTGTAAAAAGCCACAACCATTTTCATGTTAACATTTAAGGATTTGCCAAGGTTTTAATATTTTTATTTTCCAAAGTTTATATGTTAAAATGCTAACTTCCATTATATGACTTTAAGAGGTGTTCAGGTTGTAATGTTGGAACTGTTGGAACTGTTGGAAGTTGAATAGCTCCCCTTATAAAGAGAGAATGAGTGATAAAGGCCTACTGTCTGGTTTCCATGGCCACCTGCTTATATGTCCACACATTGTAGAGATAGAAAGAAAAAGGAAACAGTATCTCTCACTTCTTCTTTAGAACTGTCAGAAATAAATTCCTGTTGCTTATGCTAGCCAGTCATGAGTATTTTCTTATTGAAACACAAATGGATGAATGAATCACTATTGTTTGTCCCTGTGTTGATGCTTCCACTGACAGTGCAAAGGAACTATGCATTAAATCCTGGCACTTTTACCATAAACCAGGTATAGATAGCAAGTAGCCCAACCTTCTATACTGCAACTTAAAAAAATTATTATTGTGGTTCTTTAGATTTGATGTAATAGCAAAAAAAAAAAAAAATAGCTGAAATAATCTACAAAGACTTAAGTTTAACCTTCCTTTTCTAACAACATGGCTTTGGGTGTCTGGGTGTTTATCATATACATCCATGAAGAAAAGCATTTCAATTGATTGACAAGAAGCAAAGACGACAATATGGCATTTTTTCTAGTAAGTCATGTATTAATATGAATACATGTTTTTAAATGATTCGTTTACTTCTACTGTTTCTACAATGTTTTCTTCATAAAATATAGCACTTAAGTTTTATTATTAAATAAGTTAAGGCTATAACTACATTTTATTTCTCTTTTTCTGATTCTCCTAGTTTTAGTTTCCAATACAGGGAAAAGAAATATATATTATCATTCTTTGGCAGGTTTTTTTTTTTTTTGTGGGCACATGCGTGCGTGTGCATGTGAGTGTGCGAGTGGGTGTGCATGTGCGTGTGTGTGTGTGTGTGTGTGTTGCAGAGATAGAAAGTGTGTGTGTTCCTCAGAGCTACAAATGGAGGCTCATATCTGTCATCACAGCACTTGAGAGGTGAAGACTAAGTAATCAGAAATTCACAGTAATCCATATATACATATACATATACATATACATATACATATACATATACATATACATATACATATACATATACAAGGAATATATGGTGAGGTCTGTCTGGGTGGCATTTAAAAAACTGTCAACAAATAAACAGAACTCCTGAAGGATTAAAAAGAAATTTAAGAGGTAGCAGCTGGAAAGATGTCTCAACCACTAAGAACACAGTCTGCTCTTCCAGAGAAAGTGGGTTGCTCAATAGCCAGAAGCCAGATGAACTCACAACTATATATTAACAGCATTCCAAGAAGATCCAACTCCCTCTTCTGTCCTCCAGGACACTGCACATACATGATACACAGATATGTGTGGCCAAAACACACACATGAAATAAAAATAAATTTTATTTTTAACATAAAAGCAGCATTTCTACAGAATAGGAATAATTAGCTGATTGTATCTTACCTTTTGGCTCTGTAGGGACTCACCTTGATTTTCAAATGGAGGCTACTCTGTCTGTTATAGCCTCCAGATTCACCAAGATCATAAATTCCAAATGGCAGTGAGATGCGAACTGTATCTGTACCAAGTGAACAGACTTAGTTTTCTTTATTTTTTATTTGAAATTATAATTGTAATTTGTCTTAATAAACTCCTAGGAGGAACAAAAATATATGTCTTCTCATATGTCACCTAAATTCTAAGAGCCTTGAGAGGAATCAGTTTTCAGTAGTGTCTATAAAGTGCTCCAATTTTTCTTCCTTTTTAATGTGCATATCCAAAATGTCCCAGATTAAGGTTTCATTGGTTTTTCCATTTATTTATGTTTCATTAAAGTAGCCAGCCTTTCTGTCTCTATTAGGTTTGTCTATAGAATTCTGAGGACAACAAATGCAGTTCCCCAAGATACGAGTTTTTTATTTATATTTTAACTTATTTTTTCAGGAATCTATTTATGTATCTGTACATTGTCACACATATGTTACACACATGTATACACATATGTCCCAACAAAGGAGTGGAGATCAGTGAACAAGTAGCTGGAGTTGGCTCTCTCCTTGGTCTATAGGAGTTATCTCTTCTGTACGGCATCTAGAGCTTGCCAGTCTTGTCAGCAAATGCCTTTACTTGCTGAGCGATTTCAGGAACCCAAGGCATGAGCTTTCACACTGCTCTCTGCTAACTAGGGACAAAATCCTCAATCAAGTCAATGTAGTATATCTGTGTGTCCTGAGGGAGAGGAAAGAACAAAATGTTCTACCGATTAATTATAAGATAGAGTTGGCTATATGGTCATAATAGAATATCCATGTACAAGGGAAAGGGAAATAATTTTGTAGAACATATCTTTGAATAATCAGATATGGAATATGACCTATTAATAAACTTTGGGTATCTATAAAGTCATAATGGTTGACTCGTTTACCATAAGGTAATTAAGGTACCACGAGGTGATTAAGATGTTTCATATGCTGAGTCAGGAAAACTAGATTCTTCGCATTATTGTGGAGGAAAATGCACTCAAAACATCAATAGCCACTTACTTAGCCACAGTAATGACTCTGGCTTGCTATAGTAGAATGACTACTTGTGCTCAGCTATAATTAGTGTCACTAAATGATTAGTGTCATAATAATCATCATTTTCCAAGACCTGTTTTATGTCACAACTACAGTGCTAATTTTAAAGGATATATTATAGGTAAAAATACCTTATGAGTTTTAAGTGACTGTCATTAAACAAATTTCCGGGGTTGCAGAAAGTATGTTCAGCACTTTCATGAGAATGGAGAACCCCTGGGTCTTTCCATTGTCATTTTGCAAAAATTTCACCCAATAATTCAAAGAACATATGAATTTGCACCTTGCTGAGTATATCCAGCTTTGTACATATAAACTAACAAATGACTTTGATTGCTTGTCTCTCAGTTACACTTTTAAAAAGTTCCCACTTATTACCCATCACTGCAAGTTTACATCATTCACCATTTTGGCTTTGTAGGTGCCCAAAGATTATTAATAACTCATATTCCATATTTAATTATTCAAAAATATTCTAGAAGAGCACTTCCTTTTCCCTTATGCATAGGTTTTCTATTATGACCATATAGCAATAATTTAAATTTCAATTACCTTGCAGAGCACCACAGAAGAAAAATTAAACATATTCCAGTGAAATTATTTCAAGCATCCCCCTCAGGTCTCTTCTGCACCTCTTTCTCTCGAAATAAACTGCTTTTAGTATGCAAACATTGTTGCAGAGATAATGTTTGAGGAGATGTTATTGTTATTGACTTAAATAGGATTTTGTTTCTGGATGCCATCTTGTAATCAGAGAGACACAATGAAAGTTTTATATGTGTCAATGTAATTTTTATAACCACGCCTTCCTCCACAGGTAAATCCTATTACCTATTCCTCATAGATGTCTCTTTGTTTTCTTTGAGTCAGCATAACCATCTGAACCTCAGCATCTTTCATTTTAATCTCTATCCTGCACAGAATAAACAAGGTATTTCTCGTTGTTGCCAAAACAAGTCTAAGAATTTTATTTCTCATGATTTTGTGATTGGTATTCAAGATGCTGTCAAAGAATTTGGTCATGGATAGCAGCAGTAGAGTTGATCATTTGCAACAAATCCATCACAGTCCTAATGTGCTAACATTACTAAATATTCTAACTCTTCTTCCATCGAGAGGTCTGCTTCTTTCAATTTCTTCAATGCAGCACATGCTTGTAGATGAAGATTTTATGAGGCCAGTGGATCAAGCTATATCATAAAGGTTGACTAGTGAAGAATGGTTGAAGAGACACTATTGGTATCCTTTTCTTTCATAATAACTCTTCATCAGTTCTGTAAAGTCATATAAGCAAACCCAGTGTGGGGCAGGTGTCTGTTACTTTCAGACACATCCAAAACCCAGAGTATGTTTATGGATGCTAATGGATCAAACTATTGCTAGTTTTTCAACTCATTTTTTAAATCCAAAAATAGTAATTTACCCATATTTATGAATTCAATGGAATATAAAACATTATTTTCATTTTATCCATTCCTACTCTATATTTGCTATACACATTTTATCAATATAAATTAGTATTATAAACCATGAAACCTACAGTGTGTTTTCCTAAGTCCTTATATTTTACAATAAAGTTTTACTTAGTTTAAGGTCTCCTGAAGTCTTTGGTTACCTATGTGGTGATAAGGAAGGATGAAAGAAGAAAGGACATTAGACCATTTCCAAGTCTTCCAGCAGAGACTTGCTCTGCTCATCATGTGGGAAGTGTGAAGTGTTGTGCTATCTGAGAGACGGCATGGATTTTGTGTTTGGAAGCTTGCCATCATATAACTCCTTTCAATGTGCCATTCTGGTTATTACTCTAACTTCAGCTTCTACTAGTGGGATTAGGGAGCCATGTTCATTCTTTAATGTAACAATACCCAGACTCCTAAGTCTTGGAATGTCAATTAAGACATTAAGAAACAGAATATTATCTTAAATGGAACACATGAACTCCCTTTCACAGTAACACTAAGAATTAAAAACTTGCCCATTGTTTTGTATTAACCTCTACACTGTAAAGTGAAAATTAAAGATTTTACCCAGTCTGTGTGTTTTCTATAAATACAGAACAGTGTCATATCCTGTTGTTATCATTTTTCATCACCCCTAATACCAAGACTATCCTTCAGTACGCACTTCATGCAGAGTACAAAAGACTAGTTAAATATAAATTTCCCCAGTTGCTACTAGCATTCTTTTCTTTGATAATAATTCTTCATCACTATCTTAAAGTCATATAAACAAACACAGATATTCAGTGCACAGTGTGAGTTTGTTAGTCACAGACACATCCTGTTGCCTGTGCCTGGACTACTCGCTGCCTGACCCTACCTGTCATTGGGGGTTGGAAGTTAGGTGGCACAGAGAATCAGACTCCCTCTGGGAGCCGGTGAGAAACACCATAGCAAGCTCATCTAAACGCTGTAGCAAGCTCCATTAATACCCTCAACCTGTACCCCTCTGTTCCTAAGAAAGCATCTCTTCTAAATTGTGGTTCCTAATTGGCTGGCATTGTCCATGCCAGCTATACTTGGTCCCTCAGGCAGTCTTCAACTAGGTCCTCCAGTGGGAGATGCCATTGCGCACAACCCACCAGTGTTTATGCAGAAGTGGCCACACCGTTCCTCCTACAACATCCAAAACTCAAAGTATATTAGTTTAATTTGAGATGTAATTAGCATGAAATGTGGCTATTTTAAATTTAAGAGATATTAATGCAGGAGGTGAGGTTGCATACAGTTCTGAATGGTGGAGGAGTGACATCTACTTTGGACATCCAAGAATGAATTGCAGAACCTATTAGGGTTGGCTTGCCACTGGGATGACTTCATCTGCCATAACCAGACAGGTGTATGACAGGTTGATATGACTGACTTGAAGGTCACACTATGTTTATTGCTTGGGGCTGTGAAACTGTCAATGGACCACTATTGACTTGAGAGCCATATTGTGTCTGTTATATCTGTACTAAGAAATATATGCCCTTAACTTTGTCTTTGATACCTTTCAAGCCAGTGACTGGACCCTGGAACCTATATTAATGTTACCATAAGGAAACCAAGTATTTCTGTGCCTTTGTTTGACAATAGCAAAGGCCTACTAGTCATTGTAATGGCCCTCAACTTTCATATTTCAGAATTAAGCAAGTGCATTTGATTGGTTAGATTAAATCACATATAAAACATGTCAGAAGTTCATCTGGAGGGCAGGCTTATTGACATAAAGCTGCTGAGTGTAAAGATGCCACAGCTGCAGCGAGGGTGGAGGGCGCTCTCTACAAACCCATTCCGTCCAGTCCACCAAGTCCCTTGATTAAGAGCCAGGCTTTGAAAAGTGGAGAACAAAGACTTTCTGCTAAAGAGCTCTTTGAGTTGCCTCTTCTTTTAAAGATCAAATTGTTTATGGTGATGGATTGAGCATACCACATAAACAATGAGTCAGAAAGATAAAGTGCAAACACAGTATATTTAAGCCCACAATGCATATGGGTTAATATAGACACAACAAAAATACTTGTTGAATTGATCCAAACCACTTTTTTCTTCTTTCCTATCCTTTGTTCCTTCCCTCCTTTCTCTGTCTCTGTCTCTGTCTCTCTTTGTCTCTCTCTCTCTCACTCTCTCTCTTTCTCTCTTTCTTTCTCTTTACATGTTCTCACTATGCAGCCCCAACTTATCTGAAGCTCACTATGTAGACCAGACTGGCCTCCAACTCATATAACTCTTCCTGCCCCTGCCCCTGCCCCTGCCCCTGCCCCTGCCCCTGCCCCTGCCCCTGCCCCTGCCCCTGCCCCTGCCCCTGCCCCTGCCCCTGCCCCTGCCCCTGCCCCTGCCCCTGTCCAACCTATGCATACCTTTTTTGAAAGAAATACTCAGATAACAAATGAAAGCAATAGTCATCTGTATTATAATAGTCACTACTGAACCAATGTTCAGTCTGTGATACTTATCTTACTCTTTCTGTATTCAGTGAAAACATTTTTTCGGTGTTAATGATCAAACCCTTGAATCAATTCATAGAAGCAGTGAATTATCAATAAAAGCAATTTTTAAATTATATATATATATGTATATATATGTATATATACACACACACACATACACACACATGAAGACTCGGATGAGAAAACATATGCATATCTGTTTGTTTTTTTGATCCATTCTTACCTTGGGGAATATTGGTGTAAATCCTTATGAAGAGCTGAGTTAAAAGAAGAAACAGAGCCTGTTAGGAGCCCAGTATTATCTAAATTTAGCAGTGTAAATGAATCCACAGGGCTTGCCTCTATTCCATAGACAGCCTGGGAAATCTTTTCCTCCCCTTACTCCATGCAAAATAAGAAGTTCAGTTACAGGATTAGCTTTCTCACTGATCACTTTCCTATCTCTGTGGTTATTTAGACAAAGGTAGAAATCTGAATGCCAAAGTGAAGTGGAATTAGTTATCCTTAATTGGTGAGTTAAAGGTACCAGCAAATGGGTGTGAGTCAGTTTCAGGTTGCTGAAATGGAACACATGGATTATTTCCTAAGCATAGTTTGTTCTGGTAATGGGCTCATCATTTCTTGTAGAAATGGCATCACTCCCAAGATGAAACCCCAATAAAATCACTGCAATTTTGAGTGAGATTGGAAAGTGGAGAGGCTCATACAGGCCCACTCAAGGGGGAAAAAAAGGTTCTTGGAACAAATCAGTACCACTTAGAATGAGATGAAAAGTTCCCTTGACCACACAGAGCAGAACTCTAATGTGCTGCATTGTGATATTTTTAAAATCAAAGCTTGTTTCTCATTGTATGGATATTCAAATAGGAATAAAGTTTATGTCTAGCTTTCTTTCCAATCTGAACATGTTCAACATTTCCTTCCTTTGCTATATTCTGCTATAATGGATACTGTTCTGCCAGAATGAACATGGAATGATTTGAATGCAGTCATTAAGCTTTTAGGAGCCATGGCCCACCAAGGTGTGTAATAATTTAGCATCTCCCTAATTGCATCTCTGGTCTGTGTTTATGTTCATATCTCTTTCTCTCTGAGCAGTCACTGCTGATAACTCACTATTCCTGTCCCATCATGATTTTTGCCTTGATGGGGATCTAGATTGCCATTATCCTAGCTCTAGTTCACAATGTTGACTCATTGTCTTCAACTTTAACCAACCTTTTTTAAAATTTTCTTATTCCTGAGAAAGAAAATGTGATGACTAGCTAATTTGAAGGTCAACACATCTTAATTTTGTGTAATTGTTCAGCTAAAATCTTTCTATGAAGACCAAAATTTCAATACAATCTTTTTAGAAACCTGAAAGTTTCTATATTTATACAAAAATGTACATAAAATTTTTAAAAACTATGTAATAAATACATAGTTTTGTATCATAATCATTAATTCATATGTAATCCCATTTCCCTCCACCTCCCAATATCCATTATCTGTGAAGATAATGGCTTACTCTCTTCACTAATTCATTGAAGATTGGTAAACAGTTTCAGGAAGTGGTTTAGAAAACTGCACTGCTATCTTTCTCAGAGTGCAGTAAAGCATATCACGCCAGCACTCAGAACGCCAGGCCTTTCTTTATGTTCACATGTGAAGTACTCATGTCCCACAAGAGAAGGTGATGCTGATTTGCCTTGAGATTTCAGAAAAGCTCCTTACTCCAAAAATTAGTAGCTGCCCGGTGGATGCTCTCATAAGATAAGAATGCAAAAAGCCAAACACCACACAAAGCTCCACTGCCAATGTCATAACTGCTAATATGTCCTGGAGGAAAACGATTTTCACAGGGAATTCCTAAGTCAGCACACACCTTTCATGAGACCAGAGTAAGCATTTGGTTGCTTAATAGCAGTGCCAGGAGCTTTAAAGCAAACACACCTAGGACTAACAATTGAATCTCTGTGGTTACTCCCTTTAACTGCTGCCCACTGCATGGGTACTGAAGTCTCAAGGTTTGCTGCTACAAGAAGTTTCTGGGTATTTTTTCTTCTCTGAGTCTTGCCTTCTATCCTCACTACTATGGTTTCCTTCAGACTCCAACTCCAGGACTTCTTCAGGCTTTGGACAAAAGCAAATAGATTCCCTCTCAAGCTTAGCTCCACTCAGCTCTCCAGCTTCCTTTTCTTGCTCCTCCTGCTCCTCCTCTTTCTTTTCCTGCTCCTCCTCTTTCTTCTCCTCCTCCTTCTTCTTCTTCTCCTCCTCCTCCTCCTCCTCCTCCTCCTCCTCCTCCTCCTCCTCCTCCTCCTTCTTCTTCTTCTTCTTCTTCTTTGTCTTCTTTTCTTTTTCTTCCTCTTCTTCCTCTTCTTCTTCCTCCTTCTTCTTCCTCTTCCTCCTCCTCCTTCTATTCCTCCTCCTCCTTCCTCTTCTAAATAGATGACTGAACAGAACATATAGCTAGGATCTTGCTCAGGAACTAATTTTGCTTACTTATGGCTTTTCTTTTGTTTTTATGTTAGTTTTGGCTTGTCTTAGGTTTTATTTTGATTTTATTTTTTTCCTAAATGAAAAGGAATATCTATATCATGTTAAAATTATATATATCGTAATATATTTAGTATATTAAAGCTTTTTATTCTCTAATACTAAACGGGGGGGTCAATGTGATAAATGTACTGAGAAATTTGTCATGTCTGACATCTACTGTACATGTTATCTCAACTCTCCTCTGATTATAGGACACAGCTGGATGCACAAAGTTGCAATTCTATCCTGACACTTTCCAGTTATAGCTAACTACTAACACAATAAATTAAAGAGCTCAGTCTGACAAGAACAATGAGATGTCAGATGTGTATTGTAAATCTCAGGCCACCTGTACTTTTAACTTAATAACTCTTCATGTTCCATGATTTGCGAAGACAGCCCACACACCTCAGGAAGGCATTTTACTTGGACACTTCACTGTAAAGGATAGAAAAAAAACAGTCAAGTAAAGAGCCCTATAGAATATGATTTAAATGGATTCCAAGTACAGGAACATCTGTTTTCTTTGAGTAGGGACATGCATCCTCTCAGTGTATGAATGGGTTGAACAATCCAGTCCTTAGATCCCAGTAGTTTAGAGTGCTTTGTGAGGGTTTTGTTTCACCAGTATGTTAGGTCAAGTCATTGGCTCCTAGTAATATTAAATTCAATTTACAAATCCTCTCTCTTCACCAAGTCTAAAAGGCAAGGGTCTAAGGATATCCAGGGGTTCTTCAGGTCACTGACTGGCACAGATTTCCACACCCTTACCAAAAATAGGGAAAAGGACAAATTTTCAGGGCCATAGTAGACATTTTAGCAAAAAAAAATATTGAATAAATGTATTTTAAACATGGCTTATGTTACAAACTAAGTCTAGTAAAGGTAAATAGACCCACACCTTACAGTAAGAATGCTTGCACCTTTCACAGAGATTCACTTCAGATTACTGTAATGGAATTTAGAAGGCAATTGTGTAAGTTGGAATGTTTCCATTTACCTTTCAGAAATGTAAATGGACATTCACGTAATAGTATCCAGTGACGTCAAAGACATAGACATACACCATACACATATATAAGTCTGTAGAGTTCACTTATCTAATGCATAAACCAAGTTTCTGGCTCTGTACACCATTGTCTGTTTGGGATAAGAACTAAAAGAACCTTTACTTATATTATCATAAAGACAGAAATTTTTCTCTCTTTTGTTTAAAAATGGTAAGCAGAGATGGACCAAAAATGTAGGAAATACTTTTCTAAATCATTACACAAGAGTCTATATAATTCAAGGTGAAGGAATCTATACTATAAATCTGAAAAGAGCTTGGACAAGGTGCAGCTGGCATCCCAAGCCATTGAAAGTCCTGCTGACATCAATGCATCTCCTCTAGGAACATGGGCCAGAGGACTACGTGGAGGTTTGCTGCTGGCATTGTATATACACATTCCTGGAACCTTCACTAGCCAGATCCATGTAACCTTCAGTGAGCTATGTCTTCCTTTCTCTGCTTGCTCTCCTGGTAAAGTCAGAGGTATATTTACATAGTAACTGTAATTCTAATTAAGGTACTGTAGATAGTAGCCATCACAGAGATTAAGCTTCAGTAGGCAACCTCATTGAATTATATCTTAGAGAAATAGTTGTGTCTTAATAATTCATCACAGACTTATCCCCTAAAGATAGCCTGAGATATAAGTGTTCACTGAAACATGAGACATTCAATGCTACTGAGGAGTTTTTAGCTACCTGAATCCTGGGAGAGACAATCTGCTTGAAATCCTATTTCTCTTTTATTCACTGTCACATAGACCTGGCCACATTTCACCTGCGTAGCACTTTCTTAAGTCCTCATTGTAGCCTGCACTTCCTTTGGGAAGCCTTCCCGAACTTTGTTTCTTTTCTATAAACTCAAGTCATTCCCTTATCTTGATCTCCTTCCCCACATTGCTGATTTTCTTTAATTTGTTTACAGCCCTTGGCTATTCATTCTCTCTATTACTATAACCTCATAACAACTGAAAGTGGTAGGAAGAAGACAGTTACTGATAATTACTAATTATAAAGGAAAACATTTCTTTCAAAATATAT